>NC_073693.1:233324787-233456787 GCF_029784155.1 Uranotaenia lowii | reverse complement strand
ATATGTAGATAGCAAGCACTTCTAACAACATGGAAACAAAAGAACTTATCAAAGCAGGTAAAAAACACTATTTTTTCGTCCTTTTCAGACTGCCCCTACTCACATAACAGTCCCATATGAATTTTCGTCATTTTAGGTCGACGTAAGGCTTCAACATAAAAGACTAAAAAAAGAGGTTTTGTTCTAGAAATTTCGAAAAAAAATCAATTCGTGACTGTCCTATATGAAATATACCTGAATAACAGTCCCATATGTGAAATACCACTGGTTTGGTTTCTTTTAAATGTTTCTTTCGGCGAAATAGTCTTTGATTTATTGCTTCGAATCATTTAAACATTTTTTTAACTCACTTGATGTCGAATGATGCACACTAGTTTTCGAAGGCAGGTCTGACTTTCTTAGGAATGACTTCCTGAGCGAAAAACTATCGAATGCAATCAAAAATCGTAAAAAGATTCAACTTACAATGTGGAATTCATGATGTTTTTTTACAAAAGTATGTTTCTTTTTCTGACAATTGCATTTAGAAGTTCAAAAATGATCACATTTCAGTCTTAGAAAGTAGCTTGGTGAGAAAAATATATTTTGTATGGGACTGTTATGCTAGTAAATTCGAAAAAGGTTTCAAATATGGTCGATTAACAGTCCCATAATGAATAAAAATGGTGCTCTTTACCTTACCAGTAACCCAATTTCAAAAATTTCAGGTCTAACGATTTATTATGACAACCTAGAAACGATTTTCGTTTATGCAGAAAGTGGTGGTCACAATTTAAAAATATATTCCAAAACTGAAAAAGCTGATTGTCTCGCTTGCTTATTTTTGTATATGGGACTGTTATGAAAGAAGGGGCGGTAGATTGTTGCAGCTTAACTGACTTCATGTTATGTCCAAAAATCTAATAACGTATTCGTTTATACCCAGTTTTGCACCAGGTCACAACAAGTTATGCACATTTTACTGTCATTTTTAGAAGTTTATGCGCTAAGTGTTGCATCCGTAGTTCCCCAGATTTGATTTAAAATGGACGGTGGAACACTGAAGATTCGTTTGTGAGCGATCGAGGTAGCAAAACACTGACGATGAATTATGTTCGTTCTAGTACGGTAAACCTCAAAACTGGGCGAATGTAGAAAACTAATACGGTAAAAGTATCATATTTTCATCATTTTACAGCCTGGGCTGGCCATACTGAGGTCTTTGATTATTTCTACAACATTTGTGCCACTTTCTCATATGGTGTATGAAAATTAAATTGGAATTTGGAAGAAAAGAAAAACATCCTTGTTTTGTCCAGAAGAGCTAATGTGTGTGGTGAATTTAAAAAATCGTTCATGTGATTTGTAGTGTTCAAAAAGAAGAGAATTCGATAAAAATGACTGCCATAATGCGAAAAACATCGGGTGCAATGACGACAAACGCACGAGAACTTGGTGAGAGCTTTCCGTTTTTTTGCTAATCCATGGACATTTTCACTCTCCTATGTGAACGCGGCTTTGGCTGCTGTATTTTTTTTATTATGATTAACACATTGATTATGCCCACATCGTATAATCAACGTTGTCTCGGATAGATATCGTAAAGTCTGTTTCTAGAAGCTGGTGTCATTCCAACAGGCTTCGATTGCTTTGATTGTTAAAATAATGTACATAACTATCTTTTGTGTTTTTTTCTTCACACCATCGTTCAATACGAGATGTTTGAATGGAACATTTTCTCGACAACCTCTATACAATTTTTATAAATTAGTATCAAGTACTTAGATTTTGAGTTTATTAACTGGATAGCTGATAAAGAAAAGCTGCGTAAATGTGAATTATTACTTTTTAAACAACAAATGAGAGCAAATAGTTCATGGCATAAAATAAGTATCCTTTTAAATGGTAAAAAGGTAAGATGTTAAAAATGTGTAATTTTTTTTTAATATTTGTATATTAAAAATAGCTTAACTCTATTATGGGGATTAGTGGGGGGAATGGACAGGACATCAAACGAACAGAAGACTGATGTACAATGGATTGTGGGTTCAAGCCAGCCGGAGTATCTCGGCAAATTTGGAATCTTGAGTAGGTTACTTAGGTACCTTTTCAAGATTTTTTATTTGTTTCGAACAGTTGCAAGGGGGTAAGATGAGCCAAACCTGTCCCAAACCAGTGGTAACGGACCCCTTGGTTGTGCTGCAATTATTGTTGATGGGTTAAGAATGAACAATTTTTGAATGTGCGATTGAGACTTCCCCTACCGCCTCGGGTCGAAAGACCTATCAGCCACTGGTGGGTTCAACTACATACATACATACATACAACATTTGTGCCACTTTCTCATACTTTTTTGATCAATGGTAAAGGATTTTGGTGTCCAGTGCTTTTTTTAATCACATTTTTGTGATCCCAAACACAAGAACTGAACCTTCTACTATTGGCATTAATTATGCTTCACAATGATCTTTGATCGAAAAATTAATAAGTTATATAGTATATGACCAGGTTGTAAAAGCAACATTCCCATTATTAGTTATATCACATAAACAATACGATACTCAGAATTTTGGTTTAAATTTAAAGTCAGTTTTGCTGCAAACACTCTACAAAGCACGAAAAAGTAGTGTTTTTTACCTACTTTGGTAAGTTCTTTTGTTTCCATGTTGTTAGAAGTGCTTGCTATCTCCATATGTGAGTGCAGTTGTTCCAACATTGTTTGTTTTCGATGCAAAAAAAGAGATTTATTGTCATTATTTCTTTCATAACTCTTCAAGGTGTTTATGGCCCACTTTGGTGTCTTCAGATGAAAGTTGCATCATTAATCGAGCTATACAATGGTATTTTTTGCAAAATATTCGGTGGTGCAGACGGTACTTTTAGACGCCATTTAAAGTTTATTTACAACTTTTCATATTGAAGGTCATTATTTAATTTTTTTCAACTATTCTATTTCGAAAGCTGATAAAATTTCAATGCATTTTGATGTGCTATTTTATAATTTCCATTGAGAAACAACAGAGTTATGTAGCTTTGAAAAATGGTTATTTTTTATTTACAAAAAATCTAACCGAAGCTAACTCAAAAAATAAAAATGTTAGAAATCTGAAAAAATACACGTGTTTTTAAGTCGCAAAAATGAACCAAATTTTCAATTTTGGGGAAAATCTGAAGACCCCCGGCGCAAATTGTCAGATAATAAAAAAAAATCCCCATGTCACATAATTTGTAAAAAAAAATATGGCTAGATACTGGAATTTATTTCATTAAATTTCTAGAAAAAGGTGTTATTTTTGTACATTTAAAGACTCAGAAAGAAATTTTTGTTGGACTCAAATAAGTCTATGAAAATGATTTTTCAAATTATCAAAAAATAGTCTTAATTTAAACTATTGAAAAGAAACTTTTTTTATTTTGCATATTATTTTGATTATCCAATTTTTTATTGAATAAACTATTCAAAATAAATAAATTTGAAACACACAGAAAAAATTAAATGATTCGAAGTCCAGGAAAATATTTTCATTACCTGCATAGATTCATTAGCTAGATTCAGACACTCTCGGTAATTGAACGTTTTCGATATTCGAACGCACCACCCTGTCGTGGTTTTACGAATATCAATTCAAAAATTCACTTAGACACTAATAAGAATAAATCAATGACTGACTTTGTTTTGTTTGTTTTGCCTAGTTCTCTCTTTCTTTTGGCTGTAGAACTATCGATCTAGAAATGTGTTTTGCCTAGTGTTTTCAAAATAACAAATGTTGCCATATAAATTCAATTTATTTTATATATGTATCTTCAGTGATGCCGTAAACAACCTTTATTTTCATTTGCTTTAAATATCTCTTGCATATCCCTCATCCCATCTCTACATTCCTTCTCACCTCTATTTTCATTTGAAACTTTTTAATTAACGACTTTTGTTGTTTTTGAAGATTTTTTATACCAATCATCCATCATCTTTATTTTTCATTCCATTCCAAGCAAAACCTGTTGTTTATTTTTCCACATTCTCTTAATTATACAATTCATTCTTAACACTGGCTTTTCAAATCTATAAAATTTTATTTGTTTTCTGCAAACCCTTCATCTTATCTCTTCGAAATCTGCGCTTCCTATGCCAATTTGTCTTTTTCCACAGGAAGGCCAAACCAAAACAATCAGCAGGGGCCGCCTTAAAAATTAGCGCTTCTAAAGCCAATCCGTCTTTTTCCACCAGAAGGCCAAATCGAAACAATTAGCAGGGGCAGCCTTAAAAATCTGCGCTTCTATAGCTAATCCGTCTTTTTCCAACGGAAGGCCAAATCAAAACAAACAATCAGCAGCAGCAGCCTTAAAAATCTGCGCATTTAAAGCGATTCCATCTTTTTCCACCGGAAGGCCAAATCGAAACAATCAGCAGCAGCAGCCTTCAAATCTGCGCTTCTTAAGCCAATCCGTCTTTTTCCACCGAAAGGCCAAATCGAAACAATCAGCAGTAGCCTTCACAATCTGCGCTTCTAAAGCCAATCCGCCTTTTTCCACCGGAAGGCCAAATCGGAACAATCAGCTGGGGCAGCCTTAAAAATCTGCGCTTCTAGAGCCAATCCGTCTTTTTCCACCGGAAGGCAAAATCAAAACCAGCAGCAGCCTTTAAAATCTGCTCTTACTAAGCAATATCGTCTTCTTCCACCGGAAGGCCAAACCAAAACAATCAGCAGGGGCAGCCTTAAAAATCTGCACTTTTTAAGCGATTCCGTCTTTTTCCACTGGAAGGCCAAATCTAAACAATCAGCAGCAGCCTTACAAATCTGCTCTTCCTAAGCAATTCCGTTTTTTCCACAGGAAGACCAAATCGAAACAACCAGCAGCAGCAGCCATAAAAATCTGCGCTTCTGAAGCCAATCCGCCTTTTTCCACCGAAAAGCCAAATCGAAACAATCAGCAGTAGCCTTAAAAATCTGCTCTTTTAAAGCCAATCCGTCTTTTTCCACCGGATGGCCAAATCGAAACAATCAGCCGAGGCAGCCTTAAAAATCTGCGCTTCTAAAGCCAATCCTTCTTTTTCCACCGGAAGGCCAAATCGAAACAATCAGCAGCAGCAGTTTTAAAAATCTGCGCTTCTAAAGCCAATCCGACTGTTTCCGAAGTGTATCAAGTATTGTCTAGTCTAAAATTGATATTAATTTTAATTTGAAAGACATGGTTAAGTAACCATGAGGATCAACAGGTGTCTCAAATTAGCATATAATTGAGGATTATAGTGGTCCAAAACAGGGTTATAATCCGCAATCAAAACTATGGGGGCAGAAATCGTTCTCGGGCCTGCTAGAAGGGCCAAAGCTAAATTTCTTATCTTTTGGTTAACTCTAAAGAGTCCACCAAGCGGGAAGAATTGTTTATTACACAAAAAAGATCGAACTTCGAACAAAAATTAGAGTTTTTCCTAGTCGGTATTCCTTTGTATTTTCAAAAATTTTCACTCCGTGGGAATCTTTATCAAGCAAAAGAAGTTACTGCAGAACAAATTTTGTATAGGGGTAGTCATTTTTCCAATATTCGCTCCAGGAACCCAGGATTTCTACTGGCAGTCTAATTTTTTTACTTTTCTTTTAACATTGATTTTACCATTATGTT
This sequence comes from Uranotaenia lowii, assembly GCF_029784155.1. NCBI lineage: Eukaryota > Metazoa > Arthropoda > Insecta > Diptera > Culicidae > Uranotaenia > Uranotaenia lowii. The sequence goes on along the minus strand of NC_073693.1, from coordinate 233,451,186 downwards.
ATGTTAAACGTTAAAAACCCCGATTTTTTCGCTGAAAAATTCACATAGTTTATGATAACATACAATTTTGGTTCTATGAAAAACTTGATCGTTAAGGAAACCATTGTACATTTTTTTAAATGGCATTATTACATGGACTTAATAACTTAATGACTTTTTCAGTTGTAAATATTGAACATATTTGTCAATTTGTTGACGTTTCTCCCAAAACCGCTTTAGATGGTTTTGTAAAAAGTTATTGATAATCCAGCTTTAGATTTGACAAACAAAAATAACTTTTTAATAAGAATTGGATAAGACTGCATTGAAGAATAGCATTCGAGAGAATTGTAATTTTTTGGTGCATAGATTTTAAGAACTGATTTTGAATGTTTTTGGCATCATGAAATCGAATTTTACTTCGTCAGATTTTTCTTTCTTCTCTTGTTCTGATACTATGGCTCAGGAAAATTTTAATATTTACCATTTTTAACTGAAATCAGTTATTGATTGCTGATTAACTGTTAAACCAACATAAACACAAAAACTGATTTTAAATTTTTATTTTTGGCTTCTTACGGTCTTGGATCTCAATCAAACAACTAATTATTTGAAATAACCGACGTTTCGACCATTTTTTGTGGTCTTTTTCAAAGGAAGTGGAAGTTTGTTTGAGTATAATTAATTTTGAGCATTGTTAGTGGACTATACTGAAATGTGTAATAAACTCACTTATCTGTCTGCTGTTATTGTCAATATCGTTTTTTAAGTCGTTGGGAAAAAACAATTTTGACAATAACAGCAAAGAGATAATTGAGTTTATACATTTTAGTATAGTCCACTATCAATGCTCAAAATTTAGTATACTCAAATAAATTTCCAGTTACCTTGAGAAAGATCACACAAAATGGTCGAAACGTCGGGTATTTCAAATAATAAGTTGTTTGATTGAGATCCAAGACCGTAAAAAGCCAAAAATTAAAATTAAAAAAAGCACATTTTCCCGGAAGAAAATATAAACCTAACAAAAAATGATTTTGAATCTATTTTCATAACCCTGCAATTCTTTAATTTTTAGATAACACAAGGTAACAAAATTTACATTTTTCCGAGATGGAAAGAAGTTAAGAACTGATTAAGACTATATAGAGGGCGCTGATTCCAAATATGCAATTGGTTTTTTTTTTCTAGCAGCTTTTGTTTTCGAAATAACTTTGGAAAATGGGTAAAAATTCATTCAATCAATTTGTACACTTTTTTGGCAAAACTGTATAAGATAAAGAGATTTCTGAAATAAAGGATTGAATTTAATGATCAACTTTTCCGAAAATAGAAGTTTTTTTTAGCTAAGATGTTTTTTTTTTTGTTCTAAGAAATTTTAACCCAAATTGAACCTTCGATATTTCTTAAGCAAAAAGTCCAATCGTGTTCCAGTCTTCAACAAAATTGTTAAAGGATTTGATATCTTTAATATCAAATACTCGCAAATCGTCTGCAACGGTGTCAGAAATAGTTGTTATGTTATCTATTTACAATTTCTAAAAATTGTATAATTCAATTTTTTTTCAGAACTTTATTTCTCTGAATCTGTAATATGTATGCAAAACCTGAATCCTTGATGGAATAAAAGATAGTAAATAAATCCAAAATAAGTTATTGTTTTTTATTTAGTTTTATTGGTTGATCAGTTATCAATGATCAAATTTACTCAAAATCGATCAGTTTTAAAATTTTCACATTCCATAGCACTAAAACAAGTGCCAAAACCAGGAATTTAACGTAATTTAATTTAAAAAAAATAACAAATTTTTACATCACAAAAAAGCGGATTAAAGTTTTGATATTCAGCAAGGCCGGAACAAATTTTAAATCCTTCTTTTGTTTCTCGGAGTTGGAACATCGTGAAGAAGCGATAATAACAAAAAATAATGCGAAAAACAAATAAATTGGAATAAATAACACGAAAGCTCGTATGCAAGAAAATTGCATACTATACCATGGCACAAGACCTATAAATGAAGTATTTTTTTATCGAAAAATTCATTAAAATCAAGAATACAAAAGGTGAAAAACTCCCATCTTCCAACATTTGTTATTTGTTATTGAATTCTTTCGGATATTTGAAGTTTTTTTTTCGAAATTTACATAAAATACTGAAAGCTTTACTTATCCCCCCCTACGGGTTTTTGGAAAATTTCGAATGGGGGGGGGGGGTGGTAAACAAAGGAGAAATTGGTATTTGTTCCAGTTTAATTTAGTTTATTTAATAACTTTGCATAACATTGTCAATATTCTTCTGGTTTCAAATTTCTTTGAAATATCGTCAAATTTCTTGAATCTCTTAGAATTGGAAAAAAACAAAAAAAAACTTATGTAACTTTTTCTCAGAAGTAAAAATTGCTCACAGCCATCTGGAATCTTTTTTCAATATCTTTGTAAAATTTACAGTACGACAAAACGTTCAACAGCAAATATTTCATTATTCTATTACGGAATTAAATTTAGATGAAGAATTAAAATTCTTCTAACTCATTGCACAATGATAAATGAATTTCAGAATTGATAAAATTATCACTTTAATTCCGAATCACTAATCAAAAGAATATAACAGGATAAAAAAACCAGAGTTTTCAAACCGTTTTAAATTCAAAGCAATTATTATTAAATACTTATTTCAATATCAGGTTTTTAAAAAAAATGCTAAATTTGGTTGTGTTAACCTTCGCTGAAATGAAGAAGCTCAGGAAAAATAGATTTATTATTGAATTTTTTTTTTAAATTATCAGCCATCCAACAACAAGTGTAAAATTTTCAATTATAAAATGACAGAGATTCCTTAATGAGCTTAAACGTCAATATTTTTTTAACAAAATACGAATATAATTTTTTATGACAATTTTCTAGCACGGAAAGATATATAGTTTCTTCGCTAATTTTGATTTTTTTTCAATTACCTGTGAATTAAATAGTTCAATGACATAAAATTGCCGAAGGGACTGTGTGCAGCATCCCCCCTCCCCTCTAACGCTTTCAAAATGAACGTTTTTTCACTTGATATAAAGTTCTATTTATTGGACGATTTTTATAAATTTGAAAAATAAAACCCCGCCTGATAGAATCACTAAACGAGCAACAAGTTTGTATGGAAATTTAACACCATTTGTATTTATAAGCGAAACTGCAAAATCTCCCTTTCTTTTCTCTAACATTTATGTATGCACATTAGACTGCACCAAATGACCCGACTTTTGAAAAAGTTATACACTGCAGGCTAAAATTGATCCTAGGCCTAGTACTAGATCTCATGCCAAATTTGGGCCAGATCGGATCACGGGAAGGGGTCGCTCAACGAGCCTGAAGTTTGTATGGGATTTTGAGACTTTTTGCTCGGAAGAAACATGAAAACCCAGTTTTTCATCAATAAGTTTGGACGCTGTAATAATATGCAATGAATACCACCGTAAAAGGTTTAGCCCATTTTTGAAGCTTAATAACTTTTTTTATCTTAATTCTTATCGAAATGCAGTCTTCGGGTGAAATATTTTTCATATTTTAAGCTTTTAGAAAAAATGTTTTTGAAAGAAATCGGCTGGCGGGAACCAAAGCTATTGATAAAAAACTGTTTTATTGGCATCACAAATCGTCCAGTCATGTTGCTAAGCCCCTGTGGTTATGCAATTTTTTTTTATTGTCAAGCATTTTTCCGCCCTTATTTCTTTCCGAACTATCAAGTGAATATCATCCAAACTCAAATATTAGAAAAAAATTAAAAATTGCAATCAAGTGCAACAACAATGGTTAAAATCGGTCATTATTTGACGAAACGGTATGCATTTCACATTGAGTGTCCTGGCCTCCTGGTCGGACATTTAGTCGCCTCAATAAAACAGTGATGAATGTCACCCTTAAAAAAGTTAGCTAATTTTTGAAGCTAAATTACTTTTTTATCTTAGCTTTAATTGAAATGCCAGCTTTTGATGAAATATTTGTCATAATTTAGGCTTCAAGAAAACCCGTTTTTGAAAGAAATCGGTCGAAGGAGACAAAAGTTATTGACGAAAAGCTGGATTTTCATGTTCCTCTCGAACAAAATGTCTCAAAATCCCATACAAACTTCAGGCTCGTTGAGCGACCCCTTCCCGTGGTCCGATCTGGCCCAAATTTGGCATGAGATCTTGTACTAGGCCCAGGATCAATTTTAGCCTGCAGCGTATAACATTTCACAGGTTTTAAATTTCCCATACAAATTTAGGGCAGTCTAATGCACATGCACCGATTGTTCTATCTTTCTTTTCTATCTTTCCCCTTCCGGTCACCCTTCAGAAAGCAGGAAGGGGTCTCGAATAATCATAGAAGAACTCCCCGAATTCATAGCCCCTTCCATGTCCATTTCGGTTCCATTTGCTCGACTTATTCCCGAGTTATGAAAAAAATTGTAAGGAAGCCACTCTCCCCACTACAAATAGGGAGGACCACTCTCAAAACATCGGAGAAGCAATTCTCGTACCCAAATATCCTCCGCTTCAAATTTGAATTGTTATGCATGGAAGATGAGACGGGTATCAAGTCTTCAAGGGAACATGTCTCAAACCCAAATACCCACACTTCCAGCGAAAGGGAGGGGTCTCAAACCATTATAGGAAACTTCCTCGACTTCAAAAGCCTCCACCTGCCAAGTTTCACGCAACTTGATTCAATAGTATCCAATTCTATGGGTAAAAGACGGAAACCGTTCCAATAAAAAAAATATCAAAAAAGACTCATTTTAATTTAATCTTGAAATTCTGAAACTAAGCTCATAATTGTTATTTTTTTTTTTTTTTTTTTTTGTAGCGGCCCACCACACTCCCCCACACCAAAAAGCTCATTAGAGCCCCCTGGTAATGGACGCTACTGTTCTCAGCATGTCTGGCAGCAACAAAAATTAATAAAAAACGCGGGCAAAATTTTACTCATGCTGAGAACTGAAATGTTTAAATTTAGTGCGAGGAAATGTAATGATAATACTAAATTAAATACTACATGGATCTCAATGGAAAACAGATTTCCTTTAAAGAGATCCACTATTTGATATTGATACTACTAAGCAAACATTTAATCAAATAAGACATTATAATTTAAATAATTAATAAAAAAAAAAAGAACACACAAAGAAACTAAATTGCTACAAAAATTAATTATAAAAGAAGAAAACTGGTCACTGATCGATCGGTTTTTAACGACTCAATTTTTCTTTTAATAGCTGTATTACTTTGATTTTGAACGTGGAACGGTTGTTGATGGTTTTTATTTCATTAGGCAAGGCATTGTACTTAGTTGGACCAATAAATGATATTCTTTTTTGACCTAAGGATGTCACGGATCGGCTTCGTTGTAAAAAATCTGACTGGCGAGTGTTATGAGTACGCAATCCCGTTGTAAAATGGATGTTTTGATTACTGAAACTTGTGTGTAAATTGTCGTAGACATATATTACAGTTTGTAAATCGCAAAGATCTTTTAATGGAAGAATGTTATGGGCTCTTAAGGTGTAGAGCTGTTGGGTAGGAAAGAGCAACGGTAGTCTATAAATATTTTTTAAGCATCTATTCTGGAGAGTTTGAAGTTTTTGTAAATTTGACAAGGAAGCTCTTCCCCATATCATAATAAGATAGTTAATATGAGAGTGAATAAACGCAAAGTAAAATTTCAATAAAACATGTTGAGGCACAAAATTTCTCAATTTCCATAGGATACCACAAAGAGGAGAAACTTTTTTCTCTAGATATTCTGTGTGACGACTCCAACAAAGAGTTTCATCTAGGTAGATTCCTAAATATTTAAAGCATTTTACCCTCTCAATAACATTTCCATTTATCGTTGGGTCAATATTCGGAGGTAATCTTTTATGTGAAGAATGAAATAACATGTATTTGGTTTTCGTATAGTTGAGTTTTTCTATTTTTACATTCAAATTTTTCGAAGTGAATTCCAAATTTGAACGCTTGACTTTGTTAAAATGATGGATAGGATGACAAACTGAAAATGGCATTGCAGTTTAGCATTTTCGATAGATTCATCCCTTAGTTCCGAGATTTGTAACAGATAGTTTTCAACACTGTCCGACTCACTGCCACTAAGGTTACGTTTCCGGTTTCGAATATATATGGCAAATTTAAGGCGGAGAGAGCCTGATGCTATCGTATTGACCAGACTGTCTCATGCTGAGCTGTGCGATTGTGACGTAAATATGATCAGCATTTGCTGCCGGTATCACTCTACTACCAGTGGCTATATTTCCCTTGATGATACGTTGTTGGTGCTGAAAATGGAGAAAAAAAAACACGCACCATATATTGACACACATTGATGCCGACGACGGAATGAAGCTGAATGGAAGCGAAACGAGTGGACACGAAAAAAAAAGTCCAATGATGATGTTTAACATTGACGATTTGGGAAGGCCAACCTAAGTATATCTTGGCTTGGGTGTTTCAATTTCGCTCTCACCATGATTGAAGTTCAAAGACAAAGTCCGACTTCAATGCTGGTTCTGTTTCGTTGAAGGTGGTTGTTTTGAATTCATAGAAGACTTCCCAACTTTTACCAACCAGAAATTGGTGAATGAATCGAACTTAGTTTTATTTTATGAAGTTTCCGTTTTTAGTTCAATATTCTTCCGGTAATTTAAAAAAATTGATTACAGTTCTAGGTGAAAAAATAGCTAAACCAGGTTAATTACCCACCGGCCTATCGACTAGTGAACTTATCACTGCCTGATGCAGTTAATTCATTGAGCTTGAAAATGCAATCTAGTTTATGCGCAGGGCTGTGAAGGCAACTGCCAAGGAAGGACGATGTAATTTTCTTGAAAACGTTCACTCAAAATGTGTAAATGATTATTATCGTAATGAAACTGCACTAATAACTGCCAAAAATGCCATTTTCTGAATCTTGGGTTGGAAAGAAGATGAGTTGAGTCATACAAGTTGTAAGTTCCTTATCAAAACCAGTTAATTAGCCGATGTTTAGAAATTGTTACTTGTTCAGTTTTATCTTCTAACTGTCATAACATCCTGCATTTCTAATATTTTTGTTGATTGCTTTTCCTTCTACATATTCTTAGTTGAACCAGCGATTGTGTTGTTCTTTTTCCCATGCTGAAGATAAAAGTTTTGTTTGCTCAGCTTTATTTGTGCAACTTTGCTTGGATTTTCGCTCTTGGTGAGGAACAAAACAATTATTGAAACCTCGATCGCGATAAGTGTTCCAAGTTCTCTAAACATGCACACATAGCCATAAAGTTTCTGATCGAACTCATGACGACAAAAGACGCTTTTCTGTTAAATAAAACGAAACGCAAAAATTATTCATTATCGGGCAGCAGAATGTATTTTTGTTTTATTTTGTGTCTCAACTCAACTGTTTTATTTTGATGTTGCTGTTTGTTGTTGTTTGTTGTTTTTTTTGTTGAGCTGTCGGCAATGTTTTGGTTCCACCGATTGATGGGAACAGGTTTTTGTTTGGTAGTGGTGCTGCCTGGCTGCCCCAGAGAAGAGATGTTTTTCGTTGGGATTGTGAAATTCGCGAGAGAGAGCTTGCTGAATCCTCCATACACTATTTACTGAACAAACGCGAAAAAGATGGCCGGATTTTTGATTCGGTCTTCCGCCCACCACCGACATGGATCATAGACCTCACATTATGGGAGCATGTGGGGATTCCCACGGAATCCATGCGTAGCAGGGTGGCTATCCTCATAAAATTATCCTATTATTTTTGTTTGAGTTACAAAAACAATTTTCATTTTGTGCACAATAACACTGAAGAAATAATGGAAATGTCATGTTTCGCAAATCGGTAAAGCCTAGTCCACACTAGGCAACCTGAACTGCGATTTTTGTTATGAGACGAACTTTGTTGTCTGTTGTTGTTTTTGAAAACCTGAGACGGTCTCAGTGTCTCCCGAATAAAATGGGAGACGCTGAGACCGTCTCGAGACGAGCCGTCTCCTAGTGCGGACTAGGCCGAAGGCTTATTTCAAAACTGATTAATCGTACATTATTTGGAAGAATAATTTATGCAACAAATACAAGTAATTTGTTGTGAACAATTTATTCTATTTACATGGATTTCCTTCTCACGACATAACCTGAAGAACAATATTCCCCGATTCACTCTGTCCATGGCAACCGTTCTACAATTTCTCGGGCATCCCACATTCGCCAGATCACGCTTCACTTGGTTTAACCATCTCGCTCGTTGCGTGACGAGCAACGTCACGTTCCTACCGGATTTGCAACGAACACCTGTTTTGCAGGGCAGTCGTCTGGCATTCTTGCAACATGTCCTGCCCAACGTAAACGGCCAACCTTCGCCACCTGCTATATACAAAGTTCGCCGTAGAGTCGCACGAACTCGTGATTCTCCCATAGCCTCGATACTTTGTTCTCCAACACGCCGCCATTGATGGTTCTTAACACTGGTCGCTCGAATACTCCGAGTGTATGCAGGTCCTCCATGAGCAATATACATATCTCGTGCCCGAAGAGAACAACCGATCTAATGCACGCCATGTACAGTTTACCCTTCGTGCGAGGGCTAAGCCTTTTAGACCAAAGTTGCTTGTAGAGTTCATAGTGATCACGACTTCCGATGATCATTCGCCGCCGGATCTCAAGGCTGGTGTCATTGTCTGCGGTTACCAGCGAGCCGAGAAAGACAAAGTCTTCGACTATTTCCAGCTCGTGTCGTGACCTTGTTATTTCTAGACAAGCGGGCTCGGTCAGTCTCAGACTCGCAGACCAGCCTAAACTTTGTCTTGGACATATTAATCATCACAGTTCTGTTTGAACAAGTTGATAAAAAAAACTTGCATAAACATCCAACCCATGTTGCACAGAGAAAACTGCTCATCCAGGATTGAGACTCTCTATGTATTGTAGAGTATACATAGAGAGTATTTCCCGTACCGTGATTACCCGTATCCCTACAATATCCACTGCGAAGAAGTTCATTTCTCATCCGTCCAGCTTCATTCGTAGATCACGGCACAACTGATATAACCCGCCGATAGAGCTATCCTACCAGTCACGCGACTTATCCCCGAGATCCACTACGGAGAAGATGACGCCATATCTTTGGAGATTAACTTGTAGGATTGAACGCATCCTACTCGAAAGTCCCCTGAACGTGGGACTTGCGACGTGTGACACGCACGATCCCGACAGCGTAACGACGACTCTGACGATGTATCCTTCTCTGGACTACCTTCTTGCCAGCCGTGTCCAGGGGTTATATCGGGCGATATGCTGATGGGTCACATAGTGGCTTTCCGGGTTTTGGCGGGAGCACCAATCACTGCCGCTTCCACATATCTGAGAAGAGCCTCTCATTCACGTATTTATTGTTGCAGAGATGACCGAAACATTTAAGGGTTTTCACTGCCACGTTCGGGATGTCATCCAGTCCCGCAGCTTTATTCAATTGGAGGGACTTAGCAATGTTCCGCAGATCCTCTAGCGAGATCTGCTCCTCCTCATTCGTATCCAAGTTATATGGGACCCACGGCTACCTGATTTCTTCGTGCTGTGGGAACAGGTGATGGATGATACAGCGTCCTGGCAGAGTTGCCTAAAATGTGCCTTTTTGCTCGTCTGATTGACTTGAACTGCCTGCCCCTGAATCGCAGTAAATGCTCGGTCGTATCATTTTCTCGTAAGCGACACCTTCTTTATGCGGAGTATGCTCTCGGAGACGAAATCGCGAGTGGACCACATCAACGATCTGGGCTTTATTCTCGATCAACGGCTGGAGTTTAAAACTCACACAAACTACATCGTCGACAAAGCATCCAGAAACCTTGGATTCTTTTTTCGCATGGCCAAAGACTTCAAAGACGTGTATTGCCTGAACTGCTGTATAGGTCGTTCCATCCTCGAGTATGCTTCAGCTGTTTGGTGCCCTTTCTACCAGAATGGGACTGAACGAATCGAGGCTATCCGGCGTCGCTTCATGCGGTATCTGCGTCATCTTAACTGGCAAGACTCTTTCCGTTCACCAAGCTATGAGAATCGCTGCCGCCTCAAGCCTGCAGAAACGCTACGCGCGCTCTAGTTGTTGCTGATCTCTTGACGTCCAGAGTTGACTGTCCCGTTTTGCTGGAGGCCATTCCTCTCAGCGTGCGTCCCCGAGGATTGAGAAACCAGCTTATGCAGCTCTATGTTCCTTCTCGTCTTAACAACTATGGAGCGAACAGAGCCTTTAGCGGCATATTGAAAACGTTCAATCGCTTGTCTGAGCATTTCCACTTCGATGTTTCGAGGAACGTGTTCCGAAGAAATTTTTTTAACTGTTTCAAGAACTGTATAGACTAGGCTTGCCAGATACTTTCAGAAAAAAAGCGGGACATTTCACGAAGAAAAAGCGGGACATAGCCGAAAAAAGCGGGACATTTAAGAAAATCTTAAAAAACAGCTTAATTGTGTAGCCAAACTTAAAATTTTATCATCAGTTAAGTTGTTCATAGAAAGTACACTTTAGTTTCATAGGTGGCCTAAAGATTCTCATAAATAAATCATTCAGTGTTACTTGGGAAAGATGTATGTATTTAAAAGATTTTATGTTCATCACATAATTCAAAATGAGACTAAAGTTTATTTTTTTTTTCATTGTTAGTCAGTTAACTTTGTAAATTTTTACCAAGAAAAAAAAGCGGGACATTTTGAGGAAAAAGCGGGACAGCGGGATATTCAACAAAAAAGCGGGACATGTCCTGCTTTTGCGGGACCTGTGTTACTTTTTATCTTGTATTGTAATTACTATTAAGTTATTATAAGGATCTACATATGGTCCATTGATTTTATTCTAATAAACAACCGGGAGTTTCGCAAACGCTACCTGTGTTCCAGATGAGGGAGAACCTTCCGCATCCTGATCGGGATCTGGTCCGCTTCGATCTTACGCAGGTCCTTCAGAGCGTTTTTCACCTCGCTTTCTGTGGCAATCCTTCCAAGATTTCCATAGTCTTCACCGAGCATCTCTTGCAAAAAACGCTTTACTATGCGCCCTTGTTGATTGAGCCGCGTCTGAGCTCAAGGATCATCATACTCTCCTAGGCCCACTAGATTCCTTCAGATGCCTTTTCCTCTAGCGTCTCCCTCTTATCCCTGACCCGGTTGGATTTGGGTTTGGACTTGAGTTTTCGTAGGCTTTTTTTTTTCATTTTCGCTCAACTGTCTGCAATCCAGTTGGCGCTTTAGGAACTTGGCATCCCTCCCTATTTTCACCCGGATTCTGCCGGACCTTACGATCCTGGGCTCTTTTCTTCAGGGCTTCAGGTGTCGTCTCCTCTGGAGACTCTTTTTTTCTCTTGCCGTTTCCGGCAAAATTCGCTTCGCTATCGATCTGCACGAAGACGCTACACGTCTTCGGTGAGACAGGAGGTTCTTCACCGCTCGGTTCGCCGTGACTAAAAGTGACATCACGTTGGCGAGTTTTTCGCGGACCTCTTTGCGGATGTTAGACTGGCTCGCCATGCCTTGCAATGCAATCCGTTAAAAAGATTTACCACCTGGGTGATCAACTAATAAAATTTTCCGGATTTGCTTTGGTCCCCCTTTTTTGTATGAGAAGAACCACTGCGACCAACTTTTTGTGATATATTGTGGAACTATTTGGTCCCCCTTAGGTGATTATTGAAATCCTAAAGTCGATTTTTGGCCAAAAAAACCGAAACTTGGAGACACCCAAATCAAGTCCGATTGAGCTGGAATTTTGCACAGGTCACCCAAGCAACCAGAATCTCCTAGAAGTATGAAGATAATGCTAGTCAGTCTAAAATTTGAAATCTAAAATAGACTTTGAGGTTCATTAGAGTGGCTGAAGAGAATGCTATTGAGCCTGTCGAAGAACAGGTTAACAGATTGTTTTTTTTTATTTATTCATTCAGTTTGCAGCTAAGAAGTTTTTCAACTGTTGAAGCCAGCACACTGGTGAAACATTTTGTGTGCAAGTATTACTAACTAACTGTTTTTTTTGTATATAATCCAACTATTTAGCTCTTCAGTTATTATAATTCATATGGTACACAGCATCAGAGTTTATGAGTATATAGAAAGGGAATCAAAAAAAAGAACAGAAAATATTTTGAATTAACAATTGTTATCTGGAAAATCATGAACGTCACTAATTTTTAATGCATTTGAGTTTTCATCTTTTTTTTATGAAGACAGAACCATTCGTGAACCAAACAAACTTATAATTGTTTTTATTCCTGAATTTCCTCGCTATTCCCAGCAGCCGTTGATTCAAGCTCGTCAATCGGTGGGTAAAATAGATTCATTGGTCGATGTTCTGTCCTATATCGATGCAGCTGCACAACAGATTAATAAGTGGCTCTTTATGGAATATTGTTTCATTTGTGTTTAGCTCATAGTTCAACTCCTCAATATGCTGTTGAGCTTTATCTTGGTCATTCTTCAGTTCGGTTATTTCTCATTTCATTGAGGAAACCATCGATTTCTGATCATCAAGTGAAATTTTAACGTGCTCGAACTCATCCGAAATTAATTGTTGAGAGGACTTCACTTCTTCAATTTTATGCTGTAGCTTTTCAATTGACTTCTCAATATTTTGCGCGATGTTATCAATCCGTAAATTAGTTGATTAGCTGGCATTCATGATATCCTCTTTTATCATGCGATGCAATTCCAGAAGAGTAATCTCTGAACCACCCTGAGCTGCATCCAGCTCATGATGATCATCATGTCTTTTTGCTTGTCCGGCGAGAGCGTATTATCAGTGGAATTGTTTGTTTACAGCTTGTTTTTGTTGCGTTTTGTCATCCCGTAACGGAGAGATGCGATCCCGAAATAATGGCCAAAAACAATGGGAAGGAAATTCACCAATTATTCACAACAGAAAAAGGCTTCGAAACCAACGAATTTCAGTCCAATTGGTTGTATTTCAATCGTTCGGGGTAAGTCGGAAGTTTCTTTAAAGCCTTGCACAAATTTGAGCGACAAATGCGAGATAAAACACTTCGATTTACGATAGCGAAAGCCGCACGTAAAGAAAACGGTAGCGGTACGAGATTGCATTTATCAAGATATTGTTCTGATGAACAGATGGCAGATTGTTAGATTGCCAGTCTATCTAGGTTTATTTCATTGATTTTAATATTGAATATTATTAAGGCCAAATCAAATCAATCAACCATTAGCAGCCTCAAAAATCTGCACTTCTAAAGCAGCACAGCAGCAGCCTTAAAAATCTGTGCTTCCTAAGCCAATTCGTCTTTTTCACCGCAAGACCAAATCACAACAAACAAACAGCAGCAACAACCTTTAAAATCTGTGCTTCCTGAGCCAATCCGTCTTTATCCACCGGAATGCCAAATCACAACAAACAAACAACAGCAGCAGTCTTCAAAATCTGCGCTCTCTTGGCCAATCCGCCGAGAAGGCCAAATCATAACAAACATACAGCAGCTGCTGCCTTGCTAATCTCCGCTTCATAAGCCAATTCCATCTTTATCCACCGGAAGAACAAATCAAATCAATGAATCATTGTCGTGATTTTACGAATCTCAATACAGAGTTTCACTCAGACACGTCTGTCGCTCACAAGAATAGATCAATGCCTTGCGAGGTATTGCATGACTACTTTTCATGCAATACTTCGCGGGCACGAGCAAGTGGTGTCAATTGAATTTATTGTTTATCAAAGCCAAAATACATACCGAATCAAAACGAAGCTTTGTAGACCTCAGGGTTTGAGAAATTGAAAAATTACCCCAAATCGACTCAGTCTAGCCATATATGCTAAAAACGAGCGGGGTCTGTACAGATAATCCGCCATGAGTGCACGGATTCACCAAGGTATTCGTCATATTGCATTCTTAAGATGTGGAGTCCGGCAAATCTTCAATGCAAAACATCGCACTTTTTCAAAACTGGCTTTAAACAAATAAGATTTAAATAAAATAAAATTAAGAATTAACTTTGACAAAAGTAACTGCATTGAAAAATCATAATATACCAGAAATTATCTGTAACAGAAAAAAAAACTTCAAACATTTCGATTCCCAAGGCATTTGTATCCTATGTCAATTACTTAAAGCAATCCATATTCCGCAATGCCACAGCACTATCAAAGCTAGAAAAGTTTCGTAAGGCCATTAGTTTAGCGTCACCGTATTGAAACAGGTAGAAGGAACCCCGCGGCCTATTAAGTCTCACGTGCACGCACAAGCTACTGCCATAATTAACTTGATACACTTAAACCTGCTGTAAACTAGCACCATATTTGTAAAATATGCTACGCAGGCCTATCGATGTACTTTGATAATAAACGTCGTAGCGCAAAAACATGGTTCAGAGTTAATGTTAAAAATAGTCATAATTATCCACCCTAAGGAAATCATTATGGTTCCCAAATTCTCCAACAGCTGAGAGAAGCTTCTCCCTCGGAAAGTCTTATTATTATTATTATTATTATTATTTAGCTGGTTGGTTTGGTTCATGCCGATATATGTACGTACTTACGTTCCTGGTTGCAGAAGCTGGTTCTCTTGGTTTTGGTACCTACTAGGTACAAGATGAGCTGAAGAGAAGCACCTTCTGCCAAGTTGCCAAGTTGAGACTTGAGAAGACGGTTTTGGGTTTTTCAGTCTGAGAGGAGTCTGCACCACGGACGGACGAACGGCCAGAAACACTGAGTGCGCGAGCACCCTCAGCAGCAAAAGCAGAACCAGAACCAGGGCCAGGGCGCGGATGGTATAATTTTCGATTTCGGTTGCTTTTGCCACCTGCAGCAGATTGTGGACCCCCAATGGACGACACGGTTTTCGGTTTTTTGGTATCAATCCGCGCGCGAGAGATGCCAGAGTCAGTGTTGGTGCAGAATTTTGGCAGCCGAAAACGGTGAAGATTGAAGTGTAAACATCTTCGAGGAGCTTCGATTGGATTTTTCGGGGTTAATGGTTGATTGATAGCGCGGTGCAGGAAAGTTTTTTCAGGAAAGTGGTTTGTGCAAAGATGATGCGATGACCTTTGAGCGACCACTTGTCATGGCCACGGAATAATTTCTAGCGGTGAAGGACTGGGACTCGATTTTTCGAGGACAAATCTTTGTCGTCGAAGGTGAGTGAGTGGGTGAGATTTGTGATTCCAGTTTTCCTGCTGAAAGGTGCAATTAAATTCCCTAGAGCGAAAGGAAAAACATTCTTATGAGATTTAAAAATAGAACAAAACTACTGCAGCAGTAGGGCAGTAGGGGGATTATGCTTGATTGAAGCTGCTAAGCTGCCTGGTGGAGACTTAGCATCAGGACTTGCCAGAAGCATCAAACTGTGGATTATCCACTAATCCAACGGGAAAAAGAGTTCTCATCTAAGTATATCAACGGGAAACCAACTGGGCAAAAATCCAACAACAGCAGCAAAAAAAGCTGAAATCTTTATAGAAATCGATCCTGTAGGCCCTGTGATACTGCTGCTGCTGAATTGTGGTGTACTTTCACGTACAATATTCCGTGAGTCCAAAAATCGGTGAATGTATTTGGTCCCCCTGTGTTGTTCGTCGGAAGAGCCAGTCAGTTTTTTTGGGTGTATTTGTTCCGGGAAAAGTGCAAAACAAAACCCGCTAACCAAAGAGCGGAGTGTTTACTCTCGATCCGTCAAAACGGGGTTGGAAAAACTGACCCTTCTCCACTTCCCAATTTGCCGGTAACTTCTGCGTGTGTCAGGGATCACCATCAACCACGTGTTAGGAAGCCGGAGGAAAATCTAACCAGAGAGAAAGAGAGTGTTCTTGGGAAAACTCTCTCTCTTTTATTTGTCCTCTCCTTGGAGAGAAACTTTTCCCGAGTTTTTCCGAGATCCGCTCTATCTCGGAAAGGGGAGGTTCACCCAAGTCCAAAACCCGAAGCACGGAAGGACGGGGATCCTGAAAACATAAACATTTCTCCAACAAAAACATCCCTCTGCTGAGCAAGTGTGTGGTGAAGAATTTGTAGTCCTACATTGGTGTTTTTTGTGTTAGTGTTCGAATCGTACCATTTTCTCAAAGGCAGAGCTGCTGCTGATGTAGGCTTTATTCCGAGTGCAAGTGTACCGAGATATCGTTCGAGTGCTTTCGCTGTAGTTGGATATTTGTTGGAGTTACACTTTGCGTTGGATACGCTATCCGAAAAGGATATAATCGTCATCATGTGTCTGATTTAAAATAATTCGACTATGTAAGTACTTTAATAATTCTAAACATAAAAATTAACTTGTTAGCTAAAACCCTCTCAATTTGTTAAACAAAAAAAACTTTTCTTTCGAGACATACATTATGTAGGTAGATATTTACATATTTCCAATAGTGCACCGAGCCAGCTTTGTCGGCTGTTTTTTGCTGCAGACAGCCTGCAGTATGATTAAATCATCCGAATACGCCCTCCCTATGAGAGTTGAAAACTTAGTAAGGGGATTTGTACCTAGCAAGAAAAGTAAAGAAAAGAAAGGATTTTTGCTGATAGGTTGAGTTTCAGAAAAAATAGTACAAAAAAATGCAATAAATGGAAAGTTATTTGAAAAGTTTTAAAATGTTTATTATGTACAGACCCCGTTCGATTTTGGCAACACGCCCGTACATTTTGTGTTGCCAAAATCGAATGTTGCCAAAATCGAACGGTTTTTTCTCAACTTTTTTTTTCAGTTATTTTTACAAAATAATGTTATTATTATCAAACACGCTATTTTTGGTCAATTTTCGACCTTTTTCAGTCATTTTTTAATTTTTTTCATTATGTTCATTTTCCACTTTTCTTGTTGTGTTTATAATGTTTGTTTTCAATTGTCATATTTGCTGTTTTTGTCATTCTTCATCATTTTTTTGTTGTTTTTTGTCATTTTCAGTCTTATGCTTGAATTTGTTTTTCAACTTTTTGAATTTTTCATATTTTTGTCATTTTTGAGTACTTTATACATTTTTTAAAAAACTTTTGATTTTATTGTTGCATTTTATCACCATTTCAGAATATAAAAACGTATTTATGGTGTTTGTCTTAATTAAATTGGTCCTGTTATAACGAAAACAAAAAGGTAAAGGTAACCGTTCAATTTTGGCACATGTGCCAAAATCGGATGTTGCCAAAATCGAATGTTGCCAAAAACGAACGGGGTCTGTACATGTTTCGACTAATTAAATAAGTTTCTAGCAATTTCAAACGGCCGATAATTCTCAATATTTTGACTAATTTTTGGTCCGAGACAATAATGGAAATTGAGCATGGAATTTACGCCGAAATTAAAATTTGTCATATGTGTCAACTTGATTCTTTAAGTTACACATAACCTTTGAATAATTTTCTTGAGTTATTTTCTTCTTTTGTAGTTTAAAAATTCTGCATTCTGCAAATAATTCCGCAAATTAAAGAAAATTTGCCCCTTATAATTTCTGGCTTAAACGAAGAGGTTTCCTAAAGTCCTAATATTAGAGAATTTCGTTCATTCGCAATATATGCTTAAACACAAGAACCGGCGTATTCTTTTAACTGTGATGTAAAAACTATGTTCTACCAGATATTTACTTTAACCGATATACCATAATTAATAAGAAAACGGGAAACACGAATGGGCTATGAGACTTTTTTTTCCAAATTGCCCAGATTTTTTCATCTTCAACACCTTGCATCCCTGAATGGAAGTATTACACTCAGGGGGGTGGCAATCTGGTTCTTCTTGCAAACAAGAATCTTTTTCTTTTTTTTCTATCCATCGGGAGAAACGTTTATGGTGTTTTCCTCTCAAAGCAGTACAGAATTGAAAAAGTCAAAATTTCAACCAATGAGGAACCAGAATGATTGTTGTGTTAGTGTGCTATCATTCATAATTCTCTAGGATTTGATATCTAGTCCGGTTCCTTGACAGCAAAATGTCAGGTTTGTTATGGGCCCAAAAATCGTGGGCCGGTAATTTTGATGGTTGTCAAAATCAATGAAAAAGGATAAGGATGTCACCCGCCTGATTACACTGTGATTTTTTTTCGGAGCTTTAATCAGAGATGCCAGGTGTCCTGATTTTTCAGGATTTGTCTGATTTTCATAGACCTTTTTGAAAAACTTTAGAATTGTCCTGATTTTTGACAAATGTTATTTTAGATGTCCTGAATTGTCCCGATTTTCAAAAAATAAAATCTCAATAAGGATCGCATTTGTACTTAAGTTATGAGAACATCGAACAAATCTGCAATTAAATAGATGAATTTAACCGACGGGAATCTTAGCTTCAACTGATATTTAGATGATGTTTTTCGATATGAACTGCAGTACAGCCAAGAAGATGCTCACTTTTGTTGCATGTATTATGTATCTATATCACCCGTTTATGCTTTGTTTATGCAATCTAGGAATGTCTTGGTTCCTCTGTTCGACAATCACAAAAAAGGTTGATCAGGGATACCGTCCGTATAAGTTTTCTTATTTTTATTCTTTAGTTTGCGTACAATGATTGAAAAAAATATTTAAGAATCAGATGTAATATCCAACTTTCATTAGCCACCACAAAAATCTTTAATGGCACCGATTCATTCAGCATAGATCATTTGATGTAAGACTCAAACAATAGTAACCGATTGAATTATGTTTTTTTTAATGTAATTGTTTAATATTTTATAGTCAATCTTTGACAAAAGAGAATTTTTCGTTATAACACCAATTTTAACGTTTTAGGCATTTTTAAGTGTTTTTGCATCAAAATTTAAAAAAAAAAAACGATTTTTTTTTGTCCTCCTCCTTTTGTTGACCTTTGAGAGTGAAAAATTCGAAACTTTGAGCGCTTGGAAGCGTCACTACATCAAGTTCGATTGAGCTTAAATTTTGCACAGATTTGTTTGTTTTTTGGTCAATCCACAAAATGTATGTTGTTCAATAGTTGTTTACCTTTGGCAAGGGGAGGCTGTGCTGGAAAGTGACAGGAGTGTTTGCTTTTCCCAAATCCATTTTTTTTTTCGGAAAATGCTTCAGAGCCGGGCCCCGAAAATAGATCAAAGGAGTGACATCAAAAAAATAGATGGCCATCTGTTTCTCAAAGATTCGTGAGAGCAGCTAGTCCAGGGATAATCGAGTAATCTTGTCTTGGAAACCTCAAATCTTATTCAAAAAACTGGTGAGTCTGTTCCATTTTTTAATGGCTCGTGCAATATCGATCGTTATACTGATTTGTAAAAACTTCCCTTAAAACTGTTAAACCAGATCCGGACGGCACTTTTCGGTTGATTACAGAATCTGTAGCTGTTTCCAATCTTTGAGACCAGTGGTTTTCAAACTTTTTACACTCACCGCCCCCTTTTGCTAAATTTTTGAGCTTAACGCCCCCCATTAAAAACATCTTTGAAATACAAAACGCTAGCAGAATTTCTGAAAATCAAATACAATTTCATCTAATACGTTTTCATTTTTTTATTAACATCTATACAGCAAAAGAAATGTATTAAATTTTTCTAAATTAACATCTCAATTTCTGAATTTTGTTAAAAATGCTACCTTCAAATAAAATCTGTTACATATTGTTGAATTGAAACAACGACAATTCTCTCCAAAAAGTTAAAGTGGGTGTAAAATATGATAAGGTGCCAAAACATTTAGATATTTAGTTAGCTTTAGATGTGCAGTTTTTGAAACATCATTATAGAGTATATTGATATTATTTTTGGGATGAAATAGACACTAAAGAATATATTTAGAGGAATGAAAAAACATCAGAATGATTTGAAAAGGTTATCAACACTGAAATTGGTTTGAATTTCAATCTGTTCTCCACTCGTCCGAAAAAGTGCTTAACGAGCTAAAACCTTTCTTATTCAATTGATTATTGAGCTTGAATTCAACTTCAACAATAAGATTGTTAATCAATTTTTTCAGAGATTATTGAATATTACTTCTAAAACCCCGGCCGGTGTCTAGAAAGTGACTTAAGAAAACATTGAACTTTGAAACACAATCTACAAAAGAAGCTCTTTGCTAAAAAAGTCAGAATTTTGTCATTTTTTTAAATCTATGATCCAATCTGTGATGGCTTTTCACGCAGATTTTTAAGAAAGCATTTTTTCCAGTAAATTTGTTACAACATTACAGAAAAAGAAAATTTTCAAGTATTTTTAATCAAAACTTACGCTATAGAAATATAGATAATCTAGTCTTAAATCTGATAACAGTTTTGTGTTTAGTTATGCATTGTTATTTCATGGTTGTGCATTAGACATACACGTTGTCATTTCGATTCTACGTTTTTTTTAGAAATTTATGAAAATGTGAATTTTAATATCACCTCACCGTCCCTCTGAGTTTTTACAACGCCCCAAAATTTCAAATTTGAGGTCACCGCCCCCTTGGAAGCCCCTGGAAGGTAGGGACCACTTTGAAAATCACTGTTTTAGACTATCAGATTCAGATAGGTTCAAATTATTTTAGAAAGTTCTGTTTTTTTGACAAAACTCTTAAACAAAAACATAACATTTTAATATAGTAATTTTGAGTTCTGCGAAAAAAGTTATAGGACTTTTTTTATTTGTTTAATTTTTCTCATTTCAAACCAAATTTAATTTTTGATATAAATCTAATCGTTTTGCAGGTTTCAGCAAATTTGTGAATGAAATCAAGTTTTTCTTAACTTTCTGCAGTAGGGGAGAGTGAAGATACTTGATCCCTGAGGATACCTGATTCCTTCGCTATATTTCGAAACAGGAATGTCTTAAAAATTTTAAATGTTCTAGAAAAATGTGCCAAATATTACAAAACAAACATGCTGTTATCTCAACAAATTTTAAAATAAATATTTTCCGAGTTATTGAACTTTGTTTGAAAAATTTAACAAAATGTGATTTAAAGATCTTTTTATCACTTTAAAATGTTACTCACATGAAAAAAATATTTAATAAAAAACATATTTATTGCAAAATGCCAATCGTTACAGTATAATATAAACTTCATAATGCTATATTTTCAAAGCAACAGTAAACTCTCAATTTTTTAAAGAAGAAGTTTTCCAACTAGATTTCTGCCCAGGGTCAGGGCACCCTGAATTAAGGATCATGTTTCTTTTAGTAAAGGATCAAGTCTCCTGTAACTTAAAAATTATCACAAATTTTTTAGTCTCACGGAAATGCTTCTAGTTCATCTACGAGTTCATGTATCGTTCTTACTTTCAGAGCATATAAACATGAAATTACACGCTATCAGTAAATGCAAAAGACGGCGTATTGCTAAATTTTCCTAAAAAGATATGATAAAAATAAGAAAAGGGGTTCAAATAACTTTGTTCCTAATTATATTCCAATTTTTTTTTTAACTATTGAATTATACTTTTTTAAGATCATGCAGTATCAAAAATTATTCCTTAATTGAATGAAGTATAATAAACAAAATCAAAGTCAGATTTTTAAAACGTATGTTTGATAATTAATCAGTTATTCCTTAATTCCTCATCTTCTCCCCTTCCCAATGGGGAAACGGCTCTCGAGCTATACATTACAAATATTTAAAATATCTGAAATATGTTATATGCTCCTTTTGGCTCCATTTGTTTGATAAGAGTTTTCGAGTTATGTCAAATAAAATTTAAATTAAACCTGCCTCTTTCACCCCGACTTCGCCCTGAAACGGGAGTGTCTCAAATAATTTATATGCAAACACCCTATCATATAAAAGATGATCCCATTGCTTGATATGTTCCCGATTTATGTCAAAAAAAATTGGTAAGGGAACTCTACTGCCCTTTCCATCCCCCACTGCTGGAATGAAGTCGGGATCTCAAATAATCATACTAATTTTTTTTGTATCCAAAATCCCCCCCCCCCCCCTCATATCAAATTTAATCCCATTGGTTGATAAGTCTTAAGCTTTATAACAAAATTTATATAGAACCCCTTTCTTTCCTACCCTCTCCACACTGCAAGGCGTAGGATCTACTTATAGTAATCGTACAAACATATCTCGTACTCAAATACCATTCAATGCCATACTTGATTCCATTTGCTGGTTTCGTCAACATTGATTGAGAACTTATGCTAACAAAATTGTATTGGGTTAAATCCTCCCTTCTTCCTGTGTTCCTACTCACTGTAAGAAGGCTAGTGTCTCAAATTATCATATAACCATATCGAAATAATTTTCCCATGTCAAAAACTGTCCATTTGTTAGATAAATGCAGAAATGCAAAAAAAATGTATGGAAGCCCTTCTCCTCCTTTCTTGTATCGTCAATCCTACACAGTAAACGAAAATTACCGAGTTCGGTAATTTTTTTAACCGAAATCCTAACATGTGTAAATCGTTAAACTGTTCGGTAATTTTTTCGGTAAAAATGAAACGAACATCGGTAAATGAAGAATCGACTTACCGATGTTCGTTTATTTTTTACCGAAAAAATTACCGAACAGTTTAACGATTTACACATGTTAGGATTTCGGTAAAAAAAATTACCGAACTCGGTAATTTTCGTTTACTGTGTATGCTCCTACTGGAATGGTTTTAAATAATCATAGAAATATTTACATCCCATGCCAAATTTGGTTCTATTTGCATAGTAGGTTGGTGAGTCGAGTTATGCCAAAACATGTGAGAGAGTCCGATTTCCCCTTTCGATTTCTCCATATAAATAATGCAGGGGTAAGTACTTTATGTTCATAGAATTGTTTCTTGTGCTCAAATACCCTTTGATGCCAAACTTGGTTCATTTGCTGAATTAATTCTCAAGCTATGCAAAAAAATTGTAAGGTAGCCCGCTTTCTCCATATATATCTCCCCGCTGGAAGAAAGGAGGTGGCTCAATTTATCATTCGATCATTTCTCGTATTTAAATACCACTCCAAGCCAAATTTGGTTTCATTTGCTCGATAAGATTCCTCGTACCGAAATACACTCTCATGTCAATTTTGATTCCATTTGCATGATCAGTTCTCGAGCTATGAAGACTTATTTATTTTATGTAAGAGACCCCTTCTCCCCTTCCAGGAATAGAGAGGGTCCGAAACTATTATAGGAACCTTCCTCGGCCTCCAATCCAAGTTTCACGCAAATCGGTTCAGTGTTTTCGAGTCTATCGGGAACAGACAGACAGACAGACAGACAGAAATTTATTTTTAAATAAATAGATTTTTGGTATTGTTATGATTTTTAGATAAATTTGAATTTCAAACCAGACGCCCACTCCACCCCTCTCAATGAGCGTATTAGGGCCGAGCAAATCCGAGCATTTTTATCCAAAAACCTGGCATAATCCAGGTATTGGACTATACAATTTTCAATAAAAAAAAAACAGGCAATATCTGGGCAAATCTGACCGAAATTCAGGCATTTCTCATGAAACTTCAAAAGAAAAAGTGATAAATGAACACATGAAAAATTATTCTCTTTTGAGTCACATCGGCGGTGTTCAATTTAAATTTTATTTTTCCAAAAAAATGTGGCATGTGTATTTCGATAAAACAAGCCCCTAAAATCATACCTTGTGTAAAAAATGTAGTTTTGGTTTAGATTTTTACTAAACCCGGGTATTCTTCTTCGATACCAGGGCAACCGGGCCGGACCGGGCTTTTTCCTTTTTTTTCTTTAAACAAGCAGGCGTTCTTGAAAGCTTAATCATACCTATTACTTCCAACAAATTAGCAGTATTTGAACGATTCTTAACAACTATGTTTCTTTTAGTTTTATAAAGTTTTCCTTACTCTTTCGGATTTTTTTTTCATTGTACTCTTTTTAGCATTGCGGGGTATGGTAACCCTACCCTAACCTACACATTTAATTTTTTTTTTTTGTACGCAATTAAGCTTTAATTTTATGCCCTGTTGACTGGCAAAATATTTAGCAAACTTCACGACGAAATACTGGTGTGTGTTTTAATACTTGTTTGAAATTTGGTTTATATAAAAATAAACATGTAATCAACGGGGGCACCATGCAAAAATTTTCAACTTCAATGGCTTCTCAAAAACTTATGTTCACAATTAATCCTACCCCTTATTCATCATAAGTTTTAAGGATGATGGGACATAGAATTGGCATAGTAAGAAAAATTATTGGTTTCTTTAGTTATTTTTACAAGGCCAAATGTTATAACCTTTCAGTGAGTTTTTCCATCTTCTAGGAAATCAAAGTTTAACCACTTGAGTTTCAATTAATTTTGAAAATGTAAATTCTCAATTTAGTATCACAATATCGAATTCAGAAAAAGATTTTCACTTAAGAAAAGCATTTTCACAGCACTGGCAATTGAAATTATCACAAATTTAATACTGAACAAATTTTGAGAGACATAAATTGAAACGCTTAAACATTAAGTAATATTTAGAAGCATGATAAGAAATAGAGAATCGTTCGAGCAGTTCGAACGTTGCTGTGCTGTAAATACCTTCTGGAAAGCTTCATCCCCAATGAAGATTTTTTATTAAATTAAGGATTCTATAACATTATTCCCGAAAGTTTCACGACATCAGCTGTCGAGGAATTGATTCCAGACATTTCCAGATTAATTTTAAACCTGAGACTAGCGGTTTGAACCTCCATCCATTTTCTTGAGTAATTCTCTTTTAATTTTCAATGTTTATCTGTAACTACAGAACAAATGTCAATCATAAACCATCAACAATTGTTTATATCGAATTTTCTGGTTGGTGGATCTTTCAAGTTTCCATTTTATCGTATTCATGTTGAGGTCAGCTTATGTTGAGTCTAGTCGATCGACAGTTCAGTGTTGAGTCTGGTCCACTGATTTTTCCTGGCAATCGACTGTCTCTCAATTATTGCTATACCTACAATTCGCTGCAACAAATGAACACCACATTTATTTGCTCCCATAGAAAAAAGAGTGGAGCAACAGCGACAACAAAAAGGGCTTCAATCACAAAGAAATATGAACAACCTGTTACCGATGTGATGATTACTAGCTTTATGAATCATTAACGATACTTTACGTTCTGCGGAATCTCTCCTCCTATGGGTTGGGAGCTGAGCTGATGTGTACCTACTTCATAATGATGGAAACTAGTAGGTAAAAGGTAATAACAGTTAAACCTCAACCTCAAAGTACGGAAGAAGAGTCGCCGGACTTAAAGCAATTTCTTTATTCTATACCTCATTAGACTGAGTCGATTTGGGCTCATTTTAGAATTTTTCAAACCCGGGTGTCTAAAAAGCTTCGTTTTGGTTAAAAACTCATCCATGATTTTTTCAGAATTATTAAGTAATGTTTACATGAGTCAATTTGAACTTATTGGTTTGTATGAGAATATGGAATATTTTGTTCTGAAAAATCAACATCATTTTTGTTTCTTCCGTTGAATCTAGTCTGCTTATGGTTTTTGTGCCAATTTATAAATACTCAAAAGGAAATTTTCCGCTGAACAACTTTGTGCAAGTTAGTAACTTCGTATTTTTTACTGAAAAAATTTATGAACAGTAGAATAGGAGTATGTCTTTTGGCATTGATAATCAATCAATTCAACTGACATCACTGCTTGTGCCTATCGAAGTACTGTTTGAAAAGTAGTCATGCAATACCGCGCTAGGCACCCGGCAGTGATGTCAATTGAATTAATTATTTTTCAACGCCAAAAGACATGGCCCTATTCCACACCTAATAACTTTTTTGTCTAATAAAAATTCGAAGATACGGTCTTGCACAAAGTTCCTTCAAAGATTTTATAAATTGGCACAAAAACCATAAGCAGAATCGGTTCTACAGAAGAAACAAAAATCATGTTGATTATTTCAAAAGAAATATTCAATTTTTTCATCCAAGCCTTAAAGTTCAAATTAACTCATGTACACGTAAATGCTACTTAAAAATTCTGCAAAAAATCATGGATGAGTTTTGAACCAAAACGAAGCTTTCTAGAAACCCGGGCTTAAGAAACTTAAAAATAACCCCAAATCGACTTAGTCTAATAACTCTTCATGACTGGTGCTGGTTCTGGAGGTGTTTTTTCTCTATCTGCTTGTAAGGTCGACAGGACAGAAGAGACGGAAAAAGCGTAACAGAAAGGCTTACGAGACGATTCTAAATCTTTGGTCGTATGACTGAAGTAGGAAAGATCTATGCTTTAGCGATTGCTAATTTAGTTTGAGCCAAAAAAAATACTTTTTTCAATATCTTTAGATACTCCACAAGCAAAGCAAAATGTTCCTCAACACTTCAAAACATAAACATTTAGCATTTGCTTCAAATGACAGACGCCACGCTTCGAACAACTACACATTTTTATGGCAACTACACCTAACAACCATAATTGTTTGGTAGCAGTCGGCCGCGTGGAAAGTTTTCTTTGTCATTAGACATTTCTGTTGAATAGCCGCACTTTGAGGAATCGCATGGACGAAACACATTTTTCTGCCACTATAAGGTACCGACTGTTTAGTCTATGTTTACGCTACACCCGGATAGTTGAAAGAACGTTTGCCAGTAGCCTATGTTTATAGATAGAGGCAGGATAGAGGGTGAATGATTTAAACTTCACACGATAGAAGTCTAGTGGCATTACAATGAAAGATGTGTTCCATTCGTTTCCGTTTTTCCTAGGACCAATTCTTAGATTTATTTTATCCATTCAATTTCAGAGGAAAATTGGTTTACAAAATTTTGATTTAAAATCTAAAAATTTGTATATTGAATTCTGACACTGTTTTTTTAAATAGCATTATTTTTAGCATCATTTGCCTTTTCTAAGATTCAAAGATTTTTAGATCTTTGAAATAAAAAAAACTAAGAGCACATAACCTCATAAATGATCAACCATATTCATGAACGGGTTATATTCAACTTTCATTCGGTAAACAGTGTTATTTTCCGTGATAAATATTTGACAACCACTTCACCCGAGCAAATGAATATGCAACGAGACATGTCGATAGGAATTGCTTCAATAGGAATAGAGGAAAAAAGCACACCAGGAAATGACTCCCATGTGCAAAAGAAAATCTTCGATCCCTTAGGAAAATCTTTTGTGCTGTTCGTTTGCACGTCAGCTGTTACAAATTCTCACCTCATTAAATGCAATCGACCGATTCGAGGTTGTCCCGATCTTCGAGTTCATTGAAGGATTTTGTTATTATAACAGTTCAATGGAGAATTTAAAAATGGCTACCATTAATATCGATGAGTTCTAGATATTGAATAAGTATAAACTAAAACGATACGATATTGGGTTATTAATTTTCCATTGAATCCCAAGCTGAACCGATAATCTTTGTTCTTCCATAAATGAAATGAAAAATTTACAATTTAGAGAAAAACACAGGAATGGGATTAATAAACCCAAAAGGCTTAAAATTCTAAATAAATCAACAATTTGAAATAGTACTCCATGAATATTATCGTTGAACTTCTTTATTGAGCTGCGTGACGCTGAACTAATCGTTTTGACGAACATTTGAAAAACTTCGAAAAAATTTGATTCCACAAAATATACCATTGCATTGTCTACTTTAGAAGTGCATGATTTGGGGTCATTTTTGAATTTCTCAAATTTTGACCTTTTACCAAACTTTGAATTTCTCATCAATGTTTTTTTCTAGAATTTTTTAGTAACGTTGACATGAGTAAATTTTAACTTTTAGGTTTATATTTAGTACAGAAAAATCATCATCATATTTGTTTCTTCTGTGGAACCGAGCCTGGTTTTTGTGCCAATTTTTAGATTCTCTGAAGGAAATCTCCGCTGCACAACTTTGTCAAAAACCGTAACGTCATTAGATCACATATTACATTTTTATACTAATGTAATGTAATAAAGTTATCATTTAATTATCATGACACGGTTTCTCACGTCATGGGGTAGTTTTTTTAAGTTTTTGATTCTCATAGAAAATTTTTAAAAATCTTGCAATAGAGGTACAATTTTTTTTTCAAAACTTTACCCAGTACGACGGATTGGCTTAATGATATCAAGGCCGTGCGAACAGGGGGGGGGGGGGTTTAGAGGCTAACCCCCTTCTTTATGGAGATTTTTCCAAGTAAAATTTTCAGTACTAGAAATTAATTTACTAGGAAATCACTTGATCCCAAAAGGTGTTAAAAAATAAGTTTTAACATACATGTGAGGAAATTGGCTTGCGTCCAGCAGGATTTAGTCTTGAATCACTCTACGCTTGAAACATTTCATAATACGATTTTATATTATGTTCACAAATTTAAACTAATTATAAATTTTAGATTTGCAAATCACTTAGGCTTTTGTTTTAAACCTCAAATCTTGACACACAAAAATCCCACCTCGTGTTTAAAATGGATTTTTACTAAGAATTGTAATTGAACAAGTTCAAAGTTTAAAACCAACCATTTGAACTTCGTTGTACTGAAGTGGAAATTGCGGGTTTAAGTCCCTGCCGGTGAGCCGTTGTGTATTTTCCGAGAAATTTATGGTATTTACGGCTTATGTTCTTTCTTTCTTTTAAATCTCATGTTTCATGTTTTCCAAATATTTCCCATCACCTTTGAAAATGTGTTCAAAATTCATTCATCGAATACTTATTTCACACAACACAAGTTGGTTACCATGTTACAGGTATTGAATACTCACAATAGTCAACAGATTTAGCAAAATAAAAGCAAAAACTTAGTATCCATTTAATCACTTTGATTGTAAAAAAAATAGTTAATGTCATTCCAAATTTTATGCTGATATGAAATATTCCTCAAGAAACCAGTTTCAGTCTCAATTATATTTTGTATTTCTCATTCTTCTGAATGCTAGACTTCATATTTGAAAGGATTTTTATAAAGGACTCAAGGCGAGGCGCATTTTCCATGGGGCTAATAATGTAAAAGCAGGTTTCGATTGATTTGGGCGCCCTGAATCCAAATTTGTAATAAGTTTTTTTGTCTGACAGCTTTTGTACTTGATAAAACTTTTTTTTTTGTTATTTGACAAAACTACAAAACATAAATCTAACAAAATCTAAATAGGTATAAAATCGACTTTCCATTTTCCAAAAGATAGCGAGTCATTTTGATTTCAGCAAAAAAATATAGAAGTCTTCTTTTGTTTACTTTACTCCGTATAAACCGTATTGAATGATATTTTTAAAACAAAAATCAAATTCAGGCTTTAACAAAAATTTTAAACGAAATAGAACATTTTTTTTTAAATTTCTTCACTTGTATTAGAAATGCTTGTAATGATATCTTTAATTTTTTTAACTGCAGAAATCAGATTTTTTTTTAGATTAATCAGTAACATCCTCATCACCATTATTCCGAAATTGAATATACCTGCTTAAATTTTTTCTTTAAATAAAAATCTTTTTTATGAAGATTTATTAAAGCATGAATGATCAATTTTGTGTTTTGAAAAGTTATGTTCTAGAAAGATTATATTTATATCCTAACTTTTTATACAGGATCCTTTTGTTTTTTACAAGACCTAGTATTTTAACGGCAAGAAAATATTCAAAACTTAAAGTTTTAAAGTCTTAAACCTTATTCACGTATTCATATTACTTTAATTAACCTTTTTTGAATCTTTCATTATTTTTAATCTATGAAAAGTCGAAGTAGCAGCTAAATTTTAATGCGCGACGTTAATTAACTTTGAATTGTGCTTCAATATTCACAACAAATATTGAAATTCATTATTTTGATTTTTATCAGTAACCCATTTCCACACCTGTTCTTTGTCAGAATTAGCTTTCAATGATGAATTGAAAATGTTGTTTTATAAACATTTAAAGTTATTACTGTGAAAAGATTGTTTTTGACATTTTAATAACTGGAGAATTTTAAATTTGAAAAATGATGATATCCCAATTTTGATCACTCGCACTCTTGAAATAATATTGTTTGTCTTCTTTGTATGGAATAAAATTTAATTTCAATAATGTGTTTCGAATGAATTCTCTCTGAAGATGAAAATGGAATTTCATTTCCTCATGAAGAATTTACAATTTAAATCTTGCTTAAATATTTCTTCAAATTCAAAATATTACAGCTAATTTTTTTTAATCAAGCCTTCAATTGAAAATGAAGAAAAGGAATGTAAATTAAGACGATTAGTAACCAATAATCATAATCATTTTGCTGAAGAGTTTTTAATCATGATTGATTTTTTACCTGATCTGGAATTTATTTTGGAATTTGAATTTAGTTACTTTTTAAATCAGGGTTAAAATTAATGTATTTTATTCCTGTGTTTCTTTTGTCCAAAGCTTTGAGTTTTGGTTTAATTCGAAATTTAAATTCGATTTCGATTTCTAGGGTTTCGGAAATATTGATGTTTAAATCGAAAATTTGGCTGCTGAAAATTTTATTTCAAGCAAATGTGTAGTTCAGAATAAGGAATATCATTATAAATAAATTATTGATGACTTTCCGGGAAAAGCATTGATTCGAAACTTTGATTCTCACTCATTCTGTATTATGGTCATAAGTAAGAAAATGGTCTTGAAAATCAATTTCTGCATTTACCATTTGAATTTCGAAACCCCTATCCCTCCTCTCCCCTGGACGGGTCCTTCGTACGGGGATGAATGATACCACCAACCAACTTTATATTACTTTTATAATCCTATACCAACACTGTTGGTATAAATATATTTTTCGGCCAATCATTTTTTTTAAATAAATAATTTTGTGATTCAGTAACCGGTCTGGACTAAAAGGCATTTTTTTTCTGCTGACGACATACATGTATTGCCTTCAAGCAATATATTTTATATTCGTTTCTACATAAAAGAAAACAAAAAGATTCTTCTTGGGCCACTTTTTTCTTTATTTCATAACTTCTTTATTATCTATATATATAAAAATGGATTTCTGTCTGTCTGTCTGTCTGTCTGTTCCCTATAGACTCGGAAACTACTGAACCGATTTGCGTGAAACTTGGCAGGTGGGGGTATTGGAGGCCGGGGAAGGTTCCTATTATGGTTTGAGACCCCTCCCTCTCTCGATAAGGGAGGGAGGGGCCTCCCAAACAAAAGACAATTTTTTGCATAACTCGAGCCCCCATCAAGCAAATGGTATCAAATTTGGCATGGGGTAGCATTTAGGAACTAGGAATATTTCTATGAATATAAGGTACCCCTCCCTCCTCTCAGTGGGGTGATTGGAAGGAGGGAGGGGGGCTACGGTACATTTTTTTATATAACTCGAAAACTAATCAAGATATCGGAACCAAATTTGGCATGAGAAGGTATTGGGATACGAAAAATGTTTCAATGATTATTTGAGACCCCTCCCTCTTTCCAGTAAAAAGAGGGAGGGGGCCTTTAATATTTTTTTTACATAATTCAAAAACTGATAAAGCAAATGGAACCAGATTTAGCATAGAAGGGTATTTGGATACGAAAATTTTTTCTATGATTATTTGAGACCCCTCCCTCTTTCCAGTAGGGAGATTCAAAAGGGGGGGGCTCTTTTATATATATTTTACATAACTCAAAAACTTATTATGCAAATGGAACCAAACTTGGCATGGGCGGGTATTTGGGAACGTGACATGTTCTAATGATTGTTTGAGACTCTTTCCTTCTTCCAGCGGGGAGAAAGGAAAAAGAGAGGGGAGTTTCATACATTTTTTACTGCATAACTCAAGCACTAAAACAGTAAATGGAACAAAATTTGGCATGGAATATTTCGGTACGAGAAATGCTTCTGTGAATATTTGGTATCCCTCACTCCTTCAAAAAGATGGATGAAAAGGGGGGAAGAGGTCTCCCTTACAATTTTCAGTATAACTGGAGAGCTGATCGAGCAAATTGAACCAAATTTTGCATTTGAGGGTATTTGGATACGAGAAATGTTTCTTTTATAAGTTGAAGCCCCACTTTTTTCAGCGGAAAGATATTAAGGGGGCAAGGGAGGCTACCATACAATTTTTTGCATATCTTGAGAAATATTAGAGCAAACAGAGCTGACACACCATCCTCCTTTCAGTGAGTATGTACATAGGAGGAGGGAGGTGAGCCCAATACAATTTTGATATCATAAGTTTTCAATTTATGCTAACGAAGCCATCAAATGGAAACAAATATGGCATAGAAAGGTACTTGGTTAAGAGATATGTTTCTACGATAGACCCTAACGCTTCACAGTGTAGAGAGGAGAAAAAAGGAAGGGGTTCCATATAAATTTTGTTGTAAAGCTTGAAAAATTATCAACCAATGGAACAATATTTGATACAAGAAGATTTTTGGGAACGAAAAAAATGGGTATGATTATTAAAAATCACGATCTCCATTCAGCAGGGGGAAGGGAAGGCCACGAGGGGGAGGGGGTGGTCTCTCTTATCAGTTTTTTAGCATAAAACCAGAACATATCAAGCAAAAATAACCATATTTTATCAGTTGGATTGTTTGCGTACTATTTATTTGGAACCCTCCTTTTTTAGGGCGAAGCTTATAGAAACAGATTAAAATTATCAGATCTTTAACACGAATGAAGATTCAGAATATAAATTTAAGTTATTTTGGTGCAGCAATCCGAAACTCCAGCTGCAGCTCTCATTTTATAGCGGCTGCTTATGATGATGATGATGGCCCTCCACTTTCCCCCGTACATGGGATCTTGGGCTGGATTATCTTGTAAGATATTTTATACAGTCTCCTCATGTTTGGTCGATTTTTTAGTTTGCTGTTTTTCTGTGAATGTATTCCCATGTACGTCCATCATTGCCTTTTTATCTGCTTTTTATTTTGGTGCTATTAATTCTCAACTTTTGAACAGGGACCATCTGAGAAAAGGGATATTTCAGGATATTCAACCCTTCCCACACACACATGAGTCCATTTCAGGGTTTTACCGCGCCCCAGATCGCGTTGCTTTTGATATTTGTCATGTGCGGCTCAGAGACGTTTGTTCAGTTGACTTCATCATCATCTGGTAATAAATTACTCACATTTAACACGTACTATAAACTAAAATTAACTTTTACAAACGCCAAACACTTAATCTTAAAACGATTAAAATTTTCTTCTCTTTTGATTTCCGTTGGTAGATTGTTAAATAATCTTATGCCTCGATAAAACAATGAATTCTGCGAAGATGCCAATAAAAATGATGCAGATCGTATTTCACAAGCAAAACGTGTTCCATAGTGATGCAGGTCCGTTCCTCTTACTATCCGTTCTTGAAGATATTCTGGTGCTATTCCTTTCACGATTTTGAAAATTAAAATCAATGTGAGGTAGGTTACTCTTTGTCTAATTGATAGCCATTGTAGAGCATTTAGCATATTTTGAACAGGGGTCCTTCGATGGCATCTGAGGATCAACCTCATGATTTTGTTCTGAAGCCTTTGTAGCCGAGCCATTTGCTGATCGTTTGCGAAACATATTATAGACGGACAGAAGTCAAAATGCGGGGATATGATTGCTTTATACAAATAAATTAGACTCCACTGTGACAAATCTTTACGTAAACGACACATTAAACCAAATTTTTTGGCAATTTTTTTCACTGAATTGTTGATGTGATCTTTGAAGTTTAATTTCTCATCTATTATTACACCGAGATACTTTATTTCATGAACTATATCGAGACGTACACCATCGATACAAACGTTTACTGAATCATAGTTCATATGCTTGTTAGAGACGACCAAACATTTAGTTTTAGAGACATTTAGTTTTAACATTTTAAAATTCAGCCATTTGTTCAAATTCACGAGATCACAGTTCAATTTATGGACAGCAGCACCAGCATCATCACAAGCAATAAATATCACAGTATCATCGGCAAATAAATTAATATCACAGTGTTTGAGAATTTTCTTCATGTCGTTTATATATAAAATAAAAAGCAGTGGTCCTAGAACGCTTCCTTGGGGTACGCCAAGCGTGGTTTCTTTGGTATTTGATATCACAGAGGAGTATTTGGTTCTTTGAAATCGGCCTTCTAAATAGGATTGGAGCCATTTAAGAGCTGTGTCTTTTATCCCGTATTTCGAAAGCGTGTCAATAAGTTTTTTGCGTGAAATAGTTTCGAATGCTCGCTTTAAATCGAGAAAAACGGCAATGATTTTCATTTTTTTATCCAATGTTCCTTTCCATTTAGCCAGTAATAAGTTGAGAGCTGTTTCACAAGAGTGATTCTTACGGTATCCGCTTTGTTCTGCAACCAGTATTTTGTTTGCTTCTATGTAGCATAATAACTGCTCCTTCACTATTAACTCCAAAACCTTCTCATAAACTGGAAGCATATTAATGGGTCGAAACTCCTCTGCTTTTGATGTTCCATTGACTTTCTCAATCGGAACGACTAGAGACTCTTTCCAGGACTGCGGAACGATTCCCGTCAACAATGATTCATTGATGATGTGCAATAGTTTACCACCAATTAATTCAAATCCATCTTTCAATATTCTGCAGTTCACTATATCGGCACCAGAAGATGATCCCATTGTCCAGACAATTTTTTTCAAACATTCAAGCGTTATAGGGGAAAAATTGGCTAATTGGCTTTGGGTGTACATTCCTGTAAGTTGAATGGGCTCAGGCTCTGTTTCAATGGAACTACTAATTTCTTCAATGCTTGATATGAAATATTCATTGAACATATTGGCGATTTTCAACTGCTCATATTCTTCTACTCCATCAAATTCAATTGATTTAGCTGAAGGTGTAGCTGGTTTTATGAGCTTCTTGAGGACTTTCCATAGCTCCTTACTATTCGTTTTATTCGCGTCAATAGAGCGCTGTATATATTCTCGCTTTTTTCTTCGCAGATTACATGAATACTCGTTCCTGTACGTTTTATAGAGTGACCATGTAAGATCAGTGTTGCACTGCAAAAATTTCTGGTACGACTTATCCCTTCTTCTTTTCATCTGGGCAAGTTCAGTATCAAACCATTTGATTGATTCTTTGGTTTTTTTAAATTCAACGGTCACTAATGTATTTACACATTTTTGAATATTCTCGATTAAACATTTTGCTTTATTATGCAGATTATCTAGCAGCCATTCTGAATTTATTTGTTCTATATGACTTCTCAGCAATGTAAGTAATTTGTCAGGGGAGTAATTTTTCCAACTCTGTACCCTAATTAATTTTTCATCACAATCAATACTGTTGTTACCAATGTACAAACATAAAGTTTCATGGTCAGAGATTTTAAAATCGTTAACGGCACAAACATGAATATCACAGTTTGAGAACGCCAAGTCAATCAGTGTTTGGCTAGTACGTGTTATGCGAGTATAATCTTTAACATGCTGTTTGAGATAGAACGAATTCATCATATTTTTCAGGTTTGCGGAATCTGCAGGATTTACCCAATCTATATTGAAATCTCCGACTATCAAGTTAAACTTAGATAAGTCAACAAATTCCTCCAACCAAGTTTCCTCTAAGACTTTTAGAAAAATGGCATCACTGTCGTTAGGTGAATGATACAGCACACCATATCGACCCGCAGTTATTCCAGAGAAAATTTCGATACCGAGGAACCAATTTCGATTTGTTTTAGCATTCAATAGGACCTTATATTTTATGCTTGCATGGAGATAAATCATAACTCCTCCAGTGTGCCTCGAATCAGAGAAGCAAATAACGGAACGGAAATCTGGTAGCTGGAAAAGGTTAACGTCTAATGTTTCTGTCACATGCGTTTCAGTCAGCATTACTACTTTCGGTTTCATCGATTGCACCATCAAACGAATATCTTCAAAGTTTGCTGTCATACCTCCACAATTCAAATAAATCACTGTTGGTTGATTTTTTTTCTGTTCTTCTAGTTGCTATGGGCCATAATTCAAGAGACGACGTTTGTTTGCTACTAGTTTTTTGTAAACTGGACATTCTTCACTGTATGCAAAGTGATTGGTGTCCAAATTCATTTTTCGTTCTATATTCATATTTCTGCAATTGACACAGCTCTTAAAATTTGACTCACAATCCGACGTTCTATGGTTAGATGCACAACGGGAACAGATTTCGTTGTTTTTGCATTCTATGCTTTTATGGCCATAAGCACAACACTTGAAACAACGTGTAATGCTAAAACTTTCTACGACTCTACATCTGTCCCAACCAATATTTACTCGACCCATTTCTAACATGCTTTCCAGTGAGACCACATCAACTTCTATAATTGCCGTATATTGTGTGAAATCTTTAAATTTATTTGCAAACATAGTAACAAGTTCTAAACTTTCTATGGACAAGTACTCATTCTGTTCGGTAAGACATTCTTTCAGATACTCTGCCGTCATTTTTTCAGATAACCCTGTTATTTTTAATCGAGGTCTTATTGGCTTTGTAATCGTGACATCATAATTTTCACCCATTAAATTTTTTACATTTGAGATAACAGATTGCAAATTTGCTTCATCATTGACGCCGAGGATCACCCTACCGTTGTTCCCTTCTCTTACGGTTTGAATTTTTACGGCAGACCTGTCGATCTTGGCTCGTAAATCTTCTTTAGTTGCCCTGGAAGTCTGATCAGTTTCTTTTGGCTTAACTATGACCATTGGCTCTCTTTTTTTGATAGGTGTTTTTGTAACGAATTTATTATTTCCTTTCATTAAATCAGCAAAAGTAGGGGTTCGAGCACACATCATTTGTACGGGATCATCTTCTGGATTTTTATCATCACCCTTTTCTAAACGAGCTCTTTTTCTCGATCGCAAATTAGTACTCGGACCGGAAGGGGTTTCTATATTTATGACATGTTTTGGTTGCACTGTTAAATTTTCTTTTAAAACACTTTTAACATTTTCAACAATATTTTCTCCTTCAGTTTTTAGCATATTTTTCACTATTTCCTCATTTTCTTTCAACTGTAGTTCAATTTCCTTTTTCCATTTATTAAAATTGTCATCCACTGATTGAATCAACTCATTGCATTTCACAACTAAGTTTTCATTTCCCAATCGCCCATTACGACAATCTCTGCACACAAACTTCATCCCGCGGTTTTTTTCCATATATTTGAGACCATTCTCGTCTATCCCATCACAGCATTTCAAGTGCAAGAACGAGCCACACGTCCCGAAACATTTGACTTTCATTGTTTCATCCCGTATTGGCTTTACACACGCGCAGCACGTCGAGGTCGACGACATCGCACTGCCGATTTTTGGCCTGTCGGCCACACACGTTGCTTTAAATTGCACCGCTTTGTGATGCACACTTCAGTGGGAGAATTTTATAATCTTTGACTACAATTTCAGTACATTCACCGTTTATTTTTCAACGACTCTTTTATTTCATTAGAAAGAAAATACAAATCGCTTTCTAATTCAATAAATATTTTTGATTTCAAAGGAATATTTCACATCACAACAAGTAAAACAATTTTCATAACTTAGAGTTGCAATGTACACGTATCCGCAGACAACTATGAATTATGTTATATTTTGATTTCAAATAATGCTACAAAACAAAAAAAAATTGAGTAAATTCTGAAAATATCATTTGATTTTGAAAGGTGTAGCAAAGCACACCGGGTCAGCTAGTGAAAGATAAAAATAAAAAAAATGGTAAGGTTCTCTACATTTTTAAGGTATCATTAGGCATTTTTTATTATTTTTTAAATACATTAATCTCCCGAGTTCTGACTGTTTGAAATTTTTTTTTTTTTTTTTTATTTTGAAAAACTGTGGGGAAACGTGGGCCACCAAATCTTAATTGACTAGATAACGTGCAAAGTTTATGAGTTGACCCAACATTGAAATTTTGTAATTCATTCGAATGATTCCTAATTCCTGGCTCGCGAACGTTTCGGCAAAATTACATATATAGGATTTATGTTCGTCTCTGTCGCATCAGAAAAGATGGACAAAACATTTTTCATACCTCTTCATTTGGCATAAGAAAACTTTACATATGGTAATAACGTATTTCAAGTTCTGAATGTGTAAACACCAAAATAAAGGTGGCCCAAGATACTCCACAAAATGTGGCCCACGATTCCCCACAAGCAATGATTTGCAAATTGGTTGCGTTCGTGTGACTTATTGATGTTTCATCAAAAATTCCTTTCCCACGTGAAAGAACTTGACAAAACTAAGATCATAAGCGTATGAGCATATTTTTTTAGGGGTGCCTCGAAGCGCTCAAAGTTTCGGTTTTCCGACCCTCAAAAATGATCAAAGGGGGGGGGGGGGGGCAAAGGAAAGTGGAAAAATTGAAATTTTAATTTAGATGCCAAATTACTTGAAAATAAATAAAACTTCGAAATCTAGTGTTATCTAGAAAAGATTTTGTTTAGACAAAAATCAACTTTAAAATTTTAAAAACCGCCTGAGAGGGACAACATGAAATTCGGAAGTTACCAATTCACAACAGATATGTATAACATTGAAAAAGCGACAAAATTTTTCTCAAGTAGGGTTTAAAACTATTTTTTCATTATGGTAACTTTTCAATAATATTCATTTTCAAATTTGTTTGTATTTTTAATGCAAGTTTCGATTTTTACACAAACCCTTTTTTTCATTTAAAATTCAGAATATCTTAAAAATAAAAAAAATAAACAACAAATCGACTTAAGAGATTTAAAGATAAGCTCAGATAGAACGAGTACTGTTCCCAAAAAAATATAAGAGTTTCATTTTCCTCACACACAAAAAAAAATCTTGTTTAGATGTTCATTTTGAAAATTTTAAAGGAAAATGATTTTTGTTTGTATTTCTCTTGGCAGAGGTAGACCTATATTTCAAGCCATTATCACAATCGAACAATTTTAATATTCATTTATAGTTTTCATCAAAAATTTACATCCTAAAATATAAAAAAAAAAAATCATAGTTATTAAGTAGTAAATGAGAACGCCAAATTTGTTCTGAGACCAAATGACGATTACAATTTTGAAATCAAATTTCTATTATCGATATTTTACCATAAAGTTTCAAACGTAATATACAACGAATGCTGATGTCGCATTCAAGTTTCGGGGAATGGAACGTTCCCTATCAGTATTTTTTTTGTTTTTTAAAAGATATATTTAAAATTGAAGAAATCACACATTCAGAATATAAAGGGAAATATTATTAATTTGATTTCAGAATAGAAAAGCTTATAAAGATAAAAAAATTAAATCATGAAAAATTCAAAACCGATGTCTAAACTGATGGTAAACTCATAAAAAAATCTTAAGCACTAGTATCAATACTATATTCACTTGCGTTTACAATGAATTCATGATTAGTTTGCAAATAAAAAATTAGGTTCTCAAAATTAATAACCCTTTTAAATTCTTAAAATCATAGTTTAAATTTTGGAACCGATTTGATTTTATTCCGTTCCAAATCCATTACATTAATTACACTAG
Source organism: Uranotaenia lowii (assembly GCF_029784155.1). Classification (NCBI taxonomy): domain Eukaryota; kingdom Metazoa; phylum Arthropoda; class Insecta; order Diptera; family Culicidae; genus Uranotaenia; species Uranotaenia lowii. Next base: position 233,411,979 of record NC_073693.1, on the reverse strand, counting down.
TTAACAGCATTTTTGAACTCAGTAAACTGAAGGTCATTTCTAATGTGAAATCGTATGCTGAATCCGAAAATGAAATTCAAAAAAATCTCAGTAGAACCGTTTTTAAGTTATGTTCCAAATATTAAATTTCGAAAAAATTAAAAAAGTCCTTGTACTTAGATTAACAGTAATTTGAAATCCCTCTTTTGCATATTGCAGGTGAATAAATTTTCTATCGATCATCTGAACATTGTTTTTTCGTTTGACCAACAGTATTGTTGATATTAGATTAGTGAAAATAAAAAAAAGCATTTTTTTCGAGAAAATTTTGTTTCAACGAAAGTTTTAGACTAAACGGTAGCATTTAAAAAATCTGATTTTCTTTTGCGCTTAAATGTCAATTTAAAACAAAGATTTCAAGTGGTAATTTATTAAAATCGGTTGAAAATTGAAGAAGTTATGGCTACTTTACCATAATAGTATTTTTTGTAGTTTTTCATAATTTAACGAACCGCAGTACACTTATCATAGTATAGGAAGAATAAAACATGATCAATCTCACTCGCTCCAAGTCAAAATTATTTATTAGCTTACCAGAAGGTCACATGCCAAGTTTCAGGAAGATCTGGCCGTAGGGAGGGGTTGCTTGAGTCTCAAACGTGAATAAAATTTTAAGGTATTTTGCCCGGGAGGAACGAAAAATACTGGTCATCAACAATAAATCATAAGAGGGGATTGTGTGTTAAAAATATTGTTATAAATGTTAATTTATTATTAGTTCTTTAAACATTAAGAATTGCCAGAACCAAAAAGTGGCTTATGTTTTAATTTTTCCATCCATACAATAATAAGTAAAATTTTATATAGAAATTCAGCTTCAGCTTCTAAGTGCAAAAGCCACCCTTACTCTGAAAAATTGGCTTTTTAAATTGCAAATGATTCAGACTCTTCAAAAACATCAATATTACCTATCAGAAATGAACCCTTTATTCCATTTTTTTTATTTGAAAATTATATTAAAATTTTTAAAATGACTTGTTTATAAAAAAAAATCACCTTTTTCTGAGTTCATTTTTGCACATTTGTTCCTTTTTCATTCGTTTCAGTTCAAATAAAATTACTAATCTTTTAAGAAAGCTTGCAGTTCAAGGAAAAATCAATGAAAAAATAAAGTTCCAATAGCTTCAAACTTCAGAACCTGAATTTGATAATTTTATTTCAGTATAAAGCTTATCTTGAAGGTTTGAACAATTGAAACAAGAATTGATAATAATGAGACGATATTTTCAAATCGCAATACAAATACTTCAGAAATAATTCATTTTCAGATATTTACAATCACTTTTAAATTCGTAACATTTATTTACAAACACTTTACTCAAATGATTGATTTTTCTAACGTATAGTTGCAAACTGAGAATCAATAAAAAAAATTGTTGTGAGCCAAGTGTTGATATGAAGATGCACAGGTTAAAATAGTGTAGATTGCGTGATGATTGTCTGCGTGAACGCTGTCTGCTCCCAAAATGTGTGTATTATTTCTATTTGAAAAATAACAATTATAATGAGAGATTCTTAAGAGAGTTCATAAAATGATAATTTTTAAACTATAAGATATCAATACAAACTACGATTATTACACAAGTCTTAAAAAAATCCACATTTTAACATATTTGGGGGCGCTGATTTTAAAAAAAAACAATTGATTTTTTTTTCTATTACCTCTTGATTTTTATAAATCTTTCGAATAAAGCTGAAAATTCAAATATTTGTGTTCACTTTTTGTGCAAAACTGTAAAACAGTAAAGCAATCAGAAAGTAAATATTTTAATTCAACTATCAACTCTCCCAAAGACCGCGAGTAATTTTGACTCCTAATAAAAAAGTTATAGATTTTTTTTTTGTTTATTTTTCCTAAATAACGCAAAATCAAAAAAATCTCAGTAGAACCGTTTTTAAGTTATGTTCCAAATATTAAATTTCGAAAAAATTAAAAAAGTCCTTGTACTTAGATTAACAGTAATTTGAAATCCCTCTTTTGCATATTGCAGGTGAATAAATTTTCTATCGATCATCTGAACATTGTTTTTTCGTTTGACCAACAGTATTGTTGATATTAGATTAGTGAAAATAAAAAAAAGCATTTTTTTCGAGAAAATTTTGTTTCAACGAAAGTTTTAGACTAAACGGTAGCATTTAAAAAATCTGATTTTCTTTTGCGCTTAAATGTCAATTTAAAACAAAGATTTCAAGTGGTAATTTATTAAAATCGGTTGAAAATTGAAGAAGTTATGGCTACTTTACCATAATAGTATTTTTTGTAGTTTTTCATAATTTAACGAACCGCAGTACACTTATCATAGTATAGGAAGAATAAAACATGATCAATCTCACTCGCTCCAAGTCAAAATTATTTATTAGCTTACCAGAAGGTCACATGCCAAGTTTCAGGAAGATCTGGCCGTAGGGAGGGGTTGCTTGAGTCTCAAACGTGAATAAAATTTTAAGGTATTTTGCCCGGGAGGAACGAAAAATACTGGTCATCAACAATAAATCATAAGAGGGGATTGTGTGTTAAAAATATTGTTATAAATGTTAATTTATTATTAGTTCTTTAAACATTAAGAATTGCCAGAACCAAAAAGTGGCTTATGTTTTAATTTTTCCATCCATACAATAATAAGTAAAATTTTATATAGAAATTCAGCTTCAGCTTCTAAGTGCAAAAGCCACCCTTACTCTGAAAAATTGGCTTTTTAAATTGCAAATGATTCAGACTCTTCAAAAACATCAATATTACCTATCAGAAATGAACCCTTTATTCCATTTTTTTTATTTGAAAATTATATTAAAATTTTTAAAATGACTTGTTTATAAAAAAAAATCACCTTTTTCTGAGTTCATTTTTGCACATTTGTTCCTTTTTCATTCGTTTCAGTTCAAATAAAATTACTAATCTTTTAAGAAAGCTTGCAGTTCAAGGAAAAATCAATGAAAAAATAAAGTTCCAATAGCTTCAAACTTCAGAACCTGAATTTGATAATTTTATTTCAGTATAAAGCTTATCTTGAAGGTTTGAACAATTGAAACAAGAATTGATAATAATGAGACGATATTTTCAAATCGCAATACAAATACTTCAGAAATAATTCATTTTCAGATATTTACAATCACTTTTAAATTCGTAACATTTATTTACAAACACTTTACTCAAATGATTGATTTTTCTAACGTATAGTTGCAAACTGAGAATCAATAAAAAAAATTGTTGTGAGCCAAGTGTTGATATGAAGATGCACAGGTTAAAATAGTGTAGATTGCGTGATGATTGTCTGCGTGAACGCTGTCTGCTCCCAAAATGTGTGTATTATTTCTATTTGAAAAATAACAATTATAATGAGAGATTCTTAAGAGAGTTCATAAAATGATAATTTTTAAACTATAAGATATCAATACAAACTACGATTATTACACAAGTCTTAAAAAAATCCACATTTTAACATATTTGGGGGCGCTGATTTTAAAAAAAAACAATTGATTTTTTTTTCTATTACCTCTTGATTTTTATAAATCTTTCGAATAAAGCTGAAAATTCAAATATTTGTGTTCACTTTTTGTGCAAAACTGTAAAACAGTAAAGCAATCAGAAAGTAAATATTTTAATTCAACTATCAACTCTCCCAAAGACCGCGAGTAATTTTGACTCCTAATAAAAAAGTTATAGATTTTTTTTTTGTTTATTTTTCCTAAATAACGCAAAATGCAAGAATTTGGATGGAAATTTTTTCAATGGAGTTTAAATCCATTTAAACTCCATTGAAAAAATTTCCATCCAAATTCTTGCATTTTGCGTAATTTAGGAAAAATAAACAAAAAAAAATCTATAACTTTTTAATTAGGAGTCAAAATTACTCGCGGTCTTTGGGAGAGTTGATAGTTGAATTAAAAAATTTACTTTCTGAATGTTTTACTGTTTTACAGTTTTGCACAAAAAGTGCAGTGTCCGTTCGGCACATGTGCACACTCACATGGCGGTCGAACCATCCATAATTAACTGTATCGAAAAATGCAGTGCCTTCTCTATTGGGTACTACTTCTTCAATACAGTTAATTGATGCGGGACAAAGAATTTAGCATGTGGTCAAGCTTCTATTTCAAATGCTCTTCGCTCTTTTCACCACCTTAGAATTTTCTTCTGATCTTCTATCCGTCTTTCATTTCAACTCTTTAACCCTCACCGATAAAGCCGCAAATTCATTTCATAAAACAAATTCACGGTGATTTCTCCTCTTAAAAGTGCACACAAATATTGAATTTTCAGCTTTGGTATTTAATTCAAGATATTTTCAAAACATAATTCAAATCGTTTTGCAGCCTTGAACAAAGTTGTTTAATGAATTTGATTCTTTTATATAGCTTTCTCCATTTTCTTTAGTGATGGCTAAAATAATTGTAATAGTACCTATCTTTAAAAAATAAAAGAAATTATGATTTTTGTTAATCTTTAACGGCAAATCAGTCCAAGCTTTTTATGACACGAATTTTATTACGTTCCCGACGTTTCGGTGTCGTATGACACCATCTTCAGGGACTCTGAAAAGTGTAAACTACAGAAAATGTGTGATGTTGTGTTATATCGCTAGCAACAAACACACCTTGATTTTTTGGAAATGTGTCATAAATTTAATACCCCTTACACTGTCAACCAGTGAATAACTTGAATTCCATCTTTTCTTCAGCTGTTGATATTGTAAACAAACATAACTCCGAAAATCAAATTCGCTATCCGTCAAAAATATTGAAAACGACAACACGCCGAGGGGAACCGGAGAAGATATGATTTCACAGAGCTCTGCCACCTAAAAGTTACGGCTAAATGTTTTCTCGATATTTGATGAGATTTTCAAATTTAAAAATTTCAAATAGTAGATTCCTTTATTAGTTTGATGGATGATCTAAATTTAAAAAAAACTCCATTTGCAGTGAAACTATTCCATTAACGAAACCTAAAAGAGTACGCTTTTACAAAAGCAAGAGTAAGTAGGGTTAGATTATTTCGATATAACAACATCACACATTTTCTGTAATTTACACTTTTTAGAATCTCTGTAGATGGTGTCATACGACACCGAAACATCGGGAATGTAATCAATTTCTTGTCATAAAAAGCTTGGACTGATTTGCCGTAAAAAATTAACATCAATATATAAACAGTCGATCCCTTGAGTAACACATTATGATTTTTTATCATTGTTTATTTAAAAACCTAAATATCTAAAATCTAAGCATATCTGAATCCTTGATTGAACGCAGGATGATAAAAAGATTTCAATTTAATTTGAATTCAAAACAATTCAAGAAAGGAGGATGAGCAGTGGGCTGCAGTACACTCATTTGTAACTGACCCACCTCCCTTCTCTTCTCCTTCCCTCCCCTACCTCCTGATTTGCTCTTTGAAAATAGACGTTTTTTCACCATATTTACGATCTTTGTTATTAACTGATTTTTTAAATTTGGAATATATCTGTCCGTTTAAAAAAAATCGTGTCAAAGTTTCAAAAAAAATCAGCACAAATTTCAATGCAATGAAATCAATTTAGTAAACTCAACATTGTAAACCATTTATTGGCATCCTTAAAGCATAAACATCATTAGTCAAAGCATAAGTTGACAAGGTGACTGAATGCAAAAACTATAGTTGCTAATGAAAATGTGGGACGTTGATGGTGGCATGGCAGCAGTTCGTCGTAAACCGAAATTTGATTATAGAGATTTGGGAAATGAGGACGACCAAACGTTGACGAGGGTTTGGTTAGGAACTGCCAAAAGTCAAGATTGACATAAAAACACACACAGAGAACCGCACACCAGACGGATCCTTAACCGTAGCTGCTGCCCCTCCTGGTGGGATAATTTATTTCAGTGGAGTGCTAGCTAGGGTACCTTATTCGTACTTGGGATATGGACGAGGATTCTCCTCAAGGTCAATAATATTGATTGAAGACGATAATGAACGAAACGATAAGAAAGTGGGAACGGTCACTAGCTTCAAGATAAAGATAATGGAAATTTAATCCCTCACTTTAGATGGTTGCTAAGAGTGATGGTTGAAAAATCAGAAAAATCTGAAAAATTTAGGAAAGATGAGTTCACAAAAAAAATCTTTATAAATTCAAAATATTGAAAGAGTTCTTTCTTTCAATATTTTGAATTTATAAAGATTTTTTTTTTTGTGAACTTTTTGTTATTTTAAGTCTATGAAAAGTATATGTGTATTGCAGTAAATCCATTTATTTTCCATTCACCATCTTAATTGGAAGCGGCTTCTTCAGAAAGTATTTGGGAAGTATAAACAAAACATAGAATGATGTTTTTCAAAACAAACAATCCGATTTTCCTCCGGCAACACCGGTAACAAACATATCAATTATTCAGCACTGTCCACTCTCTTTTCTTTTTCTTTTGGGAACCTTTGCTATGTTTGCTGCCCTTCGACGTCGTTCGGCAAATCCAATTAATTATCGTAGGTTCTCTGTATCTTCGGGTGCGGAATGTTTTTTAACAGAGGGTTGATGTTGCAACATCATTATTAATGCAATTCTGATTCAATTTGGAACGTGTCAGTGAGGATTTATGTCTCGGTGTTAAAACACTCAACCATTTTCTAACATTTTAGGCTGACTCAATATTTGGTGATAAGATTCTTACATAAAAACATTCTTACATAAAAACATTCTACATAAAAAACGTAAAAAACCTAATTGTTTTTTGCGACACTTTGATCTAGTTCTACCAAAAATAAAAGTGTCTTTAAATTAAATTTTTTTTAACAAGCTTATATATTTTTGGATATTATTCAACTATAAATATGATAAACTTAACTACTATTATTTGATTGATTTTTAGAATGAAAGTAACAATTTGATAAATTGAACTATATTTTTCTCAATAAATGTAATTTATGCAATAATAATGACACTACCTTACGTAGAATAAAAGACTCTGTAGCATCAAAAACAATTTGGACATGGCTCAACAAAGAGTTGAAAACAAAATTTAAAATAAATGTTAACGATGCCGAAGATTTATTCCAATATGCAATAAAGAAAAAGGATTATTAGTTAAAAGCAGGATTATGGTTAACACTAGGATGTATTCCGTATATATTGGAAGACAGAGAAGCTAATGATATAAATGGAATGAAAGCGCGAATACTTTCAGCAAGATGAAATAATACATATTTATTCCAGATTCATTTTCAAAATTATGTAAATATGTTATGAAAATAGAATAGAAAGTGATCAAGTGAAATAAGTGAAATAGTAATCAAGACAACGCATAAGTTAATCTGGAAATGTAAATTTTAAATGTATCTGTATATAAAATTCAATAAAAAAAAAAATAAAAAAAATGTAGAAAATATCTATTTTTTCAATGCATACAGGTATATTCTTATGCTTTTTTTAAAATACTTTCAAAATACATTTGAAAAGATCGTATGAAAGTCAAAAAAACAGCATTTTCCTACCAAAGTGGAGGCAATATACATACATAAATTTTATTTCTTTTTTAAGCGACGAAAACTATACTAATTGCGCGGTATCCGACAACTTTTTCGTACATAGCAGTAGAATGCAAGAGAGCAAGGCCGTGCGAACGGGGGGGGTTTTAGGGGTTAAACCCCCCCCCCATGGAGATTTTTTTCAAGCAAATTTTTTTAGTTCAAGAAAGGAATTTGCCGTATAGGTCAGAAAATTTTCTCGCCTCCGGCGGAATTTAATGCTAAAGTACTCAAGGCCCAACTAATTTAATTTTTAGACGTTTACAAATTGATACTAATGTTTAATTGTAAGTTTCAGTTTGAGTTTCAATAGTCCATCTGTATTGAAACTCAAATCTTGACACAAAACTGGATTGTATAAGGAATGGGTTTGTTAAGAAGTGTAACCAACTAAACTCAGAGTTTGAAGCTAACAAAATTCATTCATCGAATACTTACATTACATGTCGACAAATCGGTAGTAATGTGACAGGCGTTTGATACTTGCGAAAGTCATCAGAATTAGCCAAAAAAAAAAACTTTAACTTCAATTTTATTATTAATCATTTTGATTATTGAAAAGCGGCATTACTTTTTTTTCTACTTATTATATATGTCCTACAAGAAACAAATTATAGCTTCAATTTTGTTTTATGTTTTTTTTTGTTTTTCTAATACTCAACTCAACATTCAAAAGGTTTATTATGAATTACACAAGGTTAAAAAAAAATTAACATAACTTTTAAAAGTGTAAAAATCATATTAGAAAATTCAATTTTTCTTAGAGAATTTTTAAAACTTTAAGAAAAAAAATTCAATGAAAGTTTAAATTTAATTACCAACTTTTTCCAAGACTGCAAGTTATTTTGACTTCTGCGAAAAAAGTTAGACAAGTTTCTGTTTTAAAACTTAATTTAATTTTTTTTAAAAAAAGTTTCAACGTAAATTGAATTTTAGATATTAGCAACAACAGATAATTTTGCAGGCTCAAAACAGCAGTTCTCAATTTTTGTTGTGTTTAATTAAATGAAACCTTTGTATTGTTATGATATTTGTTTAATTTTTAAAAATTGTTGAATTTATTAATTTTAAATAGATTATTCATCATCAACATGGTCAGAATATTTTTTTCTTCTTAGTCAAATAAAATAAACAAATTCAGAGTCAGTGTTTGTTCTTCATGTAGATTTCTTAGGTCATCAGTTATCAATGATTAATTTAACTAAATACTGATTGATTTTAAAACTTATAAACTCTGTATCACCAAAACTAGAAGTGATTGACAAAATCTGTGTTAAGAATAAAGATTCAAAAAAATTAGGAAATTTCTGGAAAATTCGAAATTTACCAAATTAACAAAGGCATAAAATGCTGTTTTCTTTAGTTATCAATTGAATCCTATGAATTCATTTTCGAAATCGTAAACAGTTTAATTTAAAAAAATTCTTCCTAAAGATAATGTGTTTGAACTTCATATCTCGTTTGTATTTTTAGAATAACTTCACCGAATTTTATTGTATAGTTTTTTTTAAATTTTCAAATAAATTGTGAAAGAACGATTTTAATTTTTTAATATTTAATAATAAGTTTGTATTTGTTTTTTAATTCTGAATTTTTGTTTTCTGAAAACAAAATATTCAATATATTTCATTAAGAAAAACACAATTTCGAAAAACAAGACCTTGTCACAACTCAGTATCTTAATTGGCAGCGAAGAAATATTTCAGAGTTTAAAATTCTAAACTATATGATAGGCATTTTAAAATTTATAAACGTTTCACTTATTTTTATTGTTTTCAATCATCTTTTTTGAATCGATCATAATTTCAGTTCATCTATGAAAAGTTTCAAAAATGATTACAAGTAGCAACTTTAAAGAAAAAAATCTGTTTTTTGAAGTGCTTTATTTTTTATACATTTACAACAAAACATGGAACGACATAATTTTGAATATTTTTTCAATGACTTATCGGATTTATTGTGCATTTTTGGTGTTGTTATTATTTCTAGCTAAATTTAAAATTCGAAAACCCCCCCCATGGATGTTTCCTTCGCACGGGCCTGCAAGAGAGCGCATGATTTTGCTCTCATAGCCTCCAAATCGGGGAGCTGAAATGAAGGGAGAAAATCCGTCAATGATCACACAAATTGTGCAGCCAATGATTGAATTTGTGGTAATTTGTGGCAATTTGTTAGAGAAAATTAGAAGGTTTGAGTTCAAATGAGAGAAACCAGTGCTCAAAGAGAGTGAAAATGTGCTCATTGTTGCAAATTGTTGCAATTTGTGAATCAGTTGTGGAATTTTGATCATTACCACTCCAAATGCAAAAAATTCTCCCTTGATTTCAAGCGCTTGTGAAAACTACACCAATTGCGCGTTATCCGACACCTTATTCGTACCTAGTAAACTAGCAAACTAGCGCGAGATTTTGCTCTCATAGCCTCCAAATCGTTGCGAGCGACAATATTTTCCAATTCTCTCATTGTTCAATATTACTCAATTCCCATCTGATTTCAAGCCATCTGGATGCACTGCTGGTTGCAGAGTGAATATGACGATGATTTTCTCACTTGAAGCCCGCGTGGGAGCAAAATCATTTCAAAATTTACAAACATGGCGGACTTCCTACCATGTCCGATTGAAACTGACTTAGAACGACATTTTATACGATCTTTTCACTATGCAGTTGGAATTGCGATTTGCAACACGATCGTAAACGACTTAAGTTATCATTTCTGATACGATTTCATGTTTGCTTGGTACTATATTAAGAGTTGAATACATAAGTTCAATTAATTTAGTTCTATTCATCATTTTCATGTTGCCTTGAACGACAAATTAAATGTTAAATATTTACAGATGGTCGAAAACTCACCAGCTTTATAATAAAATACAAACGGGATATTGTTGGATCAACTATACTTTTTCTCACCTCATTTCGTCCATTCTTCAGTCGAGTCCGAAGGAATAAAATTAGTTCTCACGACCTGCCCCAAACATCCAAGGATCAATAAAAGAGGGTTGTGTTTCGTCACCGCTGAATAAATTTTACCCACAGTTTATTACTTATCGGAAATAAAAGTAGCTCAGTCCTCCCATCTCTCTCCACTCAAATTCTCATGTTCAGCAAAAAACATAAATAGAAACTTGTGTTGTAAAACATCGCCGCTCCAGTGGCCATTGGCCATTGCATTGACCGGTCAATTCTCGGAAACTTCGCGTGACTTTGATTCGTGAAAGTTTTTCCGTGGTACCTACCAACAAAGTTGTGTTTCGTGTCAGAGCAACTGAAGAGCTGCAGCAAAATTGCATCAATAACAAGCAGCTAAGCAAAAGAATAGGGAACAACATTTGCAACATTGTCCTGTTTTGATGACATTGATTTCAAAAGGGCTACATTCATCCTTTACACGATCGGTGAAGTTTGTGACACTAGAAACAATTTTCTTTCAGGGACTTTAAAACTTCATTGTTTCTACAAAATAAAGATATGTTCTACCCTTTTGGATTGTAACTTCTCCTAGCTAGGTTTATACATATTTTCTCTCTCGTTAGGAATAATAATAGCCCAAAATATATGAGCACATATTTCTTTGTTGTCTTTCCTGTCAAACCTGGGTTTTTGACGGTTCTATTCGGACCAAAGTAGGAAAGTGAAAAGTTTGTATGCTTCTAGGTATGTCAGGTAGAATGCATTACACAACATGTTTTGAGCAAATAATTTAGGGATAGGGTAGACGGACAAATTTTTTAATGTAATTTAGTTTGTGATTCACGTTTCTATGAACTCGATTTATTGATGAAGTGACTTATCTCATCTGACTATAGATTCCTACAACTTCGAGTTTTAAAGCATATATCGATTATTTTTTAGCTTAGCTTGATTGACTACTAACCAGAGCATACATTTTTCAAACATCACAGTTGACATGGTGCTGATTTTCTTTCATCATCACGTTTCAAATCTCATTCGACTACTAGTCAAGCTTCAAGAGACTGCAAAAGCTTGACTATCGTCATGGATTTCTGTTCGCGTGACGAATGTTATTTTTCAAACGACGGTCATCAAGGCAAGTTGACGGCGTCAGTTCAAATTTTTTTTTGGCACCGTTACCTTGTATATTTATACCGTGTCTGTTATGTATGATTCGAAAAATATTGAGTATTGGATTAGGCGATTTGCCAGTGTTGTGTAAACAAATATAATTCGGATTTTAATAATATTACCAATTGAAGAATAAAAATATTTTATTAGATTTTTTTTATATATGTTTGGAATTTTTTTTGCACAGATAAAAGAAGGATCGAAAAGCCGCGAGGTCGATATTGTCCGTCTAGTCCCTTGGGAATTCTCTTCGGTCGTACTACTAACATCCATCTTAAATCATTAAACCCGAAATGATTATTACAATTTATAGAACAATGGATGATCCAGTGTTCGTAGAATTTTTTTAATAATTTAATTTTAATGAAGGTAAATACATTTCGAATTCCATGATCGTTGGCGTGGCTCACTAGAACTAGAACTAGTTCCACATCGCCAATGGTTGCCACTTCGTGATTGACGGAGGCCATAAATTTTTAAAATAAGGTCACTGCCGGGGATTGGCAGTGCATTCACAATGCCCAAAAATGATGCTCTTTCTATCTTTGATTATCAATAATGGCGCCGGCCACATCCTAGTAGTCAATAGATAGTTTGGAAAAGAGAGAAAGGGGTGAAAGATCAATTATGTGCATTAAGACCGAGGTCACCTTTGCATCCTAGCAAAAAATGTGTTGTTAAAGGTATGGGTGAAAAAATATGATTCCCTTTTGACTAGTGCGGCCCTTTTGACTAGTGCGGTCATCTAACACTAAAAACATTTTCCTGTAAAAGTCGGTTTTTGAAGCGCTCATAATTATCGATTCAAATATTTCATCGTGTTCCGGCATTTTCAAGCTAAATGAAACCATAAAAATGATAGTCTTAAGTTTACCCGTTTTGGAGTTCTCAAAGAAATGTTAAGAAAAGATTGAATATTTTTTGAAAAATTCGCAAAGATTTTTGTTAGGCATATTTTACACTTTATCTAATAAAAATTTGTGATTTGGAATAAAGTTGAAATTTTTTACATGGAATTGAGTTGCGAAAAACGACAAATATTTTGAATTTTATAACTTCAACTAGAGATTAAAAAAACTCCTCATAACTCCACTCTAATTTTACGTTGGATTGATTCCAGCCAAATTCAAACTTGGTCCTCTAACCAGCACAAACGATACTGGGAAGAGTTGGACACTTGTCGCCAAACGAAATTATTTTTAGAGAAACCATCTCCAATCATATCGAGTTACTTGTTAACTTTAAGTAAATCTCATTGCAGCATCCTGATCAGAGCACTCTCCGGTCATTGTAAACTCAACTATCACATGCACAACATTCAGCGTGCTGAATCTCCAGTATGTGGTAGTTGTGAATCAGATGTGGAAGATCCCTTCCATATTATATGTAACTGTCCCTCATTTGCCAGACTACGTTTTGTACTCTGGGATCTTACGCTATAAGCGAATCTGAGTTTAAGAAATTAAACTTAAAAGACATGCTATCATTCCTTACCAAATGTAGAAAAGGGCTTTAATGCTAATAATCCCTAGTGGAAAGGCTTTATGCCATCTTAAATAGATTGAATTTATTTCTTCCTTTTATAGGTTTTTCAGGTTTCTCAGGTAAATGATGAAATCTTGGATTAAAAAAAAGGCTAGGCACAATTTTCCCGTATGTTTGGATAACGTGCCGCCATTAAGCCTACTCCCATTCTGATACCTGATACATTGATAAACGAATAGACATTCAAATCGCGAATATATATTGCTTTGCAAGAAGAAGAAGTGAAGTCATCGGATGCTCAATCTTAAAGGCGCTCAAGAAAATACAAAAAATAACTATCGAAAACATACCCGTAATATACTTGGCCGCTTTGTGGAATCGCTTGGCATACCTGGGGTCCCGGAAAACTCGAATCGGCTTGGTAAACGTACATAAATAGCAGGTATTTATGCACAAAATCACTTGAAAAACCCGAACAAACTTACACCGTCGTAGATCGTCCATTGTTTTGGTTCGTCTCGATCGATTGTCAACAAGTGAGACGTGAGAAAAGATAATATTGCGCGCCGCCGAATCCGTCGCGACGCTTCATCTCACGGACAGATTTATGCTAACAGGGTTGCCAAAATCTCTTCAAAGTTAAAAAGGTGTACAAATATGAATTTCAATGATGATGATGACGATAGCGCAATCATATGCTACATGTGTGGTTCAACGGAAAAAGATCCAATGCGCGTTATCGAGTGTGTATCATGTAACCGATCTGTTCATTTCCGATGTAAACAAATTCGTGGAAATGCTATTGCGCGGGCTAGAAAAAAAGCTTTTTACTGTTCACCAGAATGTTTTGAACAACACTCATTACCCAGAACCCAACAGCAAGGAGATTATAATCAAATTATTGAGGAGTTACGTTCATTAGGGCAATCAGTAAGGGAATCGCGACAAGAATCCGCAAATGTTCGCATCGCACTCGAGCAGTCTAGGCAACAAATAGGAGAATTACTCGAAACAAATAGACACATAGAATCTTCGCAAGAATTCTTAGCCGAAAAATTCGACCAGATAAGCAAAGGATTTGAGGAATTTAAACTGGAACTAGTAGCATTGAGAACTTAAAACCAAGAGCTTAAAATGGAAATAGTCACTTGCAAAGAGCAAAACGGGCCTCGCTCGGAACGAATAGATGTGCTTGAGGTAGAACTTGATCGCATAAATCGTAAGGAGCTATCTCGTAACGCAATTGTCCTGGGTGTTCCCATAACAGAAGAAGAAAACCCTCGTGCTCTCATTCAGCAAATGGGAGTGGCTGTAGGCTGCAATATAGAAGAAAATGAGATAGTAAATGCGAGACGTCTAGTAGGAAGCAAATCGTCCAGCAGTATACCTCCAATATTGGTTGTTTTCAACTCGGAAGAAACTAAAAACAATTTGTTCGACAAAAAGCGTGCTCATGGAGTACTTAAAACATCATCGGTGGGACACATATTCAACCAATCCTCCGAAATTGTTACAATGCGTGATGAAATGACAGCTTTTGGAAAGGATCTGCTTAATGAAACCAGAAAGCTGCAAGAAGGTATGGGAATTAAATACGTATGGCCGGGACGAGATGGAAAAATTCTGATTAGAAGAACAGATGGTGCAAGAGTTGAAAAAGTAAGCTCGAAGCAGGATTTGGTGAAGCTGATGGAATCAAAAAAGCGTGCACTGAACTTCTCTAGTACATCATCGTTTGCCATGTCGTCGCCAAAGCGTCATCATATGCAGAATTAGCTTCCAGCCACTGCCGTTCTATGTAAAATCATTTAATAAATCATGAATATTACATCTAAAAACTATTTATATAATACAATCGAAGAATTAAATAAAAATAGTAATAAATCAAGTCGTTTTTCTTTAAAAATTCTCCAGCTTAATGCAAGAGGTATCAACAATCCTGATAAGTTTGATAATATAAAGTTATTGTTGAACCAGATTGCCGAAGAAATTCACGTTGTTGTCTTAGGAGAAACTTGGTTAAAGCATGAGCGCACCAAACAAGCCCATTTGCCTGGTTATAAGGCCTTCTTTTCATGTCGGGAAAATAGTGCAGGAGGAGGAATAGCTGTATACGTGAAGGATGGAATAGACTGTGATGAAAAAAATAATATACATCTTGGTGGATATCATCACATTCACGTTCGCTTGCAAATAAGTGAAGGAAAAATGGATATCCACGCTATCTACAGACCACCCTCAACCAATGTAACCCACTTTTTTGAAAATTTGGAAGCCATACTGTCCGATAACGGTTCAACTTCTTCATGTGTCATAGTAGGAGACATGAATATACCAACAAATAAACCTTCCAACCCAGATACAGTCGAATACTTGGATCTATTAAATTGCTTCAATTTTCAAGTTACGAATTCCTGTACAACAAGACCTGCTAGTAATAATATCCTAGATCATGTAGTCTGCTCCGAAATCGTCCCAATGTTGTAAATGAAACTATTTGTTCAGACATAAGCGACCACTGCATTATCATCTCTTCGATATCCTTGAAAAAAAAAGGTTTTCGCCCGCAAACTTGAAAAAGTCCTTGTAAACAACTCGATGCTCAACCAGCTGTTTGCAGAGAAAGCCTATAACCTTAGAGCTGATTCTGCAGAAGAACTCCTTGCGAAAATAATAATATTATACCAAGAACTTAAGGTCCAATGTTCGACGACCTTCAAAGTTCATGCCAAAGTGAAAGGAATATGCCCGTGGATGACGGTTGATGTTTGGGAATGGATGAAAATTAAAGATAAATTCTACGCTAAATATAAAAGAAATCCAGTCGATGAAAACACTCGTAACTTATTACAGCACGCATCAAGAAAACTAAACTGGTGTAAACAAAATGCGAAAAAAGCTTACAATTGTAATTTGCTTAGTAACTCAAACTGCAAAAATATTTGGAAATGTCTTAATAATTTATCCGGAAACAGATCCAAGCAGCATGATACACTTAAACTTTCAGTAGATGGAAACATGATAAGTAATGAGAAGACTGTCGCCGATACCTTCAATACCTTCTTTAGCAGCATAGGACCCCAGCTTGCCTCCACCATTACGAGTCAGCGGAATCCAAATCGATTTGGAACCTTGTCACATCTGCGAAATTCTATATTTTTGCAACCGGCTACCGATCAAGAAGTAATCTTGAAGATTCGAGAACTTGACTCGATGAAAAGTGCTGGACCTGATGGAATACCTACACACTTCATCAAAACCCATTTTAGCTTCTTCTCTAAATTAATGCGGGATGTTTTCAATGAAAGTCTATGTACTGGAAAATATCCGGACTGTTTGAAGGTCGCCAAAGTCACACCGATCCACAAAGCGGGGTCCAAAGTCGATGTGAACAACTACCGGCCGATTTCAGTTCTGCCAGCCCTCAGCAAAATCCTAGAACAACTATTGGTTTCGAGGATTACGACGTTTTTCAAGAACCAAAACGTTCTATACGATTGCCAATATGGATTTCGAGAAGGATCTAGCACGGCATCAGCTACTTGCGAACTCTTCTTAGATGTATACAAATCGTTGGATCAAAAAATCATGTTGGACTTCTTTTCCTCGACCTTAAAAAGGCATTTGATACTATAGACCACGAAATGTTACTCGAAAAATTAGCTTTCTATGGCATAAGGGGGATATCGCTAGAATTATTGAAAAGTTTCCTTATCAATAGAAGCCAGTATGTGTCTATAAACGGAGTTCGAAGCTGTTACCTATCGTTGAGAGTTGGAATACCCCAAGGCAGTAACCTAGGTCCACTCCTTTTCCTGGTGTATATCAACGATCTGCCCAATCTCAATTTAAATGGTAAACCACGTTTATTCGCCGACGACACTTCTTTGTTTTATACTGGGAATGATGAGAACCAAATAGTGAACAGCATGCATGAGGACCTAAAAGTTTTGCAGAAATATTTCGACGAGAACCTGTTGTCCTTAAATCTGGCGAAGTCCAAGTATATGATCGTATCAACATCCAGGAGATCACACGATGATCTGACTGTTGACTTCATACCAATTGAAAGAGTAGAAAACTTCACATATCTAGGACTCAACATCGACAACAGACTAAAATGGACACAGCACATAGAGAAACTACATAAAGAAGTTAGTGCAACCTGTGGTTTGTTGTAGAAAATCAAGAGATTTGTTCCACGGAAACATTTAGCCATGATGTACCAAGCATACGTCCAATCAAAGCTGCAATATCAAGTTTTCATCTGGGGTGCATCAGCGGATATCCATTTGAAAAAACTCCAAGCTGCACAAAATCGATGTTTGAAAGCTGTCCACAACCGGCCTAGGATGTACCAAAGATCTCCAAGTATCAAGATAGTCGGGCTGTTGTTTTTTCGAACAAATCGTTGGCGTCACCTACACTATGTGTATGGTGCTGGCATCCTGCGAGATGGGATCCAAGCTTTGCAGCTTTTCACACAAGCATTGCAGCTTTGCATTCAAACTTTGAGAGGAAGCACATCATCACACTAATACTTTGAAAATCAAGCGTGACTTCACTCACACAATGCAATTTGCACTGGTGCATGTGTGTGTATGAAAAATCAAACTCGAGCTTAGATCTCAACCCGTCAACCCTCATTCGGCGCTAGTGTTTTGTCGCCAGAATTCTGTGGAAGCCGATAGCGCCTGGATGTACCCAACACGCCTCCTATACTCAGAAGCTTTAAACTCAACGCTCCCAATAAAAGCTTTAAGAGAACTTCAAGCAACATCGATCATCCACTCGCACTTTTATGACCAACGAACTCATCACAATGTTGTGTACGAACAACCAAGCCACGAATACACGCTTCGTAACCAGGCCGCCCTCACAATTGATCGACCGCCTACTGAAATGGCTCGAAAAGCATTTCCCAACTATAGTAAACACGTTTACAACAATCTTCCTGGAACTCTCAGGGAAGAAACGAATGTCAAGAAATTTAAAACAAAGCTGAAGCAATACATAAGAACCAAGATAGAAAGTTACTTTAACTAATTAGCTCTTATGTTGAAGTACCCGATGACTCATAACTGTGAGCCATAGCCGATAAACGCTTCCTTCAAAGAGATTTATCTCACTGGAAGCAATGTGAAATACGCACTTCCCATCATTCACATGTCCAGAATTGCGAGAACCTACCCTACAAGCTGTTTTTATAAGCTTTACAATGTTTGTATTTCTTGTTCGTTTCCGCCCAACCGCCACCGCCTCTAACCGCCGCCAACCACCACCAACCGCCACCACCAGCCACCGCCACCACCCGCCAATCACCATCACCCCCGCCCATCCACAATTTAAAGAAAAAATGAATGAAAAGTGAAATGTGTTGCTATACAAACGAAAGTCATGTACAATATTGTAAAACAAAAAAACGAAAAAATCAAAAAAAAAAATTAATAAAGAATGATGAGGAGGTTTTGCGCCCACTGGAGAAGAGCCTCAGCTAGAGGAGCACTCCCGCGGGCTTTTCCCTGCTCAAAAAGAAAAAAAAATTATTTTTATATTTTTGTTAGGCATATTTTTCTCTTTATCTAATAAAAATTTGTGATTTGGAATAAAGTTGAAATTTTCTACATGGAATTTAGTTGCAAAAACGATAAATATTTTGAATTTTATAACTTCAACCAGAGATTAAAAAAACTCCTCAGAACTCCACTCTAATTTTACGTTGGATTGATTTTCACATTTCTAGGCTACAAAATATGGTAAATTGGGCTGTTATTTTTGCCATTTTTGGAGAACGATGTCAAAGAGTTGAACCACTTTTTTCATCAAATTTGACTTCTAAGCCAATAACCTCCCGGATCACGAGCTAAATTGATATTTAATTGGATCTCTAGGTTGATTTTTTCTCAAAAATCCATTCATAAAACATCCTTTTCAAATTTTGAAGCACTATCAGTATGAATTTCTGTGTCATTTTTACTATTAGGAAAACTCCCAAAACATAATCAAATACGGTTTCTCAAATATTCTTCTGAATATTGTTCAAATCATAGAACCATTTTTGCTGTTCAATATTCATGAGAACCAATTGAAACTTTAAAATTGTTAAAAACTTTTATGGTTTTATTTTAAAAATATGAAATTAATTTAAAAATAAATATTAAATGTTACATTAAAAATTTAGAAAAAATTAAGCAAACAGTTTGTATTTCTCGTTTAAAATGTAAATTAAGTGTTTTGTGTTAAAACAACCATTGATATACTTAATGATCATTCAAAAAAAAGCCTACAAACCTTAATTTCAAAATTTTGATCGGTAATGGGGAAATTGTTGAACAGTTCTCATCTATCATAAAATTTCTATATTGACTCGTTAATTAATGAAAAATTAAAAAAAAAAGTGATCAGTACTAAAGCGTTGTCAGGTCAATCTGTATAGATTAAATTTCATATGTATTGTAATTTTGAGATAATTTTAGATTCAATTAACTTTTGTAGGATGTGATAGATTTTGCAGCAATCTGTTGGAAAAATTTAATACAAGAATTTACTTACTAAGATATTAAAATGAATTAAATTTTTCGAATTCTTACAATAAAAAAAGAAATTTAAAAAAAAATATGAAAATAATATGTTATTTTTTGAAATTATGATTAGTAAACAATTTTGAAAGGTTTCAGAGCAAAAATTGTTGAAAACAGACTTTTTGCCAGCTTTTTTGAGAAATGGACCACTGTGCGTCGTATGAAACATAATGTAAACAAATAGTTTTATTACGAAAAAATACAAAAACTGACATAAACTAATCGCAACTTCTTTCCATTTAGAATATTTGTAGTCTGGACGACATGTTCTATATGTTAAATAAAAAATTTTAAAGTTGTTTTGATAACTTTTGCAACAGTTTTCTATGAATTCTTAAGATGTTGCATACGTCGTAATGAAAGCTCACGCGAGATTTATCGTTTTTTTGTAAGACATATTTTATTCTTGGTATCTCTCATCGGCCGGCGCACACTAGAAATAATAAAACATTTGTTGTTCAAATGTTTCCTTGTTATGAAAGTATATAATTTTCCTGATCAGATTCGTTGAAGTAAGTGGTAAAATTTTATTCAAAATTCAAACTTGTCAAACACGTTTCTAAGTTTTTATAAATTTCATATCCGCAACAGAGTGGCTTATGATATAGCTCAGTTGGCAAGTCAGTTGCTTCCTGAGCCGATGTCCGTGAGTTCGAGCCCAAGAGTAAATACTGATGACAGTTGTAACGGATAGTGAACCTGTATATAAGAGAAGTGACATCTGAAACACAAAATTCCAATCGAGCAAAAGAACTGTCAAAATCGATTCCAATCGATCCGAGCATTTTATCTCAGAGCTTTTACCTTTCTTATTGAAAACTCAACCAAGGAAGGTATTGTGATTGTTGTTATAGTTCAAACAGATAATTTTTTTAGCTGGTCATATGAATTTATGATTAGGTGCAATTTTTTTCAATTCTTTGGTGAATCGTGTTTCTAGTTAGAAAACTAACTGATTATTAACGAAATTCAAGTCATTCATACCGTTTATCGCGATCCTTCGGGCATCGAGTTCAATGTTGTTTTGTTAAATTGAAGGAGCGTTCACTGTAGAGCTTGAACATTGAGCCAGAAAACAGTGCTGGGGATTTTTTTGTCCAAGATTTAGGCGATGTTGTCACATTTTTTATTTTCAGAGGGATCAGATGTCGCTTCTCTTATATGAAGGTTCACTAGTAACGGATAAGTTTTTTTCTTAAATGAAATAAAACAATATTATAAAATTCTTGAATTTAAAATAACTTATTATAGGTTTTTTATATCAGAAATATCGTCTCTAGCTCAAAATGCACAAACTCAGGTGACTTTATTAACTGCTGATGGCGTCTAGTCGAACCATGCCCAAATATCTAGTGTTCAAACATTTTCCACTATTCATCCGAATCAAACCTTTGGAACAAACGCAAGTCAAAATTGAGTCCGAGAGCAACATCAAATTTTTACACTGAATATTCGGTGAGACAGATAGTACATTTTAAAGCTTAGTTCTTTTAGAAATGGGACATTTACGAATGCCTGTATCTAAAAAACCATTCGTTTGAACGAAATACTTTCTATGAAGAAAAAGAAGGTAATGTTATGAACTTTTATGAAAAAATTTGAAAAAAAATATTTACCGTTTTTTGTTAAAGAAATTTCTACTTTATTCGTGGTATCTCCCATTGGCCGGCGCACACTTTTTTCAGTCATGGTATTGATCAGTTTCTCCAACTTATACTTCGTAAAATTTATATTTTAGGTAGCTTCACCCTCCTTCTTCAATTTCTGATACTTTTTGGTCCAATTCTTCTCTGGACACTGGAAACTGGAAGCATTTTAGTGGATACAGTTGTTTCGAAATGAACAAATTTGAATATTTTTGACCACATTTTTGAACGTTTTTTTTCGGTACCGGTTTTTCAGCTTAAGAGCTTTGGAACTATCAAAAAATGGTTGTTTGAGGTTGGATTTCAATGAGTCATCACTAGGCAACACTTTCAGCTTATCGGAGAAAATTGTTTTGGACGTTTCAGCGATCTACCCTTAGTTTTTCGTTTATTGAAAATTAAAAATGCTGGTATGAGACTCGACTTCCTTGATGAGCCTGAACCGTTGTTGCCGATCATGTGCTTCTCTCCAATGCTTGATTTGAACTTTGTGGACATTATTGACAGTGTTTGCATACTTATCCACCACAGAAACTCAGTAATTCTTTGAATAATCAACGGTTTTGTCAGCTATCAATTTGATAATGACGTATTTTCAAGGAAACTGTGCAAAATTATTTTTTTCTTTTTCTCTTGCATCGTACATATCTCAAAAACGCGTAAATATTAAATTTTGAAAAAAATAGGTCGAATAGTACTTTTTACAGGCAACAAAATGCTGTCAAAATTTTCAATATCCAATAACTAGTTAACGAGCTATTGGCAAATGAAAGTGTCCCATTTCTAAAAGAACTAAGCTTTACCACTATTGACTATTATTCCTGTAAAAACTTACTACTTAAATAAAAAAAAAATTTTTTTGAGTAGATGTTTAAATTTAACATGTTTTGATGTGCTGATTTAAATTGAATTTATGTTGAAAGTTATGAAAAAATTTGCACTTAAAAAATGATGCAATTTTTCTTACAAAAAATTTTTTAAAAACATTTATTAGTTCTTAGCTGCCAAAATGAATCAAATTATAAAATTTTAGTGAAATCGGAAGAATTCTGGTATAAATTGTATGAAAATAAAGCAAGTCCCCTCTTCAGAAGATGATGATAGCAAAGTGTAATTCTAATAGAAGTTTCGTTTTAGGTACTCATTTAAA
Organism: Uranotaenia lowii; assembly: GCF_029784155.1. NCBI lineage: Eukaryota > Metazoa > Arthropoda > Insecta > Diptera > Culicidae > Uranotaenia > Uranotaenia lowii. Next base: position 233,389,492 of record NC_073693.1, on the reverse strand, counting down.
TCAAAATATCCAAAAACGTGTTTCTAGGGTAAACAAATATCAGAAAGCTGCAGTTTATAAACTTAAAAGAAAATTCTGCTCTAGAAAAGTGAAATTGGCATAAGCACACCCAAATGAAGTATTTGCCTTATCAAATGGGAAAATTCAAGCTCTTAAAGCAAGTTAGAAATGATGGCATTTTTTTTAAATTTATCTGTAAAACTAGAGATGTACCGAATAGTGGTATTCAGCGAACGACCTTTTCAACTATTCGGCCAAACGAACATTCGATCGAATATTTAGTCGAATATTCTATTGAGTTCTATAGAAAAAACAACATTATTTATACGTTCTGGTTCGTGTTAAGTTTTAACTTTGGCCTTTTATGAAATTCCAACTGTGAAAGTTGATGATCCAGAAATTTCACGAGCAAATGACTCAAACAAACGTTACGCAATGACAGAAAGAACAGTTTAATTGGATACCAACGGACAAACATACGTACCTATTTATTTAGCTCATACTGTCGACATCGAGTCGAGGACTATTTAAAACCGAAACATGAGAAGCATTTTCCCATCTCGTTTAATCAATATCTATTATGTTTCATTTATCTTTCCAGATCTGTTTCGGGGAGGCTACACAATCAACAACCGGCTGCTCAGTTAGCTTTTAGTGAGGTCGAAAAAAAAGTCGACAACCTTCCTAGTGTATAGTGAATCAAAAATATAGGCTAGTTTTGTCTGTGTATGTGTGTTTGTGTGTAACCCTAGTGTATTCAAATAAAAAAAAGTAAAATGTGTCACAGAAAGTAGAAGCATCAGCATTTTTTTCTCAACCAAAATCTGGATCAGTCCAGTTTATTTGCGAGCCACACAGAATGACCGATCTGGGCTTAAGTGGCAGTGACAGTGCGATGTTGATGAACAATCCCAATACGACGTCGTCTTCGTCGTCGGCAGCAACGGCGGCGCCGCCAAACGGATACGAATTGACCGAGGTGTCGGTTGTGGATATCAACGCGTCGCTGGCAGCTTCCGCTCCACTTTTGCCGACGCCATTGGGCACCGCAGCTAGTACGGCCTCACCGGTCATACTTCCGGCTCATCAGCGTCCCCAGTGCCAAACGGTGGCACGTCAGAACCATCAACTACAGCTGTCCTCGACGCCGGCCTTGGCCTTGGCCGGAAAAGGAAGCAGTGGCGCCGAAGTCGGTGGATTCGGGGGTAATCTTTACAATCTCTCTAATGGAGCGGAACTGCCGGCGGTGACGTACAATTCCTATACCCAGAATGTCCGCTGCAAATCGCCCCCGACGCTGGTGGATAATCTGAAAAACGGTTCAATAGGGTAAGTTCATGACTTTAAAAAATTTAAATGATTCAAGAAGAATCATAGGAAGCATCGCTTCCTATCAACATTGAAACGGCGCGCGGCAAAGAATCACGCAAGTAGTTCAAAAGCTGTTCACAAAACAAAAGCCCTGCTCACATTTTCACCAACTATTCAATTTCTTCTACCCAAAGCGCTCTAGCTTTGATCTTTCCACCTATAATACTTTCATGTTCTTTCTAAATATTCTACCTTGAATTTTCACAACTCGCCGAAATGCCAAAAATTAAAATAAGAATATATCCCAGCGGCGCAGGGCCGAGCCGGAATTTTTCTCGGGGGGGCCCCGATTTTTTTCAAATGCTTTCCCAGAAAATACAAAACCTTTTAAACATGTAAACAAACTGGAGATGAGTTCAGTATACTATCCTCAAATAGTTTCTGGTATCTTCAAATAAAAATTGTTAATCTATCACGTGCAAACATTGCGGAAGAGTTTAGAAGTTTCTTAGAAATGAAAACGCAAAATGCTAAATTTGATTCTCATTTTTTTTTAAACCTTTATCACCAACTGAAATCCTCTATTTTGAAAAAATTACCGGATAGATATTTTTAATGATTTTCATATCATCATTGATCGTTTGTTTTGTGCTTATTAGAGAAAAAATTACCTAGTGACAATTAGGAAGTATCATGAAGATTTGGAACATGAAGAACAAAATAAAAAAAAATAAACAAAATACCGTGACCGGCCCTAATTCTGCGCAGTCCCAAACTCTGCGCATTTTCATATTCAAACATAAATATTTCAAGATGTGATGAACAAAATATCCATGAAGCAAGCTGAATCTCTTCAGTTACTGTTTATCTTCAAAATGCTTCCAATTATTTTGAAATCTGATGAATTGTTCGCGAGAAATGGAATAAATCCAAATAAATGTAGGAAGCAAACGTTGAAAAATGGCCGCCGTTAGCAGTACAGCTTAAGTGTTGGGAAAACGAAAAGATCAAATGAAACAGTGTTTAACACAATTTTCTCATTGGAAATGCCTTTACGTGAAAGATAAAGTCATTCTGAACATGACTGCCAAAAAAAATTGAGAAAAAATGGTTTTTCAAACCAAAACAATGATTTAAGCAATGCGCAGAATTTGACACCATTTGTTTACTTATGTTCCTAATGCGCAGAATGAAAAGCACCGGAGAGAACTGATGTTAAAGCTGCAAGGAATTGAATGCAGGGAGTTAGAAGACTTTTAATTAGAGTTTTCTAAGAAGTTTTATGAAGATAGGGGTAAAGTTGTTGGGAGTACATGTTTTGTCGACAAAAAAAAAGAAAATCTTGATTTGCGTTCTCTATCGTGTTCGCGTGTTAATCGTTCAATTTCAACTGTACAGACTGTTCCGACGTACAGAAGCAGGTCCGGCGGGCCACAAAATCGCCCCAGCGGGAGGAACTACGCGAACCTTCTCTCGGTTTACACGCTTACTCGCACTCGTTGACTAACTGATACTGACTAATAGTAAGCCAAATGAAGCAGCACGTAGTTCCCCCAGCTGGGGCGATTTTGTTGTCCGCCGGAACTGCCACTGCACACCAACGAAACAAGTTAATTTGACTAGATCCGGCGAAGAACATGATCGGTCAACAAATTTAAATATTTGCTTACTAAAGTAAGCAAGCTGTAGGAAAAAAGCATCTGCAAGTAACATATATAGCAAGTGTAATAAATAGTGAAAGAAAGTGTCACATAAGTTTCAAAGATCCAAGGCTTGAATTGGCCCTTTTTCATAATTTGCATCACTTCACTAAGCGTAAAACATGCTTTTTAATACGTTTCAACTAAATCAAATATTGGTCTTACCAGTACGGGGTGGTATATTGGTTTTATTTGGGTGCGCAGAATATGGGACATATGCGCAGAATTAGGAACAAATAGAAAATAGTGCGCAGAATAAGGGCCACTTGCATTTTTTTCCAAATGTTGTAAATAATCCACATTTTTGCTCCAAAATCGAGCTCTCATTATTTTTGCCGTTAAGTTTGTTAGTTAGCCACACTGTACACGAAATTTTGAGGAAATTTATTGAAAGTTCAATTTTTTATAACTAAAAACATTTGAAAAATCCTTAACTGCGCAGAATTAGGGCCGTTCACGGTAATTTAATCCACATTCCATAGAGATACAGATATAAGAGTTTGAGAATTCAAAACTTTAAATCACGTTATATTCAGAACCAAAATTCGGTGTCTCAAATATAAATCATAATTTCAAATCAAGTTTTGAGAAACAAAATATGAATTAATTTAAAAAAAGAGATACAAAGTTACAATCAGAGCAAAAGCAGAAATTGGACCAAATGTGAATTTCAATTCTATGTCTTTGAAGCACAAAAAAATCTTTTCATAAGATGTTTTTGAATATGATTCTCATAAGATATTTTTTTTTGAAATTGTTATTCTAAATGTGACGAAAGTTTCATTCGATGCCTTCCAAACCAGAGTGCAAAAAATATCGGTTGAAAAAAAAATTGAGAATAAATATTAAATGTTTAAAACACACAATCAGTTATCATTGAAAAAAATCAGATAAGGAATCCAAATGAGTTTAGTATCTTAAACAAAGCTCCTGAATTTTCAATATTCAGAAAAATTAAGAAACTGAATTTCTGCACCTGAAGAAACAACACAAGACTTGAAAATTCCAATGAATTGAATTTTTTTTTTATTTTACCTGTTCTGTACAGAATATCGTAACTGATATGTTTAGATAAAAAATTAACATTCGAGGTGCCTCATATTCTTCTTATTTTTTTTTTTTCAAATTGGATTTTGACCAGAAGATTTTGATATTCTCAGCTCGCAAAATGTGGAAGAGCTCCTTCACTGTAGTATGATTAAAGTAATGATAAAACTTTATTTTCCCTCGGGGCAATTGCCCCTTTTGCCCCCCCTTTAATCCGGCCTTGCAGCGGCGATTAAAATAAGATAACATATTCATGATGAATTAGAAACTTTATAATTTACCTGAACAAAGTAGTAGTAAATTAGATCTTAAAAATTATGATTACATTAGTGTTTTGAAAATTTATGGTACAGTTTCTAGCTAACCTCAATTTATTATTTATTCTCATACAAGAGTAGTTAAAAATATATTGTATGATCTCAAAATTAAGATCTGAAAAAATGTCGAATTAATCGATGTTATATGAAATCGTAGTAAAGTTACACAAATCTATTTTCCTGTCAGGAATCAAGCTTCTTGATTTGAATCGTTTTTGTCATTTTTTTATTTGTCTGCCGATTAGACATGAATACGAACCATGTTGCTGGTCTTCAAATTTTCGGCTTGCTTTACTGTTTTGAAAAGAACATTTATTACAACATATACCTAACATAAATATCAACAAATGTAAAAATCAAATAGAAAAAGGAAAAATACATCAATATTTTCTTACATTCGAAGCAACTCTTTCAGCCCATTAAAATTGTGATAAAATAGTTATGTCTTAAGTTGCGCAGAATTTAAACGCTAATGTAAGCGATTGTTTCTTTTGACCGAAACAGAAAACTATAAAAACTCCTATTTAGCTCTGATTTTAAATATTCTCAAGAAAAATTAATGCTTGAAACCGCAAAGAACTATTAATTGAATTTAAATCGAAGTTAACTTAAAACGAAATAGAGATCGATCGATAAAACTGCTGATGTAAAAGTTGATAGAATACTGAATACTTAGCTTGAGTTGAGGACTTCTTACAACTCTTTCAAGAACATATTTGAATCAGGCTTGAAAGGACCTTCGGAACATGGTGTCCAGAAATGACCAACGGTGTACCGCAAGACTTCAACCGTCAGGAGGGAACAACTTTCAGCAACTTGATCAGCTCGCTCGAAATTGCTGACCGTTTGTCTGTTTGGCCGAAGGGTACTCACGTGGCTTATGACCGTTAGCCTGTTCTGTAAGATCCATCCACACACATCGTTTGCTCCATTTGAAGCCTTCCATATCGGCATAATAACGATAACAACACTTAATTTTTGTAATATTTTGTCTTCAAATTAAATTAAGAAAACTGGAGCTGGGAAAAACACGTCATTTTCCTGTCGTTGACTACTTCGATCCCACGAAAGGAAAAAGCTAAATTTCGATAAAATATATAGAAAATGAACAAAGATGACAACTTTAAGGTGTGTTTCCTCGAAAGAAGCGTTTATGCACTTTGACTCTCTTTGACTCCCAGGGCTTCAAATTAAAACTCTGAGAATTTTTTTTCGTCGTCAATGTTTTGTTTCCGTTAACGGATTGTTTTTGTCCTTGCGTTATAGAATTGTAAAAAAATTCTTTTAAGACATTTTAAAGAAAATTCCCAAATTAAAAAAAAATCCTAAGTTTGCAAAAAATCAACGACGATCCTAAATAACAATTTCAGCTCTATTATGGGCAACAGAACTTCGTTAGAGCTACCTATAGCATTGCACTTCATAAAAAGCTAAAGCGCATTCTATACTTCAATAGAACTCTAATAAAGCTAAAATCTTTTTGGTCCTGTTCTCGAAATGTCATCATGACTAATTTTTTAATCTTCTGTAAAATCATGTTTTGTCACCAAAGCTTTTATAAAGCTTTTAAAAAATGTTAGTAATTTTTGTTTTTTTTTTGTTTAAATTTCGTGGGTTCTCCGATTTTTTTCTGTAGACCATGATAGTTGATGAATGGTGATTGCATTATTGAGCTGGTAAAATTAATAAAAAAAAGCTATGTTTTAACCATACTATGAGCATCTTTTCTACTGCCAGTTGAGATTTTAGGTCAAATGTGTATGAAATAGTATTTTAAAATAAACGCGCCTCGTCGAATCTTTAGAATAAGGAAATTTTAATGAAAAATTTATTTCAATAGGAAAAAATAAAATTAAAAATATTTCACGAAAAACATTTTTCAATAAATATGATTGTGAAACATGACTAAATGACATCGCATACATAATGGAATTGATTGAAAATAGGCCTAAAATTCTTTTCAAATACTTGACATTGTGTGCTTAAAAAAGGCGTCATAAAAATGGCTGTTTTAACGGTTTTATGAGAGTCATAAAAATATTTTAAATTTGGCGTTTCTCTCGCAACCCAACCAATAACATGCGCAGGATGAGTTGATAATCTGTGTTGTTAGTCTGTCCTCATTTACTGTACTAATAATGAGGACAGACTTTTAAAATGAAATAAATAAAAGATTGGTTGTGAACTTCTGGTGGAATGATACCATGAGTTAAATTTTGTTGTCTGACGCCATCTTAAACCCCAAGATGGCGGCTTTTGATTAACTTTAAAATGCTTTTAACGACTAAAAATAACATGAAAACCCCAAAATGTGGGTATTGGGTGAAAGGGCCAAACGAGTAGAAGTCCACTTTCGCTATATGACGCCACTCAAGATGGTGACATCGGCTGATCTTTAAAATGCTGTAAATGGTCGAAAAACTTAATGAAATTTCATGCTATTTTCAGTGATTTAAAGTATTTTATAGTTTAGCGGAAGCCTCCATCTTGGACTTAAATATGGCGTTTAAAGCGAAATTCGACTTCTACTTGTTTAGCCCTTTCACACAATACCCATATTGTGGGGGTTTTAGGCAATTTTTAGTCTTATATGTATTGTGAGCCAGGCCAGGGGGGCTAAATTCAAATTTAGCCGTAAATAAAAACAATACAAAAATACACAAGAAATATGGAAATTGATTTCCAAACCATTTTCTTACTTATAATTATCACACAAACTCAAAACATAATAAACTTTATTAATAAAATTAATCTAAATTTTCAAAATGAATCAGAATGAATGTTTCAAATCAATGCTATTTCTGGTGAGTCATTGATAAATCATTCAAAATGACGTTCCTTATTCTGAACTAGAAATTTGCTTGAAAATAAGTTCTCAGTGTAGATATAATGCTTCGGACATAAAATAAATAAATAAATAACACCAGATTTTAAAGGAAATCTGAATTCTCAAATTAATGTCAGATCACGTTAAAAATTAAACATGATTATAAATTGGTAGAATTTTATTTGATAAAAAGACGAAAATTTTTAATTTTATTTTTAAACTGCCAGTGATCAAAGGCAAAGAAAAAACCCTTTTCTATATTAAAGTTCGTCTAGTTATTAAAATAAAAGGCTTCAAAAGTTCTCTAGTTCAAAATAATATCTTAATATATTTATAATACAACATGTTCAATAATACTGAGAAATTGCAGATTGGGAAATGATCAATTAGAAACTGATAGAATAAAAATAAAAATAATAAATTTTAAGTTTTATTGTATACTAGCTGATTTACCCGGCCTTGCTCGGGTTTGAATAAAATATAAATCAAAATGAGTCGTTTGGCTTTACGAAATGTTGGTAGCTTTGTGTTCAATATGTTTCATATACTTATTATGAGAAAATTTTACCCATGTTGTGTCATGTATGTAAGCTTTGGAAGTTTTGTTAGTGTTTTTCAAGTTTTGAATGAGAATATTTACTGTGTTTACCTTTTTCATATTTTTGAAACAGTTAGAGTTATGAGGTTCGTATCCATAGAAATTAAAAATAATTTACCATGAATGCTTTTTTATTTCATCACGAAAAACATTTTATACCCACCCTTTCTTAAAAGAAGCTTGAATAGCTTAGTCCTTCTATTTTTTTTTATCTTCAAATGATTAAACTATATTTTTATCTTCCCCACCCCCACTAATGAAATCTCTTTTGGAGATGATCTCCTCGGACGCTATTTGCCAAATGTTCCCCCGTATGCTGTATTCAGGTTTTATTTGCCCAGAAAATTCTAAGAAGACTTCCGAAACTTGCCGCAGCTCGTGGCTTTCAAGTCTTCGAAGCCAACGGCCATGAGTTTGAATCCCAGTCACGGCATACACAGTAAACTTTTGTGGTTTAGTGGTTTAAGCATTTGTGAGATGCTAGCCATCATATACTCGAAAGGTGTACGCTTAGAATTAAGTAAAAGAAATCTCTTCGAGGAAACATTAAGTTTCATTGAGATCCTGTATGTGTTTGTATTTGGTTTTTTAAACTTGTTGAAGACTTATTTTTCATGTTTTCAAATGGATGTGTACTTTTCGTTGTTTTTTCCACACCGCTTTATGATTAGTTTTTCTAAAATGTTCCAAGTTCAACTAAAAGTTTTTTGAAGTGATCTAAAAGAAATTATCTCGGAACTCAAATCGAGCATTTTTTTTCAATTTTTTCATTCTTGGAAAAAAAAATCTCATTAATTATTGTGAAGAGTGATAAAGTTAAAAATTCTTGGAAATAATTTGATTGATTTCGCAGTACTTAACGGTTTAAGTTTTCGCATAATTGGATGGTAAAATTGAACACATTGATGATCAACATTTATAAAAAAGTCATAGATTGATCGATAAAATTGAATTGTATTAAACTTAAAACCTCATACTTAATTTCAAATAAAGTTTCTTGCGTTGGATTTGGTGTTTCCAGATAATGCATGTTAAATTTTTGAGTCCTCCATTTAGATTTCTCGACGGCATTCAAAGCGTTGAAATCACAGCTCTCAACTTATAACTCTGAATTTAATTATTTTATCTTTCTCTATGAGGAATTCTAAAAATACGAAAATGGTTGGTTCTAAAAAGCTTGATTTTAAGAAAATAGCTTAATATGTTTTCAGCACTCAATCCAAATTCATAATGAAGATAAATCATTGCATCCATACTTCACACACTGTATATTCTTATAGACTCCAAAGCCCTGCAACAGTGGTAGGAAGTACTTTGAAAACCACTACAATTCAAGTCAATACATACTTTACAGGTTAGTTGTATTTTTCAATCCGAAATGTTAGCTCATTATTGAATCCAAAATTCTCGTATCTACCGGTGCCACGTGCTTTCAGCAGTAGGAGGTACAAAAAACACCCGCCAAAATTTCCCCTTTCAAATCTTTAACGCTCAGCAAGCTTTGAATTGCTTTCCAGTACACGTGAACTCTGGATAGTCGTTTCTTATGTTCAGCCCATGGTGATGGTAAAAACAACCCGCCAAAGGAAACGAAAATCGGCTGCCAACTGGGTGCCATGACTTTTGATTTGTGGTAATAAAAACAAAAGCTGTATGGGAGGGTCCCTTTTCTTAAGTGGGAGGGGCTCAGAACTATCACTAAAACCTTACCCTGGTCCAAATACATCTCTGTACCAAATTTCAGGCTGATTGGTTAAGCGGTGTCGATTTGTATAAGGTGCATACAAACAAACAAACATATATAGTCCAACTCATCTTTATATATTAGATATTAAAAGCACTAGGATAGTTGTGCATTAAAATTTATCTTCTAAGTTGCTACTTCGAATCTAATCAATTAAAGATAAGATAAGGTAAAAATCATGATCGATTGAAAAACATGATTTTTAATAATGAAAAATAGAGAAATATTTATTTTACTTAAATATTTCAAGATCTTAGTATTTTCTCGCTATCAATTGGAATATTGGGTCCTAAAAAATAGGAGGTGGAAACTATGTTTTTCTTAGCATTTTGGTGCCTATGATTGAATGATTCATTTGGTAAATTTAAGCATCCTGAGCTCGAATATTTTGTCAAATTTTGTCCATCATCTTGCGTTTTGATGATATGATAGTTTATAAGCTATAAAATGTATCAGTTTTTAGTGAAATCAATAATTGATAACTAGTGAAGTAACAAATATACGGTTACAGAAAAAAATCTGTTTCTGATTTATTATGCCCATTTAATTCAATTAAGGAATAATATTCCAAACATGATGATGCATGATCTAAAAAAGTTAAATTCTACAGTATAGAACCAATTTGGAAAGATATCATTACAAGTATTTCTAAAATTATTGAAGGAAGTTTAAAAAAATGAATGCATTTTACAAAATTTGATCAAACCTGCAGAACGATTAGATTTTTGTATTAAAAATATCTAAAATTCAATTTGCTTTAAAACTTCATTAAAAAATGGGAAAAAGTACACAAATTGAAAACCTCTATAGCTTTTTCGCAGAATTCAAAATAACTTGAAGTCTTGAGGAAAGTTGAAAATTGATTTGTACCTTTATTTTTACATGTTGTGTATTTGTTGTAGAGTAGGTCAAGTGGGGTAATTATGAACACGGGGTAATTCCGAACAAGTGCCATACGCGCTGCTGTGGGGGATGAATGAACACAAAAAGTACCAAAAGTGGTAGTTTAACATCCGATTGATAGCTGTAAGGTGTTTCCGATTTGTTTTAAAATCATAATGATATCATTTCAGATGTTTTAAAAAACCATTACCTCGTGAAACGGAAATCGTTTTGGACAGTGTTTAATGTTTTGAATATCTCATCATAGGAAATCCAGCTGGGATGTTGTTATCACATGTTTTACATCCAGTTTATGATGCTCTGTCTGGATTTTGAAGAAATTTTGAAAAAAAATATTCGCACTTCATCACAGATGAGTTTTCATATTTACCTCATAGTTTTCGTCCTATTCAGAAAAAAAATCTATGCCAGTTCTTTTCAGCCTTTGCAAAAAACTTTTGAACCCCATTTTTTTTAAATTGAAAATAAAATTTCAAAAGTGGAAAAAAGTGAATAAAACAGAAATTTTGGAAAAAAGCTCAATCCGTAACCAAACTTAAACAAATCTTAATTTTGTTAAAATAAATATTGAGGAAAACTTGCTTTTCGTTGATAGAAATAAGGCAGTCAAAAGTTTTACCGGTAATACCAAAACCGAAAACCTGTATCCCAAGAATAGTTCTCTAATACTGAATACAGGTTTTCCGTGCTTCCAAAACCAGGTTTTTGATAATTGATAAACATTAAGGTTATAAACCAGACTTGAAGAAATGTTTAATTGGACTAAAAATTAAATTCACCATTTGTTTACAAAAGGTTTGCTGATCGAGCTTTTATTCATAACTGTGTGAAATTTATCATTATTATGAACCTTAAATCTCTGTGGTCAACACTAAAATATATGAAAAACTTTGATAAATTTAATTGGTTAATAAGTCCACAAAGCAAAGATCAATTTTCCTGTATGTTAGAACAACTTGCTGCTATTCAGAACAGAAAATAATAATTGTTTATATGTTATATTCGGATATCAAAGATCCAAAATCTATTTTCTTGCAGTCTAATTGTTTACTTAGATACTTTTTTCAATGTTAATTCAAGCCTAACCCTTTTCTGATACCTGATAGATACTTTTTCAATGTTAATTTGTTCGAATTTTTTTTTATTTGATGCAAAATAAACATCTTTTGGTTGAAGATTTTCTCTTTCAGTTTGTTGAAGAAAACTTCGGTAGTACTTCATTTTTTTTTTTTTTTTTTGAAAGAATAGAGCTATTTATGTGAAATTTCATTCAGGTGATAAAAAAATTTATAAAAATCAATATTTTCCAAAACTGTTGATCATATAGAACTGACAAGAATTGTAAAAAATGACTGTTCACTGATCCAAGAAGATTTTAATGAGTGTTTTTGTGTAACAACCCTTTAAAAATATTTTCGAATTTCCTGTATATGTATAGGTTGCAATTTCATGATACCTCGCACGTACGTGAAAAGCCTAGCCACGACATTTTTGTGAAGACTTGATGTTTGCTGCGCAGGACATTTAAACGGATGTAAAAACTATCGAGAAGCCTAACTCGTCTAAAATGTCACTCATATGGAGAGGTCCTATCAAATAAAATGTTCTGTAAAGTCATAAACAAACGGAAAAAAGAATCCAACCAAAACGTAAAAGTTGCAACAAAGAATTTGAACTCTTGAATCAAAAGATAGAAAAATATCATTTAGAAAGAACACTAAATAGCTATTTTTCTATGGATTGAGTTTTTATAAAACAACCCATTTTCTTGTTACTGCTAATTATTTTCATTATTTGGTGTTGAATTGAGATTTTCTGACACCATATAAATCATATTGGACAAGTTTCGGGGTAATTATGAACATAATTTTGAAGTAAAAAATCACCATACACTGCTTACTATGGATAAATGTAACGTATAATTGCTGTTACTTTTCAAAAAATTTATACCAAGTTCGTAATCCGTGTTCATAATTACCCCCTAGAGAGTGGGGTAAATATGAACAGACGGGGTAATTATGAACAGACGTCCCAAGGACAGAGGTTGTGACCAAAAAACAAAAGTTGTTCTACAGAATGATTAAGAGCACGGAAACATTCATTGATGGTAGTTTTTCAGAGTTTGTGATAAGAAATTAACATATGGTGGCTGTAAGTGTGCCAAATGAAGAAATTTTGTTCATAATTACCCCACCTAGCCCTACCTGATAGCAAACCTGATAGTAAAATTGCATATTTAGATCCAGATTACCCATTTGGGTATTTACGTTATTTACGTATTTACGTTAAAATTTGTTTTTAAACTCTTTGCTCTTCGAAGAATGTTTCTCATTCTGATGACCGTGAGTCGTGATTCATGAAACATGGCTTCCAACTTGTTGATGTATGATATTAGTATTCGATGAATTAACTTTGAAGTTGAAATGGTTGGTTGAAAATTCTGAATTTGCTTGGTTATATTTCTTAATAAAAACCCATTGTAAAGACGTGGTAGGTTGCCGCCGCCCGTGGCGTAGAGGATAGCCTTCAAGTCTTCTAAGTCAGGGGGTATGAGATCGAATCCCGGTCATGGCATACATAGTACACTTTCGGTGGGTTGGTGGTTGTAGCATTTGTAAGATGCCAGCCATCATATCCATGTTTCATTGACCATGTTTCATTGATATCCTGTATGTGTTTGTAATCGTTTAAAAAAAATTGACATCACTGCAGGGTCCTTAGCGAGGTATTGCATGACTACTTTTCATGCAGTACTTCGTAAGGCTCCAGCAGTGCTGTTGATTGAATTTATCGTTTATCAATCCGAAAAGTTAAACAGCTACTAACTTTTTTTCCTAATAAGATACGAAGTTACGGTCTTCGACAAAATTTTTCAGCGAAAAATTTCCCTGAGAAATTTTATAAATTGGCAGAAAAACCATCAGCTGGCTCGGTTCAACAGAAGAAACAAAAATGATGTTGATTTTTCACTGCAAAATATTAAATTTTCCCATACAAACCTGAAAATTCAAATTTACTCATGTAAACGTTACTTAAAAATTTTGCAAAAAAAACATGGATGAATTTTGGACCAAGACGAAGCTTTTTAGACCCCAGAGTTTAGGAAATTCAAAAATGACCCCATATCGACTCACTCTATTGGACAGTGAGTGATAGGTAGGGGAGAGTGGGGTATCGTGGGCCATGGGGAAACGTGGGCCACTTTTAATACCTCAGATGTGTGTTGAGATAAAAATCTCAAACCAACTGTAATCGTCGTCGCTTTGCGTGAGCATATATTTCTATATGTTGTTGACTGAAATACGCATCAAATGCTTCTTTTATTTATCAAGCTAAAAAAAGTTAGAAAAATTTACTTACATAATTAAAAAAACACCGGCAAATTTCATCGATGGGGAACCTAAAGTGCATAACAAAAATATGCTCATACGCTTATGATCTAAGTTTTGTCTTGATCTTTCACGTACAAAAGGAATTTTTGATGAAACATCAAAAAGTCTTACAAACGCAACCAATTTGCAAATCATAGCTTGTGGGGAATCGTGGGCCACGCATCTTAAATCACCTATATTTTTATGTTTTTATACACATTCAGAACTTAAAATACGTTTTTCCTATCTGTAAAGTTTTCTTATGCCAAATGAAGAGTTATGAAAAATATTTAGTCCATCCTTTATAAGAAATTTTGCCAAAACGTTCGCGAGCCAGTTTTTGGAATCTATGCGATCATACACAGCTCTCTTTTTTATTTCATCATCTGAAATTGCTTTAAAATAACGAAATAAACTAGGAAATCACAGTTTTGGGTCAACTCATAAACTTTGCATGTTATTTGGTCAATTTGGATTTGGTGGCCCACGATTCCCCACCATTTTCCAAAATCAAAAAAATATTGCTTTTTTTTAAACAGTCAGTTTTTGGGGAAAATAACTTATTAAAATTTTTAAGAAAATACCTTGTGATACCTTGAAAATGTAGAAAATCATACCATTCATTATTTTCATTTTATCTTTTATAATAAAGAAGTTATGGAACAACGAAAAAAAGTGGCCCATGATTCCCCACTCTCCCATATATAAAAAAATTCTTAAACTGTAAACTAAAACGAGAGGGTGGTTTTCATGAATATAAAAAAAAATAAAACAAGCAGCGTATAAAATGCCATTATAAAATTATGATAAAATTTTCTAATGCTAGTTGGCTTAACCTGTTTACTTAATATAAAAGAACTAAATTATATAAAAAGGTCGTTGTGAACGACTGAACAGAAACAAGTGTTAAGTTTATTCTAAAAAAAACAGTGCACCAATCGCGGTTGTGCGTCCAGGCAAGTATGGCGGAGATTAATAATTAAAAAAACAAGGATCCTTTGTTTCAACGCCGATTGCATAGTGTTTGTCTTATGAGGAAAAGGTTCAAAATGACAGCCAAAGTGCATCCAACAGGATCACGCTCCCACAGTACCTTTTCCAAGCCGCCGTGACAATTCAATTAGGCTTAATTGAAACTCAATTTATTGCATTACTCGGCTGTCATATGCTGTCGTTCAGGAAACAAGTTGAAGAATTGTTCTAATTTGAATGATAGTGCATTGTTGTGAAAAATGCTCTTAGTTAAGCTGCTCTATTGTGTTTTATCTTGAAAAAACTTTTTTCTCAAATTTCTGTTACGAAAAATATTATGTAACTTTACAGTAATTACTTCTGTGGACCCGAATGATAAAAAGTAGTAACTACTTCATACTTAAAGACAACAACAGAAAAATCAACATCGAGGGAAATTGATTTTTCCACCGATCAGCAGCGCCATAAATCAGTGGAAATTGCTCGGTGGAATTGTTTCGCGTATTTACTCCTGTCAGCGGGCTGGATTTACGGCTGTTGAAGAAGTGGTTGGTGTGTCGTAAAAGTTTACAGCCGTCTTAGGAGCTTCTAAATGGAACCAGACAGACGCAAATTATGGGCAGTAATTGAACTGCTGCCTGTGCGTGGTGACGTAACTGAGCCCGTAAATCAACAAGCACCGATTTTTGTCCTTTTCTCTTCGTGCACTTCGGGTGGTTTTGAATTTTGGTGGATTTTCGGAACAAATAGCCACTGTTGGAGACTAATTTCATTACTAAGTAATATCAAGGACTCGGTTGATGTTATGTTCTTTCCAAGAAGAGTAATAGCTAAAGTTTTATTTTCTCATTATTATCGAAGACTTCTCGAACTAAACCTTCAATTTTCCTAATGACGATGAGCCTTGGAACATTGAATCTCGGGTAGGCATTTTTTTTTATTTTTGTTGGATTTACAAATCTTGTGTATGGGAATATAATGTTCGTTAGATTTATAAAAAACAAAAATCGTTTTTGCTTTAAAAAAAACAGCAAGTCGGAATTCCCATAGGAAAAAGGATTCACAAATCTAAATTTTGTCATATACCTCATTTGGTGCCATTATTGGTTTGATAATCCAGATTAATTATTAATTCCAGTTAATCCAAATAAAACATGATAGTACTTGTGTCTTTTCCGACTCTGTCTTGAATAAAGGGAAGGTTTCAATTTATTCCTATGCCAAAAACCTCTCTTGATTGATAAGCGCTCAATTTGTGCCAAAAATTTTGTATGGGGGAGCTCCCCCCATTTAATTGCGCGTTTCGAAGCAATTCAACGGCGATTTGTGCGGTATGCTCTCCGTGAACTACCTTGGGAAAACCCGTTAAATCTACCGCCTTATCCACAACGATGTGCTCTGCTTGGGCTCCATACGCTGGCGGATCGTCATTCCATTGGTCGATCACTGTTCGTGGCAAAGATCTTGAGAAATGAAATTGACTGCTGTTGGCTGCTTTCCCGTTGTAACATTTATGCTCCAGAACGAACCCTTCGTAATCGAGACTGGCTCTCATTGGAACCACGAAGTACGCGCAATGGCAGTAACGACCCCCTTCGTGCCGCAAAAATATGCTTCCTCCGTAATTATACCCTATTCGATTTTAATGTGTCCATTGCAACTTTCAAACAACGGATTGAGCATAGCATGAGTGAACGACTAAGAAACTAGAAAACGATTTATGTAAACCTAGATTTAAGTTTTATTCATTCGGACACCCACCTTTGTCAGATGATACCAATATAATAAACAATAAACAATAAACAAAACAGCCGATTCGTTGAAGATAGTGTTCAGGAAGATCGTGACCCAGGATGGTGTTCCGGACGTTCACTGTGGTGTCTCTGCGTCGTAAATCGTAAATAAATCGAACCGCTGACTTGAAACAGCGGTGAAGTTGTTATTTAAGTTGGGCCGACAATCCAGGAAAATATACCACGTCGCAATATGAGAAGAGTGGCATAACTATTGCACGAACAAGCTTCAGTCGTGTGGCGGTAGATAGTAGCGTTTTAAAGTTGCGAAAGGTTCGCAGTGTGCAGTAAACTCTGGAGACAACTGAGTTTACTTGTTTCTTCCAGTTGAGGTTTTCATCCATCAGGAGCCCGAGGTTTTTCACGTGCTTTTCCAGGGTGATATTTACACCACAAAACAAGATGTTGTTTGCAGGAGTTACGGAACCGGACTTCGAGAATATGATTGCTTGCGCCTTCTTGGGGTTAGGCTTAAGAAAATTTTGTGTGCTCCATCTCTCTTTAGCATGAAGATCGGCGTTGATTTCGTCAATCAGACGATCGACCTCTGACACCGGACCAGATGTATAAATTTGAAGGTCGTCGGCATAAAGGTGATAGTCGCATTTGAGGCAGGTTGGCAGACTGTTGATATAAAGCGCAAAAAGGAGAGCGCTTAAGCACGATCCTTGGGGAGTGCCATCGGCCAATGACCTTTCGAATGAAGTTGTTTGTCCGAATTTCACTTTTTGTACTCTGCTTGTGAGGAATGATTTGACCAGGTTTCCAGCTTCGGAAGAGAATCCAAACTAAGAACGAAGCTTAAATCGATGAGGACCATTACCGTGCATCGATTTCCGTCTAGATTTGAGACGATGTCGTGGGTGACTTTTACAAGTGCTGTTGTGGTGCTGTGGTGTTTTCTGTATCCTGACTGGCAACGGGCCATCACAGCAGGGTTGCATCCATCGAGATACTCTGCGATTTGATCCAGCAAGATTTTTTCCAAGATTTTGGACACAGCCGGTAACACGCTAATAGGCCGGAAGTCTTTTGGGTCGGCTGGGTGAGTCGTTTTTGGAATGGGGGTCACAATTGCATTTTTCCATACTGTTGGAAAATGTTCACTTTCGATGATCGCATTGAATACATGACAAAGCAACGGTAGCACAAAAGGACAGAGCATTTTTATGAAGTTTATGGGGATTCCGTCACTTCCAACAGCATTAGATTGAATTTCGAAGATTTTTCTAGAAATCGTAGTAACATCGGTATGCCTGAACTTCATGGTATTGGTAAACGGAGACGCATGAATTCGATTTTCGGTGTAGATGGGTCTGTCGTCAGGTCTATTTTCCAAGTGGCCTTCAGCAAAGGCAACATTAAGCGCTTCTATATCAGTCACTTCGGCAGATTGCGATTTTTTGGAGTTGTGAATCCCTTCCCTACGTAAGTTGTTCCACAACTGTTTAGCAGGTAGGTCAGAGGAAAGATGACGATTTGCGAAACTACGTTTGGCTTGATGAAGCGTGTTAGCCCTGTTCCGAGTTCTTGTGCACTCAATCCACTGTGCGTCACCTCGTGATCTATTGGGGTTACGTATGTAAAGTGAATAGGCTAGATTACGAAGAGTAACAGCGCGTTCAACTTCTCGCGTCAACCAAGGTACACGCTTGTCTCTCACAACGATTTGGTGCTCTGGTGCATGCCGATCCAGTAGAGAGCGTAGCAGTTCCGTAGTCATTTCGGCTTTGGTTTGGCTAGATTCAGAATCAGGCTTGAAGATTGAGCTCTTGGTAATCGGCATGCAAGGAGAGAATGTCGATGTTTCGGAAATTACGGACCATTATACGTTGAGGAACTGGGTTCTGAATGCGTACATTGGCTACAAGGTAGATGACTTCATGGTCGGAAACGTCATTCGCACTGGTGGTTGCTTTGAGTACGAGTTGTGGCTGGTCAGTTACTAGTAGATCGATAGTAGTACTCCTTGTGTCAGTAATACGGGTTGGGGGTATTGGAAGAATGGTCAGCCCGAATGTGGAATGTATACGATTGAGCGCTTCAAGGTTTTTGGTTATTGTAATGGAGCTAACATTAACGTTGTAGTCACCAATTAGAAAGACTCGATCGTACTCGTAAGCAACTAGGTCAAGCAGTAATTTTTCGTAAACTTGAGGGAAACGGGATTTGAAGATGAGGGGTTGTACACGATGGCCAGGCATATTTTGAGACAGTTGATGTTGATTTGGACGGCCAGGAACTTGAATCTGTGTTTGTAAGGGATCGATGGATCGTAAGTTGACTTCAGCAGTGGAGTTACCTTGATACCTTTCTGCACGTACAGTCCGATACCGCCATGAGCTCGCACTCAACGGCTGGCAGGAAGAGGATGGCTTACAAAATTGTAACCAGGCACACGGATAGGGCCGACTGGTGACGAAGGTTTGAGCATGGTTTCGGTAACAGCAAATATATGGTATTGATTTCGGCTCAAGAGAAACTTTATGTCGTCTGCATGTTTTTCTAAGCTGCGTATATTGAGATGACCAATTCGGAGGCGATTCGTTGATTGTAGATTAGGCATAGAAAAAGGAGTAATGAGAACTGGGATGGGACAGTGTGGATGGTTAGTGATTTGAAGTGATAGAGGAATGCGATAGATCAGCAGCAGCGTCAAAACTGTCGAATCGTCGCAGTCAGTTTCACGTTTGACCAGTTATAGAAGTTGCTCTGGATAGTCGATGCGAATGTAACGGCGTTGATCCGGTAAGCATACTGAGATATTACCATTACGAACAAACACCGAATGGATGTGCTTCTGTTGCTTAAGCCTTAGAGCAAGGTTCCGAATCCGGAAACCACGTGTTGATAGCACCTCATTCAGCGTAAATCGATATTCCAAGGAGACACCAATTTCCAGATTACACAGCTTCAGTTCCTTGAACTTCTCGAAGTATTTTTTCATAATGGTGTCTCGGAGGCTGTTGTTACTAACGTTGACGATTATTGTAGGGGTAATATTCCGGTCAGTCGATTTGGATGGCTTCGAAGGAATACGGAAACACTCAACAACATGGGAAAACGCGTCGGGAATGCCCAACATCTGGAAAATTGTTAGCACGATGGATTTCACGTCTTCTCCTTGCTTGTACGGAATTTTGTTGATTGCAATTTTCACACTATTGACACTTCGAGAGTTCGCGTCAGCTAGCTTGGCTGCTGATTCAATCACTTCGAGTTTTTGTGTTAGATTGTCTAGTAGCTTGCACTGCGTTTTTCGGCGGTCTTCTATTCGATCGGTTTCTAATATCAGATTGCGCATTTGGTTGAGTTGCTTCGTGTAATTCATTCCGAGGGAATCAAGTTCTTCTTTAAGTTTAGCCACTTGTATACAAAGTCCATCAACTTTCTTATTTTGATCCACAAGAGAATGGGATAGACTGTCCGTGTTTGGGGATTGTTTGGGAATCAGGTTTCCACGAACGCAGCAGTTTTCGCACGAGAACTGGAAACTTTCTAGTTCAGGGATAAGGGCCAATGGAGTTCTAACACATTCAGTGTGGAACCAATTTGTACAGAAATCGCAACTTATCCAGCTGATATTTTCCGAATTTTCTTCTTCGATTTTCTTGGGCTTTTTTAGATAAGGGGTTTTTTCTCCCACAGCTACTGCAAATATCTAGACCGCTCATAGTGTTAGTGAGAATATCCACACTGTCCGACTAATCAGTTTACAGACACATAAACATAGAATAAAACTTAACGAAGCACAAAAGGCAAAGTCCAAATTCCACGATTTAACCGATCCGCAAAATTGAAAAAAAACCACTTATGGCAGAAATGTACGACTGAAAAACATTTCTATCTCGACTCTCAACGGTAAACGAATACTTTTTGACCGGAAAATATATTTAAACTTGTATAAAATGGTTAATAAAGGCGAAATTTCGCGACCGCGAGAAACAGGCGTCAGCCAGCTGCGTGGTTCGTTCAGTTCATGAGACTGCTTGGAATTCATTTTCATGCTAATTTCTAGTTGAGATAATAAAAATAATTTTAAAAAAAATATTGAAGACTTACCGGAAATAGTATGGATTTAAGAAAATGGTTTTAGAAATCAATTCCCTTATGTATGAAGCATTTTTGGTAGTGTTGTCACTCTAAACTAAATTTGAATTTTGAAACCCTTCGCACCGGTCTGAGTCTACATGAAAATTTTGCAAAATCGGGTGCTTTCGTGGATTCGGACAAACTTCGGTGAATTCGACAATACTATTTTACCACAAGATAAAATACCTTGAAAAAGACCAAAACCTGGCTGCAGAAGAATATTTTTGCCGAAGGATATTTGGCCTCCGAGCAGTCCGGATTTGAACCTCCTCGACTATTTTATATGGACTTATGTACAAGAAAAGGCCTGTGGATCCTCTTAGCTAAGAGTTGATTCTCTGAAGGCTTCCAACTCTGAGGTGTGAGCTTCAATGCCAGAGGCTTATAGTGCGGAAGTTTGCTACCGATTCAGATCTCGTCTGGAGAGTCAAGTTAAGAACGAAAGGGACACATTGATTGATTGTTTCTTAATATGTTCAAATACATGCCTTAATGAAAAAAGGCTTTTAAATCATGTTGACATCAAGAAAAGTGTTTTTGAACTTTGATGACAGATGATCGCATTTTTAAGGATCATACTTAAGGTTGAAAGATTGCTCGGTTTATCCGGGTTTGCCCGGACGTTTAATACAAAATTTGTGAAAAATCCGGTCCGGTTCGGTTGCCCGGATTTTATTGGAAAAGCCCGGATTTTGCCCGGGTTTATTCTCATTCTTATTCTCAAATCAAACTAAAAAAACAAATTCGGTAGTAAATTTCTTTTACTTTTGGAGCAAGTTTCGTAAAAAATAATCATGAAAGGTTTTTTGGAAGCCTAAAATACGATTTAGAATGAACTGATAAATTTTGATAAAACTAATTTTTTCTTGATTTTTGATGAGTAACTCCTAGGTTTTGACCAAATTTGCCCGGATATTACCCGGATTTTGGTCAACTGTTTTTAAATCAGATGTACATGTGTGCAGTGTACATTGATGAGGTTCTCAACACTGTAACCTTCCCGAGCAGACTTTTATGGCAAAATTATAGCAAATTTTGCTATCACGCCCCGAGAGCTCAACTTGCTCTCATTTTGCTTGACATAAGGTGGTACACAGCAAAAATGAGAGCACAGATTTCCATATATGGTTACCAAAGTGATGCCTCTTTTTGCTAAAACTGAGACCTTAACTACACCTCGTTTTTTGAGAGCTTGGAGAGCAAAATCATGCCAATGCAAGGCATCAAAAACATTTCATCGACAGCAAAATTTGGCATAAATATGCTCTCAAAACTTTTGTAAAACGAGGCATCGTTAGGCTTCAGAACAAGCAAAACTTGACATGAATACGTTGCTATTCATGTACGAAAATATTGTGCTCCTTTTTGCATTGGACCACCCTATATATATAAAACAAAATTAGAGCAAATTTGAAACTCGAGGTGTGATAGCAAAATTTGCTTTAAATTTGCCGTAAAAGGTTTCGGTTTATGAATATCGTCTTCTTTTAAGTAACTACGGAAGTAAAAATGCCAATGTATAATGAAATTGCCATCAGTTATGCAAACAAAATTAGGATCGATATTCATGATACATTTTGGTGATAATAATGTCGGCTTTGTTTCTGCAACTTTTTTTCAAAGACATGTTCATTATACATCAGCGTTTGGCGCACATTTTAAACGCCTCATTGTATGCAATGAACGATTAACAAAAGAAAAAAAACTTTTATGTTCATCATTCATTGTATACATTCAGGCGTTTATAATATGAAGATTTGAAAAAACTATACCAATCAGACATTTGAGCCAAATAAACAGGTTAAAGTTAATAAAACCTACTTTAGAGAAAACAAAGTTTAATTTTTGGATGAAAATTTAAAAAAAAATCTTAATATGGAAATAAGAATGAATTACTCAAATAAACTTATTTTGCACCGTTCTGTTACCTGAATACCTGAATTTCATACTGTAAACATTTGTTAAAAAACGAATACTTTATGATTCACATATTATCATTTCGTTTCGTCCTCAGAACAAAATTTGTTCAATTTCTGTAAAACAAAATTTTAATCGCCTTTGTGTAGGCAATTTCCGGGTATAACAAGTTTTGTGTACTTTATGGATTATTAAAATAATGCCCTCCTCGAGTGTTTAAACTAATGGGATTGCGAACATCAATACGAAATTGTTGAATATTATAACATGGAATCAGTGTTGAATTCTAATTAAAAAAAAACATGAAAAAGTTAGTACTTATTGAAATCTATGGAATATTTTATTTTATCTGATTAATTTATGCAATAAATGGCTTTTTGGTTGATTAGGTAGAATCTTTCAGTTTAAAAAGCCGAACAAACTCACATCCTCAATTAATTTGAACGTTATATCTATATTCAGGTACATGTAAATTTCAGATAGAATACTTATTGTCATACCTCATATTTGAAGTACGACTAGGGGCGTTTATTTCTCAGACGCATCTGTTGAAGAAAAACTAATTTCCAGAAGCTTGTCAATAGAAGATTTGATTATAAACGCCAATTATTGCATCAAGGAATCAGGTAAAATAAAGTCTTTCAAAGATTCTAAGCAATTACATTCGAGAAAAAAAAACATAACCTTTTGAATTCCCAGAAAAATTAGAACTAAAAGTTCCATGTTTTTATGGAGAATTCAACATTGAACTTAATTTTTCCCAAAAACAAAGTTTTTTGGCCATTTAGATTCTTATTTAGATATTTTGCAATTTGATTTGGTTTCACTAGCGGTCGAATTTCAGATTTTAATTAGAAGGCAGAAATTCAGATTTAGATTCAAAAACTTAACCAATTTCATTTAAATTACTATGGCTTTAGTTAGCAATTCAAATCATAAGACAAGTTTTTTCTCCATTTAGTACACAATTCTATTCAGCTAAATACCTTAATGAATGTAATAATATTCAACAATTCGTATTGGGGATTACAATCCCATTAGTTCAAACGCCATTGGACAGGCATTGTATTGCTGTTTCATGAAGTATTCAATATCTGTTATGCCCGAAGATTGTTTACAGGCGATTAAAATTTGCTTTCATAGAAATTGAACATATTTTGTTCTGAAAATAGCCCTCTATCCAACCGCAACAATAATTTAATTTCAATAAAGTATGGATTTGGTAAATCTACTACTCATTTGGCAAACCGATTTTTACTACGCAAAAAAAATAGTGATAGTAAAAATTATAAAAAAACATACCTTAGGAACACAGGACGACATTGAAAACTTATAAAATAAATAAACAGACAGCGCCATAGGTTTTCAGAGCTTTGTTTCCTTAGCTGACCCTATTCCACTAGCTTCTTGCTGGACACGGACCCGGAACAGCTAAATCTGTGGTATGTTTATAATGGCTTAATATTTGTCCAAAGCTTAAAAGGATTCGTTGATACCACACACCAGTACATTGACGAACAGAAACCCCACTTCCTGCAGAGTTATGTTGACTGGTGACGCCCATGGTGCGTCTGGCCTAGCTGTGGTTTCAAAGTTCAACATCCGGCAGTTTAGAAGAAACTCTTTAAATCCGTTCAACCGCCGGGAAAGAGGTTCCAAAGTAGAAAAGCTTGGAATCGCTGGCCTGAGGAAATTGCAGCTGCAATGAAAATTAAGCAAAACTAACAATTGGTTCTGAAAACAATTCAATTCAAACTTACTTGCCATTTTTCCTATCTTTTTCCCTCTTTTCGAACGGAGACTGGCTGATTCCAAATCCTTCGAGAAGACCTCCGTCTTCCATCGCTCATAAGTTCGGAGAAACTGAAGAGGCACCTTGAACTACCGCGAAACCGAAGAACTACCGGAATCTAAAATCTTAACTCTAGAAATCACTTAAAAGTTGTTTACATTTGTTTTGTGTTTTGTTTGTTGCCAGAGTGCCTACAGCTACGGGTGGATGCATATTGAGGAAAAGTAGGAAACGGGTACAAAAAGTTTCTCAGTGGTGTGGGTTGGAGACGTAGCGCTTTTTGACAGCCTATTGTTCGCCTACTATACCTACGATTACGATTGCCTGTCACAAGATGGACGATTCCGTGAATTGGTATGAGAACACACCCGAAGCTGTACTCGCCCTGGTTTGTTGCATGAATGCTTGGATCAGTAACATCAAATATATGCCTTTACTTTTCTAAGCATAGTGCAGTATAACATAAAATGTCCAAACGATAATCACATAATTTTGTTAAAGATGAAAAGATATTGTAAAAAAATATATATAAAAAAATGCTTAACTTAATAATTATAGAATCCAAATTTAAATGATAAAATTTTCGATGAAAGCAATGGAAAATAATGTATCTTATTTTTAACTACTATTCGAAAGTTCGATTATCAGCTTCGGGGCGCAAATTTCAGTTTTTGTGTTACGTTATTAACATTCTTTTTTTTTAATTATTAATTCTACAATTGGCATAACCTGTAATACATAGCCAGCCAAGTGTTGACTATTAAAAATTATTCGTTTTCACATATCAATGTTACATTCGATAAAGAAATCAGCGATACTTTTATACACATTCATTTTTTTTAATGTTATTTGAAAATCAGGTGCAATTCGTTTTTCTTTTTTGAAAAGTTACAAATTCAACTTATTTTGAAGTCATTACTCCAGCTTATAAAACGTTCTTTCCTCAATTTGACTGTATAAATATAAATTTTAAGTTAATTTCAACTCATTTACATTGACAAGAAATGTGCTCGTTATCCAAAAACAAATTTTGAATTTTTTATGAAACACTAATTAAAATCAATACCTTGAATTATTTTTTATAAAATAATATGTACCTAGAATGAATTTTAATTATCTCTAGATGAGCCTTTTGGAAAACTGTAATAGAAAGTGACTCATTTTCAAAGCATTCCCTTTCCTTAGTAAATTTTCTTACTATTTAGCCCCGTTCAAGAAGAGTCCCCCTTCTTTTAATATGGATTATTAAAAAAAAATTCGCATCGCATAGTCAATTTCATGGTTTGCAATTTTACAAACCACGTTGTGTATTCCAAACACAACATAAATTTGTGTGTTGAGCGATGGTCGAAATTGAATGATTTAGTTTTTGCTGTGAAAAATACATAAATTATGGATAGCTTATCATTGCCTACTTTTGCTTTATTAATGTTTTCTTTCTATGAAGAAAATTATTAATAATTTATTTGCCAGATGAGGCTACAACTTTGATTTTTTTTTTAAATTAAGTGTTCCTCAATTATGCTGAATTTTGCTGTTGGCTTAGTTGTACAGCAAATTATGCTTTAATTTTGGTCTCAGGTTTCTATTCATGAAAATATATGAATACCTTAATTATGCCTAGTTTTGCTATCATATAAAATTCTACACCAAATTGTGCTCATTGTTTGCTGTTGATACCTAAATGTGGTCTCGATTTGCTGTCAAATAAAATTATATGAAACCTTAATTATGCCTAATTTTGCTCTCGCACAAAATTCTACAGCAAAAAATGCTATCAGTTTGCTTTTGACACCTTATTATGATCTCAGTTTGCTATCAATTCGGGCATCAAAGTCTGCTCGGGTTGACATTCAAGTTTCAAGTCCATTATTTTTCTCAAGAAAACCAACCAAAACTGAAAATTCTCATGCAAAATTTCCCCGAACGCCCAAATCTCCCGCACGGATCCAGGAATCTTGATCCACTGATTTCGTCGGCATGCCCGTTTGTTCAATAATCATGAAAGAGTATTTCTTCCGTCCGCCCCAAGTCAAACAGGTCAACGTCACTACCAGAGCCATTAGAGCACCTTTTATAATCGAGGTACACAGATCTTGATGATTACAATTTTGATGATGTCGATGATGAAGATGCTGATGGTGATGATGATGATGAGTTTGATGAAACTATATCCAGTGCAAACGTTACCGAATGGGAGTTACCTTTTGGGCGATCTTCATCATTCGATCCTCAGTCACGGAGTAGCTCGGTCAGCACTCTTCGGTTTTCAATCTCAAGTATCGCGATCGCGAGTTTTTATGTTCGAATTGTATCATGTTGTTAACGGTTGCATTCTTTTACTAGTTTTTATAACGCATGGCTTAGAGTGGTAGTGTTAAAAACTAGGGGAAAAATGTCGAAAATCTTGAAACGTCTCAGTGCCAGCTTGGAGGAGGATGATCCACCGTATGAAGAACTGGAATGTCCATCTCCAGAGGCTCCGAGGAAGGCTCCATTGGTTGAGATCAGTTTTCCGCCTTCCGGTGCCAGCAGTTTGGATCGATTGGATAGTTACGGTCGAAGAAAGTTGACGGCTTCCGACTATCTGGTGACCTGTGATAATAGTTATAATTTAAGTCTGTACAGTAATCAGCAGTTCGCGTTGGTTGATGAATGGCCTGGGAACCAGTTTCAGGAAACGGAAGGCGGCGTCTGGGTGAGACGGTATGATGATATTTAGATCTAACTCATAACTGAATTTTCTGCAAAACATTCCAATAAAACGCTGACTATGGATTTAGATTCATTTCGAACCTGAACTCATTTTCTAAAATTTTGCATATAAAATCAGGGTTTAGCCCATGATTTAGAAATCGAGTTTTTAATTCTAATGTCATAGTCAGTTTCTGAAACTTCACAATTTAAATTTATTTTGAATTTTTTTTTTTTTAAACCCCAACTTGAGGTTATCGAAAACAAACAGCAAAAACATTCCAAAAAAATTTACAGCTTTATCACGGATTATTCCAGGGTAAATGGTCGCTCCCGTTGATAAAGATTTTTTGTTTGTCTTAAATTTCTTTCACCTCTATGAAATTAAAACATGCCTAACGAGAGGCTGAGAAAAAAAGCATCAATGGCAAAAGTGCACCGGCTCTAGAGAATCTACTACACTCCAATATTCTCATTGAACGAGCAGGTTACCAATTGACCCGTGACTCTCCTCGAGACAACGCGGGGTGGGACAGAAATTTAATTTGGCCTTCTAGTGATGCATGCAGTCAGATGTAGAAGGCGGCGAAATCTTTTCAATACAAATAGAACAAATGTGCTTCTACTATTCGGATATTCTAGGATATATAGTCAGTGACAATAGTTAGTCACCAAAAACAATTTTCTCCTTCGCACAGGACAAAAGTTTGAACCTGAACTCCCAAAAAATTCGAAGTCACTGGTTTAATGGTCTAACACAATACTTTTCTTATGTGATTTTTTTCAGGAGTCAAATCTGCTGTCAGATTTGACCGGAGACATCTGAGTGATGTGTTGCCATTGTGCCCTTTGTTACCCAGAAAAAAAACAATCATAACTTCAACAAAAGGAGTTTGAGCAAAACAATGTTTCAGGAAAACTGTGTTTGGGAAACTTTCATATGATATGTGAATGTTTCAAGAAGATTTAGGAAGCGTTACTTTCCGCTCGTTTTATGAAATTGCAATAACTTAAAATCTCATGTTGTTAAGACATATGCGAAAAATAGCACATTTCTGGGTAATAAAGGGCAAATAACACCTCACTGAAATGTCTCCGATTAAATTCGACGGCGGATTTGAATTTTTAATAAAATATTCATAAGATAAGAATTATTTCAGGTCCTTTAACCTGCGGCTTTGAAAGTTTTTTGGATTTCGGGGTCAAATTTTCCCATTGTGCATCGTTTTGCTCCAATGGCACAATGCACTTGTTATTAATTAAACTGTACTAACTGATACTTTTTGAGTTCCTTAAGACAACCATACAGTTTTTAGATTTTAGTTAAAGGTTTAATTCAAACATGTAGCCTAGATCTACCGCAGCCAACACATCTCCCACTGGAACGTTAGGTGGTTTCCCTCGAGGGAATCTATTAAGTTCGCTCTGTCGATAAGGTCACAAAAACCAAACTAGATGCTCGAAATCATAGTAGGGGAATATGCCACCTAAGCAAATCGTAGATTTGCTTTGTATTCCACATACAATTTTTTGTAAAAAACGAGTGTAATCGATGAAGAAAAGTGATTTCTACACATGCCTATGATTTTTAATTACTCAAATTCCTTTAGTTGCTTCAAAAACTAGATTTTTCAAAACCATATTCAAAGCCGCAGAACAAAATTGTGTTGTAAATACGCGCTGCTGTGTATTCAATACTATTTGCTCTGCTTGGTGACACTTTATTGAAAGTGTTTTAAAATTTAGATCGAAATGAAGAAAAACCTAAATTGTGAAATTTGTACGACTCATGGTTATTTTAAGGAAAAATTCGTATTCGCCATGGCCTATCACAGCATTTAAAACAAATAGGTAATATTTTGCAAGCTTAAAATGTTACACATTCTTCAAAACACGATTGACACGTATAAGCCACATGGGGCGTTATATGAACTTTCCCCCTAACTCTGGCCACAACCTAAAAAATTTCTGGTAGCGAGATTCACACGAAAGAGTAACGCATCGTAGGAGCAATGATTGGACATGAGATGTGCTTGTTTGCCAAATTTTATGAAAATCATTTGAAAATGTTTGATTTAGGTTGTATTTATCAATGATTTTGTATGGAACCCCTTTCTTTAGGAGTGGCAGAAACTATAAAACAAAACTTGTAGGCATATTAAATAAAAATAAACAACTTTGAAATTGTTTGAGTTTTGTCGCCTTTTTTAAGGTAAAAAAGGGGGGTAATCAAATATATTAACTCATCTAGTTATGTTGAACCAATCAAATTGTATGTAAATGTATACAATTTGATGTAAATGTTTTATCATGGGATTTGTTTTTCTATGCGATTATTCATTTTGTTTATACTAAATTTGGCAAAAATCACTCCAAAACTCTAGGAGTTGTTACGTATACAACATTTATTTTCTAGACAATTCCATTTAAAAATGACAGAAATCTATAGTTATGAGAAATTAAGAGTGTGTATCATAAGAGTTGCGTCACATTTTGATCGATAAATCATCATGTTATTATAGTATGCGAGAGTTGGATCAATCCCGAAAATGAGTTTGTTATACCGTATTTGTTTATGCCGAGTGTTGCACTAGTGTTGCACTGGTGCACCACTAGGTGCTGTCAAACTGTTTGTTTATTCGGACGGTGTTGCACTGGTTTTGACCTGTCGGAGTTCTGCTTACGGACGGTGGCCCACCGATAATTTTGCCAGTGTTGCGAGAGAGCTTGTGAGTGAGTGAGATAGCAATACACTGGCGACGATTTGTGTTTGTTTTTATCGGGTACGGTGGAACACTCCACGAGTGGAGAAAACAAATACAGTATTAGTTTAATGAATGAAAAGTTGAGATTGAGTGTGTAAAAGAGAAATAAAAGAGAGAAAGAAAGTTGAAAGCCGAACGGAAAGTATAATGTTATCTGAATCTCACTTACACACTCGCTCGTCGTCGTGTTAGTTGTAGGTGAAAATGAAAAAGAAGTTTCGGATTGACGAACGCGATGTACGCCTTTAGTCAGATCAGACGATTCAGTTAACGAAATTTGGAAAGTAAGGTCGCGCGTCTTTTTAGCCGAAATAAATATTTAAAGAAAGTCACTACAGTTATGTTACCACTTGAATGTGTTGTAAATTTAATGAAAATCATTTGAAATTGTCCGATATTAATCGTATTTTCTATTGATTTATTTGGGACTTGCTTTTTTAAGAGAGCCCCCCCCCCCCCCCCCCTACCACTCTCTGCTGAAGTGAAATAAATCATCTAGTTATTTCAAAATTTATTCGATAGCAATAAGGCCGGAACAAATTTCAAATCCTTCTTTTGTCACTCGGAGTTGGAACATCGCGAGGGGGGGGACAATAAAAAATAATGTGAAAAACAAATAAATTGTAATAAATTTCACGAAAGCTTGTATGCAACCAAGTTGCATACAATATCATTGCACAAAACCTAAAAAAACAAGTAATTTTTTATCGAAATATTCAATAAAATCAAGAATACAAAAGGTGAAATAACTTCCATCTTCTAAAATTTGTTTTTTTCGTCTTGTAATCGTTTGGATTCTTGATTTTTTATTCGAAATTCACATTAAATACTTCAAACTTTATTATTTTTCCCCCTTCGGGTTTTTGGAAATTTCGAAGGGGGGGGGGGGGGTGACAAAAAAAGAAATTGTTATTTGTTCCAGCCTAATAGGCCCATCATTTTTAAAAACTATTTTACAAAATTGTTCTGCTCAAAGCTTCAAAAGTTAAACATTATCCAAATTAGCGAGTAAGGAAAAAAAGTGTGTGAAATCACATTTGTTGATTTTGACTTTTCTTGATTAGTTTTGTGTAAGATCCTGGATCATACCAGCTGGCCTGCTGGCCTGGTTGAATAATTATGAAATCCTAAATATTAAAAAAATAACCGAGCTCGATTTTCTTCCGCGACCTATCCGCGGACGAAACAGTAACTTTCTTGAATGGGGTCACTAATCCCAAGAAAAGCTATTGTGCCACACGAATTCAGCAACCCCCGATGCTTTTAAACTATCCGATATCTGTAGATACATTGTTTGTTTGTTGTCTATAGAAATAAATTGATAATGAGCACTAGAGGAACTGTTTAGAAAAAGCACTCACCTCTGCATCTGGAAATTTTTATATATTTTTTCAGGCTCATTGGTGTCTTTTAGCAAAATTGACTTAATATATTTTTTTTTGTTTCGATTATAGTCGTTTTACCATCTTTATGGCATTCGCGACTTTATCAACGTTGCAGTTGGCGGATCGTTATTGAAAAACTATCCGGTACAACTGTGTTCGATGTTTACTCTTGGGCTCGAACTCGCGGACATCGGCTCAGGAGACAACAGACTTGCCAACTGAGCTATATCACAAGCCCATTGACTTAATATAAAAAATAAGATATAAAAGGTTTTGCTAGGTTTTTACGTAAATATTGATTATATTCACCAGAAAAACAAAAACTTATAAGCCAGGAAATCCTTGTCTTACTTTTCGATACGTGTAATAAACTGAATCCCAAATAATACACCGGCAGTCTTACATCTCCATAAATTATATCGGCCATCGTTACGATTTTTTGTTTTGCTGTCTACTGTCACACATTTCATGTCTTGGTCTCCTTATCTCGAAAATGTGTGAAATAGGCTATTAGTGTAGAAACAATTTCACCATGTCAACAGTTCTTTATATGCATTGATTTTGTATGGGACCTCCCCGTTTTATACAAAAACGGGGTCCCTAGATAAAACTATCTCTCTTTGTATTTAAATTTGTTCGTGTTTAAAATTTGTTGCTGAAATAATTATGCCAAAATAAGACATACTCCTATTCAACAGCCAATAACTTGTTTGCCTAGTGGAGATTTTTTTTTATTATTGACGGGTTTGCGCCGGGGGTCTTCAGATCTTTCCCAAAATTGTAAATTTGATTCATTTTTACACATGTATTTTTTCAGATTTCTAACATTTTTATTCTTCGAATCAGATTTAGATTTTAGAGAATAATCTTAATTTAAAAAAAAATTAATTAATGACCTTATGCATAGAAAATTGTAAATAGGCTTTGAATGGTGTCTAAAAGTACCGTCTGCACCATCGAAGATTCTGCAAAAAATGCCATTGCATAGTCCAATTTATGATGCAACTTTCATTTGAAGACACTAAAGTGGGCCAACAAATTCTTTAAGAGTTATGAAAAAAATAATGACAATAAATCTCTTTTTTGCATCGAAAACAAACAATGGTAGAACAACTGCACTCACATATGCAGGTAGCACGCGCTTCTAACAACGTGGTAACAAAAATACTTATCAAATCAAAAAACAAATTTTTTCGTGCTTTTCAGTGTTTGCAGCAAAATTCACTTCAAGTTGCATCATAAATTGGTCTATACAATGGCATTTTTTGCAAAATATTCGGTGATTCAGAAGGTACTTTTAGACCCCATTTCAAGCATATTGTCATGTTTAAGGCCATTACTTAAAAATTTCGAAATATTTTATGTGAAAAGCTAATAAAATTTCTATGCGTTTTTATGTGCTGTTTTATGATTTCCGTTTAAAAATAGCAGAGCTATGTAGCTTTAAAAAAACATGTGTTTTTGAAGTCATAAAAATGAATCAAATTTTCAATTTTGGGGATGATCTGAAGATCCCCGGTGCAAATTGTCAGATAATACAAAAAAAACTTAAATAATACGAAGTTACGGCCTTCGACAAAGTAGTTCGGCGGAAAAGTTTTCTTTAAAGAAACAAACAAACTGGCACAAAAAACATTAGCTGGCTCAGTTCCACAGAAGAAACAAAAATTATATTGATTTTTCTATGATCAAAATAACCTAAAAGTTTCAGATGTGTTTAAAATATGATATAAATGATATAAAATGAATTATAAAAAAATATCAAAAATTGATAAAAAAAAAATAGCGTTTATAATAATATCAAGGTTCATTTTTATTAATAAGTACGTAGAAAGGTAATAAAAAAAACGTTACTTAAAAATTCTGCAAAAATTCATGGATGAGTTCTGAATCAAAACAAAACTTTTAAGACCCTATAGGATACAGATGAGAGGAGAGGAAAAACCAAAAGTTCAAAGAAAAAAAATTAAACAAGGGAAAATATTCCTGTAATCCAATAATTCCAGTAAGTGATACGTAAATAGTTTTATTACTATAATTTTAAACGTTTGTCCTTATTTTACGGGAATAGCATCGAAAAGCAGATTTTCTTCATAATTCATGCATATTTCAAAGTAGTTTAAGTACACTACAATCACTCGTTCTTTATTACGGCATCGCAGCTGATGAATTGTCCAAAAGCACCAAACCGCCTCGAAAGAAATTGATAACGGAAACATAATGGCAATTAAAATTTCATACCACCGCGGAATATCCCGGCGATGGATAATTTGAAACGACCGGGTGCGATCCATTGAGTGTGTCACCGGGTTGGACGATTATCAAAGAGGAACCCAAATGAATGTGAGCGCGAGACCGCAGAAACAAAAAAAAACGACTCTTAAACAGAAAACAAAAAAAAACACACCTCCCGTTTGTTCGACTAATGGTCATCGTTGTTCGGTGCAAAAATGTCATTGAATCTCGCAATCCATACTTCAAGTGCTCTTTGCCCCCTTTCAGACGTAATGATTTTTTTTTGGCGTAATATTTCTGCTTTTTTCGTTGTTTGTACAGGCATGGGAACGACCGGAACTTTTTGCGGGAGCAAGTGCTGCCGCACTCGGCATAAGTTACGACTTGCGATAAGTCACTGACTGGGTGCTGTCATACTTGGGAGTGAAATTCGCGTTATCAGAGTACTTGCTTTTTTTCTCAATACCATAAAAATTACTACCCGGGGATGCTCCGCTGCAGTATTCAGTCTTGAATTTGACTATTGTTTCATAAAACATTTTTTTTTGGATTTTTAAAACAATTTGGCACATTGAAAAATGAACTTCCAAGTTTTGGCAACCGATAGTGATCAAGGGAAACTAAAAAGTTTGTGGATTGAATTCATGTTATGTCACGAAATCGGTACCTACGTATAATCACTGAATACGTAGGACAACAATAGTTTTTTTTTCATTAGGACAGCATTAGGAGATAACGTTTTTGAAAGAATGGATTTGATCTATTGGGTTGTAATTCCGGCTTAAATATTTTGAAAACTGACATTGAAATCTGTATAGTTTCCGTTAAATATACAATGCGATCATATGAAATGGTTTTTATATAGGTGCTTTTTAGCTGTTTTTAACTTTAAAACTGCATGTTATCCAACAAAATTAGACCACACTGACAAATGAGAATCAAGCTTAACACCCATATCTTTGAATGTTTGTATACTTTATGCGAATATAGGTTTTTTTCCTTAAAATATTCCTGTTTTCTGGATTTGGAAGAAGCAACAGATAGAAAAAAAAACGTATTCAATATTTATTTCTAACTGACCCGGTAAACTTCGTTTTACCTTTATATTAATAAATCGTTATAAATGTTTAACTTCATCTGCACGTCCTTAACTTCTTCGTTCTCGTAAATAAATTTTTATGGAAATCGTATTAAAATTGTTCGACTTGTGTTCCATTTTAGGTTGACTTTATATGGGGACCCCCCTCCCATAAAATGTAAGATTCCTAAAACTATTATACAAACCATCTCTGGCCCGAAAACCCCTCGGATATCAAATTTCGCTTAATTCCGACAGTCTGTTTATACGTGATGATGTTGCAGAGAAAACGGCTACATTTTTATACAAAAGCCAAAAGTCAGAAAAATTATTGTAGTGTTATTTTTGAGATGTGGACTGTATAATGTTAATTTTTCCGTCCGATCAGTCACATTTTTTAGAAACGAACGATATTTATTCCTACTCCGACCTTTCGGTGTCGTTTAACACAATCCTCAGAAATTCTACAAGTGTTATAATGTGTTTTACAAATTAAAAATAGTGTTTGTTGGTTTAATTAGTGTTATGTTGTACTCACAAAATGGTCGTTGTTTCTGTGCTTTATGTGAAAGCGTACTATCCAGATTCTGCGTTTGGGTTTAGTTTCACTGTCATACTGTGAATAGATTATACTTTTAATTCAAATTTCCATCTAAACTAAAAAAAAGGCGTCTTACACATAATTTAAATTTGAGTTCACACTATTTTAACAATCAACTCTTCTTGCGTTGTTTTCGGTGTTTTATCATTATCGATATTTTTGACGGTTTTTTTACGTTTCTTTTTGTAGTTGTGTTCGTGTAATATGCTTAGAAAAGAGGCAAAAATTGTGCTGAGATTTTTGCAATCTGTTCTTTGGTTTACGGTGTTCGGTGTATAAGAAATGTGACAGATTTCTAAAAAATTGAGTGTTCAACTATCCAACTATCGCTCCACAAAATTTGAAAACTGTACAATGACTGGAAAAATACAGCAATTCCCGAAACAAAAGAGAAATTTCAGATTGCTTCACTAAAGTCACTGTATTTTTGACAATTTTTTGTTGTAAAAACTTGAAATTTAGCCAAAAGATGCAAAAATATCTAATATTTGGCAAAGTTTCGTCAAAATCTGTTCACGTGATCAAAATCGGTGCTTATTTGAAAATGAGGTGCTTTATAGCCCAACAGGCAATTTCATTCTTTATTGGACGAATATTTGTATAGAAAAAATCGTAATCGATGTTTTCGGGATTATTTTTTCACATAAATTTTTCGTGCACTGGTGCTTAGACTTAGGCCATAGGAACGGAGGGGGGGGTTGGGGGCTTTAACCCCCCCCCCCCCCCCCCCCATGAGGATCCAAAAAAGCAAGCAAGGAATTTTACTCTGCACTCAAAATTTTAAATTCGGAACCAAATTATCATAATAGAGTAAGGTTAATCAAGAGTAACTATCTAGACTATCCCAAGTTAAAAATCTGCTACAATTTTTCATAATTTTCTCACTTGTTCATAGAAATGCGGGCATGAACAGTAACACGTTCGTCGCCAAGCGTCACCCACTCAAAAAAAAACACAACTTTGAAAGCTCAAAACATCAACAGGAAATATCGTTTCGGCTCCAAATTTCGGCTAGAGAATGAAAATGAATATGGTTACAATCCGAAATAATTTAGAATAAAAATATATCTTCAAATAGGTGTTTTGACTTTTCAAATTTAGGCATGTTTTGCGTTACCCGCTCTTGGCGACGAACGTGTTCAATTTTAAATTTTATTTAACCCATTTCGCAAAACCCATAATTCCCATAACAAAAATTGAATTCCTTTTTTTCGTACTTCGGATTCTATATCCAGTTCAGGATTCTAGATTTTCAGTTCAAATAATCATAAGAAATTAGAAATGAAATGCTGCTTTGAAATCCTTGTTGAAATTTGGTTTTGCATTTAATATCAAATTTGAATCATGTAGATCATATGCATTTTTAAAATTTTGATAAAAAAATTTCTGAATATGAGAAAAAGAAAAAAAATTGTTTTTACATTCGGATTCAAAGTTCTTAAACTAAGTTCTTACACAAAATTAAAACAATTGAAGTTTCGAAATAGCAATCCAAAATTGAAAACTCAGATTCAAATTATTTGAAATTAATATTTTAATTCAGATTCACAATACAGATAATAATTAAATAAGATTCAAAAATCGTATTTTTTGTACATTTCAGAAATCATATGGAAATTTGGAACAGATTCAAAGCGCAATTTTTGAATAGAGGTTCATGGTTCAGATTCAGTATGCATAAAATTTACAATCAACATAAATTGTTGGGGAATTCATGAGATCGTGAACTTAGGATTGCTTGTCAATTCAATTTCCAGATTTCATATTTTTGATCAAAACATGTGTAAAAAAAACACAATTCATTTGAAAATTAAAAAGAAAAGTAAATTTTAGTTTTTTCGTTTTATGTGATAAATCATAATCGAATTGATTATTTATTAAAAATATTTGTTGTTAAGGAAACATGTACCAGAATTTCCCTTGTTAAATCTGCACAAAATTCTTTATTTTTTGTGTATTTTTTAACATTATTAACACATTAGGAACACCAAAATTCGGTATTTATATTTCAGAAACCAATAGACAAAATTTTGCTAATTTAAAATATTTTAGTCATCGGAAAGTTTAATTATTAGATTTATATCATTGAACTATGCTTTTGAGCATATTAGTGGCAAGCGAAAAACGAGATATCTCGTATTTGGTCCGCAATGTGTTAATATTGAGCTTGGTTTTTAGCCAGATTTCAAATTGAAATCATCAATTTGGTTCCAGTTTGCATCAAGCAAATTTGATCTAAAAATCTGATGATTTTTATCTCTTACCGTTTTTTTTTAAATTCGATTTATTTTCATCAAAGGTTAAAACCTTTGAACGTGCAAAATAGTTTGGAAGATTAGACTTGTTTGATTTGAGTATAGAATCAGTATTTTTTAATAAATAGAAGGCTCTAAAAAAAGCTTGTGTTCAAATCAAGTTTGATCTACCAGACTCTTAGAGAAAAATCAAAGATTTTAACCATTGATGGAAGTGAATTTAGCTAACCTTTCAGGAGTTGGACCAATTTTCTAAAGTTACGATTTCAATACGAAAACTTTTAAAGTAGAAAAAATGAATAATAATATAGTGACAAGCATTATTTGTTTCATTTTTAATTGTATTTGTGCATTGTTGAGCAAAAACTCATAGGTAAAAATCAGTCACCAATCCAGGAACAGCAAGAAAAATTATCACAAAGTTTGGCTGTGGTTCGAAGAAAAATGAAGAAGTTGAACCAGTCTAAGTAGGTAGCAGTATACGGACCACTTTTTTACATTATTTCGAGGACTCATAGTCTTAAATTTACTATTTCTTACCATAAGTGTAAGAATAACAATCATTGATCTTAAAAAAAAGGATTTATGCACAAACTAAAGATATTTTGTTGTCATTTTAGCTTCAAAATGTCCGTTACGAAAGTTTTGATGATAGAACTAGTGCTGTACGGACTATTTGTATATTCACAGTATTTGTAGTTTTCATCTAGAAACATGTATCTATATATATAAAAATGAATTTCTGTCTGTCTGTCTGTCTGTCTGTCTTTCTGTCTGTTCCCTATAGACTCGGAAACTACTTAATCGATTTACGTGAAAATTGGCAGGTGGAGGTAATGGAAGCCGGGGAAGGTTCCTATTCTGGTTTGGGACCCCTCCCCCTAACAGGAAGGGGGGGGAGGGGCCTCCCAAATAAAAGACAATTTTTTGCATAACTCGAGAACCCATCAAGCAAATGGTATCAAATTTGGCATGAGATGGTATTTGGGAACGGTGAATATTTCAATGAATATTAGGTACCCCTCCCTTCTCTCAGTGGGGTGATAGGAAGGGGGGAGGGGGGCTACCTTACAATTTTTCATATAACTCGAAAACTAATCAAGATATTGCAACCAAATTTGGCATGGGAAGGTATTTTTATATGAAAAATATTTCAATGATTATTTGAGGCCCTCCCTCCCTGCAGTTGAAAGGGGGAGGGGCCTCTTTCATATTTTTTTACATAACTCAAAAACTAATAAAGCAAATGGAACCAAATTTGGCATGGGAAGGTATTTGGATACGAATAATATTTCAATGATTATTTGAGGCCCCCCCTCTTTCCAGTAGGGAGATATAAAGGGGGGAGGGGCCCTCTTTTTAATTTTTTACATAACTCAAAAACTAATCAAGCAAACGGAACCAAATTTGGCATGAGCGGATGTTTGGGAACGTGACATGTTCTAATGATTGTTTGAGACCCCTTGCTTCTTCCAGCGGGGAGACAGGAAAGAGGGAGGGAAGTTTCATAAAATTTTTATTGCATAACACAAAAACTACAACAACAAATGGAACCAAATTTGGAATGGAATGATATTTGGGTACGAGAAATGCTTCTATGAATATTTCGTATCTCTCACACATTCAAAAAGGTGGATGAAAAGGGGGAGAAGAGGTCTCCCTTACAATTTTCAGTATAACTGGCAAATTGAACCATATGTGGCATGTGAGAGTATTTGGATACGAGATATGTTTCTACTGTAAATTGAAGCGCCACTTTTTTTCAACGGAAAGATAAAAAGGGGGAAAGGGAGGCTTCCATACAATTTTTTTTGCATAAATCGAGAATTAATAGAGCAAATGAAATAAAATTTGGTATCAAAAAGTATTTGAGAACAAAAACTACTTTTATGAATGTTATGTTCTCACCCCTCCATTCAATGGAGAGAACGGAAGGGGGATGGTACTTCCTTTCAAGTTTATGCATAACTCAAGAATTTACAACGCAAATAAAACCAAATTTGGCATGGGATGGTATTTTAATACGAGAAATTTTTTTAAGTCAAACAATTCCTTTCTTGCAGTGGTATGATAGAATTGGGAATAGAGGAAGGGAAGAGGAGAGAAATGGACAAAACTTAACATGGAAAATCATTTTGGTATACAGTAGTTTTTCGATTTTATCACGGTCAAAAAAAATTTCACCGTGAATATGGCGAAACCGTGAATTTGGCGAAACTAAAAATTGAAGTAGAAAAAAGTATTTTTACTGTCTTTAATCAATAATTTATAATGTTTTCAGTAGTGGAAACGTTATGTAATTATCAAAGATTACTAAACAAAAAGGATCGTTTTCATTTCAAATTATTCTTCTCTAAAGCAATTTTTTAGGGTTTTTCTTGAAATAAAACCATGTTGTATATCCATTTGATAGTCTACATCTAATTAAAGTGAATTATTTTGTTTTGATGGAAATTTAACAGTCGTTATCTCTTATTTCAATTGTGAAAAAAAGTTCAAAGAAATGAGCATCTATAATTTTGTTTCTGCTTATTGCAAATTTCAATATTTTAATCTTAACACCTTTGATGAACTAAAAAGTATATTTATTCGAAAAATATTTTAAAATTTGCTCAACTTAGACTTTTACAGTGTGTTTCTTGAAATTTGCTTTATGGGCAGATAATCTTTTGTTTTTATATGTAGAAAAACATAATTCTTAGTCATATTTTCAGACAAAGCTAGTAGAGTTTCATTTTGGTCTTCCTAAATTATCCATTCAGACATTACTAAAGGCAATCCAATAAGGATTACGCACGCCACCCTTTAAAATAAACAAGTTCAACAAAGAAATCAGAGACACTTATCTCTTTTCAAAAACGCTTAAATTCACCCACATTTGTATATGATTCGCATAACCAAAAAAGTTAAATTTTTTAAAGCGACTAACCAACACAAGTAACCACACTAGCATTAGCGTGACGTTAAAATACTTGTGTCGATTATTACAAGCGTTTTTAAAATCCAAATGACGATTTTAAACACTATACAGATAAAATAAACAGTTCAATGGCATTTTCATATTATTGGATACCTATATACTATAACATAAACCATAAAAAATATCATAAACAAAGGCGCTCTATGCTTTAAAATGAAAATTAAGGACCTGGAAATGGTTTCTGAATGATTTCTTAAAAAGCGTGATAAAATCGAAACAATAACCGTGATA
This sequence comes from Uranotaenia lowii, assembly GCF_029784155.1. Lineage (NCBI taxonomy): Eukaryota > Metazoa > Arthropoda > Insecta > Diptera > Culicidae > Uranotaenia > Uranotaenia lowii. Next base: position 233,348,884 of record NC_073693.1, on the reverse strand, counting down.
AAATCGAGCGTGAATTTGGCGAGTATTGATAAAATCGAATAGTGATAAAATCGAGAAACTACTGTAATTCTATGATTATCTGACACACCATGCTCTATTCAGTGAGTAGGTACATGGGAGGAGGGAAGTTAGTCCAATACAATTTTGTTAGCATTAGTTCTCAATTCATGCTAACGAAGCCAACAAATGGAAACAAATATGGCATGGAAAGGCTTTCGCTTTACAGTGTAGAGAGGAGAAAAAAAGAGGGTGTTCCATATAAATTTTGTTGTAAAGCTTAAAAACTTATCAACCAATTTAACAATATTTGATACAAAAAGATTTTCGGAAATGAATGAAATGGATATGATTATTAAAGATCACCCCCCATTCTGGATTTATGCTAGAAAACTGATAAGAGAGCCCATCAGTTTTCTAGCATAAATCCAGAATATATCAATCAAAAACAACCATATTTTATCAGTTGAATTATTTGCGTACGATTTATTTGAGACTCTCCTTTTTTAGGGCGAAGCTTAAAGAAGCAGATTAAAATTATCAGATCTTTAACACAAATTTATGGATCAAGATTCAGAATATAAGTTTAAGTTATTTTTGGATTGCCATCCGAAACTCCAGCTGCAGCTCTCATTTTATAGCGGTTGCTTATGAATTATGATATTATTTGACTTAAAATAATGCCAACAAAACAGTAAACATTTGAGTAAATTCTGAAAATATCATTCGATTTTGAAAGGTGTAGCAAAGCACAACGGGTCAGCTAGTAATATATAAAATGAGTCGATTTGGAGCCATTTTTTTAATTCTCAAACCCTGGGGTTTCAAAACCTTCGTATTTTTTCGGGATTTCTTTTGTTGATTTTGTTCGGTGATGTTTTAAAAAAAATTCGCTTGTTTTACGTTTCGGTCTACTTTATTCGACCATCTTCAGAAAAAAAGCAATTTTTCCGCCTGCTAGGGCCGTCTCTCTGCTCTAACTAGAGACGGCCCTAGCAGGCGGAAAAATTGCTTTTTTTCTGAGGATGGTCGAATAAAGTAGACCCAAACGTAAAACAAGCGATTTTTTTTAAAAACATCACCGAACAAAATCAACAAAAGAAACCCCGAAAAATTACATCCAGTGGTGATCTAAATCGTCATGAAAAAACCTTCGTATTGGTTCAAAACTCATCCATGATTTTTTGCAGTATTTTCAAGTAACGTTTACATGATTAAATTTGATTTTTTTGGTTTGTATGTAATATTTTGTACTGAAAAATCAACATCTTTCCTGTTTCTGCTTTGGAACCGATTTATATATTCTCTAAAAGAAATTTCCCGTTGAACAACTTTGTCGAAGACCGTAACTTCGTATCTTATTAGGCAAAAAAGTTATTAACTGTTAAATAGAGGAATGTCTTTTGGCATTAAAAAACATTAAACTCAATTAACATCACTGCTGGCACCTCCCGAAGTATTGCATGAAAAGTAGTGAACCTACATGTAAGAGAAGCGACGTCTGAAATACAATCGATATAAATGAACTGTCAAAATCGATTCCAATCGATCCGAGCTTTTGGCGTTCGAGCTTTTAGCTTTCGAATTGAAAACTCATTAATGAGAGTATTGTGATTGATGTTGTAGTTCAAACAGATAATTTTGAAGCTCGTCATATGAATTTATGATAAGGTGCAATTTTTTTCACTGCTTTGATGGACCGTGTTGTTAGTCAGAAAACTATCTAATTGTTTACTAAATTGAAGTCATTCATACCTTTTAGCGTGATTCTTCGGGCATCAAATTCAATGTTGTTTTGTTGGATTTACTGAGGGCTCACTTTAGAGCTTGAACATTGAGCCAGAAAACAGTGCTGAAGATTTTTTTGTACAAGCTTTCGGCTATGTTGCCACATATTTTATTTTAAGAGGGATCAGACGTCGCTTCTCTTATATGCAGGTTCACCTCGCTGAGTTAAAACACGAGACATTTTTTGCTGTAGTTTTGGTGAATCTCAGAAAACGACAAATAAATTTTTGTTTTTCTTAGGTCGTTCTTAATTCAGATTTGAATTCAGGACTTTTTTAAAATCAATTTTAAAGAAGCATTAAAACATCGTACTTATTAGAGATGTACCGAATATTCGTTACCGAATACCGCCTAAAGACCGATAAGCCGAATATTCGGCTCACCAAATAGTATTCGGCCGAACAGGCTGAATAGGTCGAATATTTATTTCTAAAATTCATACAATAACATAATTGTAGAATAACAGTGGAACATCTTAGGTGTATCCGTGTATCCTTCACTATATATAGCATATTACTTTGATAATCGTTTATTCCAGATTTTTTTTATACATACGGGCTTGCCCATAAGTCCAATAAGAAATTCGAGTTAAGTCAAATCTGGTCAGGATGACCAGATATTGTTCAAAACTTCCCGAACTTTGCCGAGTTTATTCATTATTATTTGCTAAAGAAAAAAAAAATCTCTTTGAAAATTTTTAGATTTTGTGTTCAAAAACGATTGAAGAAAAAAATCTCATATTTAACATCAATTTTGATTAATCCTTAGATACGGTTTAATCACTGTTGCTGTGATTCAACGAAAACCTATAGTTTCAAATTATTTGCTTTCACTTTCCTCTTGTATGTTTTTGGCCAAAGTTTTGTTCAGATTTACCCTTTTTTCACGAATTTTTCAAAAAATCGTCCAGAAAAGCCTGACCGTGTGTTAAAAAGTATGGTAGGCTTAAGGTTAAAGATCATCGTTCTTTTGAACAACTATTTGAAGATATCTTGCTCAATTTCGACTTTCATCTAATTTCGATATCAAACAAAGAATTTCAAATTGATTGGCACCTGATTCGACTTGTTTTGTCCCAGATTGCACAGGAATCCATTATTTTTGGTGATAAACGCCCTAGAAGCGATAAGTCATATGATGTCCATTCAGATGGGGGTAACATTTTAAAAATCAGAGAGACCCCTACTTGAAAAAGATCTGGTAGTATTATCTGGTTGAAAATAATCGACACAAAAACATGAGAAGCATTAAGATGGAAGAAATAGAAGGAAATTGAAATAATCGCTTTTGTGTTTTTATTAAAAACTCGACAGAATATTCGACCGAATTCATTCACTTCTTAAAGTAACGATTTTTTTCTTTTTGATTCTTTCTGCTCTCGTGACCCCGAAATGTAAAATTGTTATTTTTATAATCAGTGACGCACCACAATTATCAATCCGGCTCCAGAATAGTGCCCTGAACACTGACATTGGCCCTGAATAAAACACATCTGGCTCACCCATTTCAAATTAATATACTAGTACGTAGGCCCTCAAGGTTATTATTACTGTCATCATCATCATCATCATCTTCGTTATGATTATCATCACCACCAGCAGCAACTATTCAGTAACAGCAGCACGTCCCTCATAAATGACCAGAAATGTTTGAGGAAATGTTCGTGAGGACTTCTTTTGTATATAACTTGGTCGTGAGTGCGATTCAGTCAATGTCCGTCGAAAAAATAACAACAACAAAACAAACCTATAGCGTAATCACCCTGAAATTACGCTACCAAGAATCTCACCCGTGTAACGTTATAATCTCAGCTACAGTCTTGTTGACAAATATTAGCACAACGAGAAAAAAAACAGATTTGCTGCAACCTTCACATTTTTATCATTCAAAAAGTTGGGAACGAACACACTTCGGAATGTTCATAATGCACCAAAAAGTAGGAGAGTATCATCAAAATTTGATGAGCCGACTGTAGGATTAGCAATCCGTATTACATCAACAGGCCTCTCATCCAACAAACCCCGATACCAAATAACCATAGGGAACTTAATTCGGGATTAGGTATTCCGAATGTCTTATGTTCTTGTCAAAGTGTCAAACACCCAAAACAGAGGAAGTATAAGAACCACTAACTGAAAGCGTGCCAAAGATTTGACAGGAAAAATCAATACCTTCAGACGTTCGAGCGTACCTTAGCACCTATTGATTATCCAATTGGGAACTGTCACCGAGCTCTACTCAAATGGGGTGGTTGATAGTAGGTACTCAACTTTTTGAAACAAATGCCGGGTACCTTTGGCCGGTGAAATTCAGTCGTTAATTGTTGTCGGTTCGATTCGGTTGTGCTGTTTTCTTCTTCGACAATTTTTTTCTGATTTCGGGTGTTTCTGTTCAGGTTCTTCTATGTTGTGCCGATTGTTAGTACCGGTTTGATACACAATGGGTGCCGCCACAATGGAGTTGGATCATTTCTACGAAAATCAGTTCATTAAGAACAGTGTACGGTTGAAGATACACGAACTGTTTCAGTTAACTAGAAAGTAAGTTGAATGGATCGGAATGGATACTTCAATTCAACCCATCGGTTAAAGGTCGAGTGTGAACAGCAGTATTTGAGAGCTTAGAGATTATATGCAGCTTATGGTTGCATTCATGCAACATTTTAAGAGATGGTCGGTTATTATATTCTCTAATACATATGTCATATACTTATACCCTTAATATTTCCTACGGAAGTTGGATGTTATTTGTGAATCGAACCTTACAGTTTAATGGTCTAACAGATTGTGTTCAAAAAAAATGCCATAGGAGCTGTTCAACAGACTGAGTTGATTTTAAGTCATTTTTAAATTTCTCAAACCCTGTAGTCTAAAAGCGTCGTTTTGCTTAAAAACGAATCCATAATTTATCCACGTTTACATGAGTAAATTTTAACTTTCAGGTTTGTATGGAAAAATTGAATATTTTGTATTGAAAAATCAACATCGTTTTTGTTTCTTCTGTGGAAATGAGCCTGTCAATCGTTTTTGTGCCAAATTTTCTGCTGAACAACTATGCCGAAGACTGAAGCTTCTTATCAAATTAGGCAAAAAAGTTATTATGTGTTGAATGGAGGTATGTATTTTGGAACCGACAAACAATAAATTCAATTGACATCACTGCTGAGTGCCTAGCGAGGTATTACATGACAAATTTTTGCTAGGCACTAGCAGTGATGTAAAATGAATTTCTTATTTATCAATGTCAAAAGACATACCCCTGTTAAAAAACTAATTACCTTAACAAAATTTATAAATAAGCACAAAATCCATTAGCAAGTAGGCTCAGTTCCACAGAAAATGATGTTGATTTTACAGTACAAAATATTCAATTTTACCATACAAACCCTAAAAATTGATAAATTGGCACAAAACCCTTAACAGGATCGGTTCCACAGAATAAATAAAAATTTTGATATTTTTCAATACAAAATTTCAATTTTCCCATACAAATCTAAAAGTCAAAATTTACTCATGTAAACGTTACTGAAAAATTCTGTAAAAAATTCATGGATGAGTTTTGAACCAATGCGAAGTTTTTAGACCCCAGAGTTAGAGAAATTAAAAAATGACCCTGAATCGATTCCGTCTACTGTTCAATTTTATACAGAATTTCATAACTGCACTTTTAACCTCCTAAACACTGAACATTTTCTGCCAATTTTTGTTTATATTTGCTCCCAATGCTTGTTTATACACCCAAAAAAAAAATCTCTCCAAAAGTGCTACAAACACATTTTGAATAAGTTTTTGTGTTTTAGTGAGAGCTATTGTGAGTGCTAAGTATAACACTTTAAAACTTCTTTATAAACCTCTATTCTATATGAAATTCTTATTACTTCAACACCTTAACAACTCTTCAAGCACCGTTTAAAAAGAAAAGAACTTGAAATAATGTATATCGTTTTACAATGCAATATACATTAATCATTTGAACAATTGTGAAATCTGAAAACTGAGCAGTAGAAACTCTTAGATGTTATTTATGACACCAAATTTGTAAATAATCTGTACGAAAATCAAACACTTGGATTGTGTTGATAATAAAAACATGTGTAGCACCAGAACCCTTTTAAACCTTAGTCAATTCAGCTGTTTTGCAATTTTTCTTAAATTTTCAAGAACTTATTAAGAATTCTTTAATAATCTCTGAAACACTTTTTAATTTTTTTGAATATTGCATTTTTAACAGTTAAGGGCTAGGAGAAAGTTTTTGGAATGGAAACAATTATAACTAAGCAAATAAGTGGCAGATTTGTTCGATTTTTTACTTCTCATGCATATGAATCCCCATAGAAAATATATGGGAAAAAATACAAAAAGGTCTAGAACTTTTACCAAACCACTTGTTGTCTTCTTGAAAGTTTTTACTAGGCTTAAAATCTTCACTTCAATTAAGTTCTAAGATTTTTAAAGTGTTGCCAGAATTTAAATGGAAAATTTTACCATTTTTCATAAATTTTTCAACTTTTAAGCGTTTAAGGGTCGCTTTTGAGTTGTCCAATCAAATTTGCTCAGTTTTCTATCTGATATAAGGATCAATTTGAGGGGGTGGGACTGTCCGGAACCTGAAAAATCTTGCTTGTGTAAAGGTAAATTAAGCAAATTACCTGGATGTACAAAATAATTTTTACCTCTCTATTGAAGGAGTCTTTAGCCATAAGTTTTATATCGGAATGTTCAACATTCATCATACACATTATTTAGCACAATCGTAAAAAAGATAAACGAATAACAACAAGAAAACAACTGGTTTTGTTCGGTAGTATTTCACCATTTCCCAAAAAGAATCCTGATCTCAACCTTTTCCCAACTAACAAAAAGTCCTTCCCGAAATAGTTGAATATAGATTCGCAGAAGTATAGACGATTTCTATATGTAGCCGGTGATACTGGCTCACACTAAACATAATTTTCACTTAAAATGTAAGTGACCTCTGGAGTGAATTTTGGCCATTTGCAAATTTCAAGTGAGTGACGAAGTGAATTCCAAGTGAGCCTGAAGTGAATATGAAATGTATACTCAGTAGGGTGTCCCGAAATTGGATAATATTTGAAAATCTGGGGGCTCAACAGCCGAATTGGTAAATTAGGATGTGAAGAACGAACTTTTGTATGTTTAGAGATTCCGCAAACATGATCTTTGAAAAAAGTCCACTTTTTAAAGATTTGATTTTAAATTAATTCTGAGTCCAAAAATTTTCACAAAATTTATATATTTTTTTAATTTTTTTTAAATATCTTTTGCGAAAAATAGAAAAAAGAACCAAATTTGTATCGAAATTCAAAATCAGCAAGCTATTTTTCAGAAAAAAATTTTTTTTGTCCTAAAATTTTGTATTCAATTACCAAAAGGTGTACCTAGCATAAAACTTTCTTAATATCAATGCCATCAAAAGATACGGATTTTTGTGCACTTAAACTTTGTTCAACAAAGTATGTTGTTTGTATCATTGTGTGAAGAGATATTTACGGTTCAACCCTTATTAAAAATCACAATTTAGAATATTTTATTTTATTTATGAAATTCGTTTTCATAAATGCCTACTTGAAAATCAAAACACTTGCGAAAAAAAGACTAAGATGATTTTAAGGAATCATCAGAAGGCCATATGCCAAATTTGAGCTAAATCTGATGACGGGAAGAGGCTGCACTGAATCTCAAGTGTGAAAGGGTTTCTGAGACATTGTGTTCTGAAGAAGCATCAAAAAATGAATTTTCATCAAATACTTTTTTCTTTACAAATTACATTTGCTTGTTTATGTTGATTTTATTAAAATTTTAACTAAGACTAACATTTCATCTGAAGACTGCAACACGATTGGACTTTAAACGAAAAAGTTATGGCGGCTCCAATGTGAATGTGTTTCGGTCGCAAATTGTCATTTTACACGCAATGAGTACATTTTACTCATTGCAGTTCATATGACCGCTTCTTTCAGTGGGATTGATATTAAAAAAAATTAAGTCAGGTACACATTTTGGTCACTTGAATACAAAGTTTTTGTACAATTTTTGTTTCTAGAATATGGCTCGTTAATTTTAAATTTTGATACAAATTTATTTCATTTTTTTATTTTTTTTGCGTGTATTGTTTAATCCAAACAAAATTTAAAAAATATAGAATGTATAAATTTTGTGAAAATTTTTAGACCCAGAATTTATTTAAAATAAAATTTTTAAAAAGTCCACTTTTTTCAAAGATCGCGTTTGTGGAACCTCTAAACATGATTTTTTTTAGTTGGCCCCATACAAAAGTTTCATACAAATCATCCGCTCTTTAGCTTTTTCCCAAAGTATCGGTTGATAATATCTGAAAAAAAAACATTAATTGATTAAGTTTCGTGGCTTTTTCTTTTTCATGATATGCAGTTATCTACTTTTTTTGCTCTGTACTTGAAAATTCCCAAAATAAAATATCATCGGGAAGCATTTCCGAAACCTGTTTTTAGAGGAAGCATAAAGAAAAGTAAAAGTTAAATTGAAATATTTTGGTTATTTGAAATTCATCACAACTTACATCCAACAAAGATTTTTCACCATAGCATTTTTTTTAGTTGCTCTGTAGGAGTTATGCACCTGCACCTGTTCTGCACTTACCAGCTCAAACAAAACTCTGTTATGTTTCCATAATAACAACAAACCTTCACAACATAGCTGATATTAGCTACTCGTACAATCATTCTGATTTTAAGTGACCAGTCAAGTGAAATTTACAATTAAGTAACGGGTCAAGTGAATTTTTTAACGAAATTGAAATGAGCGGCGAAATAAGTTGACATTCAGAGGAATTTCAAGTGTCAGTCACTTAAAACTTAAGTGATGAGTTAGTGAACATATGTACATGAGCCACTTGAAGTGGAGAAATTCACTGAACTTCCACTTTTAAGTGAAATTTCAAGTGAATTTTAAGAGTGAATTTGGGTTCAGTGCATTGTCGTTTCGTAATATACAAAATAAACATTTGTAAAATTCTGGAATAAATGGTTCTGAATGAGCCTTTAAAGTATCATTTATCATTGACAACTTGGACGTGGCCGGCATCGTAATTGCTAATTTTCAAAGAGTTTTGGGCATTAAATTTACTGCTCATCCCGAGCACCAGTCTATTGGTCTCTACACAAAGTTGATGGCCTTGATCAACCTTTAGCGATGTGAAACTTGTTCGTCTTGGCCACGAAAGCGACTGTTCGATTCGAAATGCTCGCAATGATTTTGATAAGTAATAAAATAAGAAATTTAGGGACTTAAGGTGAACATGAGTTGCCAATCAAGCTAAGCCAAGCTAAATGCGTCAATTTATCGAACGCTGCATTTTATCCGGTTCAAAGGACCAAAATGTGATGTGCTGGGGTATCTACGTGGACTGAATGTTTCGATGAGTTATTCCTAGAACCTACTATTTTGTTAGCTTTTTCGGCAATAGTGAACTCGATAATGAAACACTGATTTACAAATTCAATTGAATTAAATCACAAGTCACATTTATTTTTTTTGCAAAATTAATTTAAAGTGGTTTTTGTGGAAATTCAAACGATTTACCTAAAATTTATTTTTCTACAACAACACTGCATTTAACTACTTGTGCCCTATCATATGCAACACTTTTAAAACAATATCTGTTTTCTCTTTTATTCCACAGGAACTCTCAAAATGCTCTCTGCAACGGGGCCCTCCTAACAAACGGCCAAACCAAGGACTCCAACCTGCCCCATGGATTGGTCCGAAAAGTGCTCAACAATAGTGAAAATGGCCAGAAGAAAGGGATGGTAAGTTGCACGTGTCCCAATGTTTGAACCTTTCTCTGCCGTACTTGATAACGAACGTTGGTGTTTGCTATCAGGTGCGGCAGGTCAAGAAATCAAAGTTGTTGCCAACGTTAAATTTGAAACCTTAATTACACGCAAAAAAAAAGTCAGTTCGATAAGCTGTTAATCGGTGATGCGATATGCGTAAATTATCGGTTTCCCATCAATTTTAATCCTTATCAATGAATGGCTCATTCATGAAAGGCGCTGATCACCAATCTTGCCACACGAACAAAGTTCAAACCTTGATCTGTTTACATAACATCTGGTACAATGCTTTGATTTCCTAGTAGAACAATAATCTTATTCGCATTATCAAAATCGTTAATTAATTGGATTTTCCATTTTACGCATCTCGTTCATTTGCAGGTGGCCCTCACCCATCTACCGAAGAGACCCCCGATCGACATCGAATTCAATGAGCTGGCCTATTCCGTATCCGAGGGTCACAAGCGAAGCTTTAAGACGATACTCAAAGGTATTAATGGGAAGTTCCGTTCCGGAGAACTCACCGCCATCATGGGCCCGTCTGGGGCCGGCAAAAGTACCCTGATGAATATTTTGGCTGGTTACAAGTACGTTCGTTTGCTATTCAAAATTTTCGAATGTACTAATATTATTTTCATTTTTCGATTTTAGAACCTCCAATCTAATAGGATCTGTGTTAATCAACGGGAAGGAGAGAAACTTACGCAAATTCCGTAAGCTTTCCTGTTACATCATGCAGGACGATCGGTTACTTCCGTATCTGACCGTGCGTGAAGCGATGATGGTTTCGGCCAATCTGAAACTTGAAAAGGACATCTCTCTCGAATTGAAGAAGGAAATCGTGGAGGAAATCATTGACACCCTCGGTTTGCTAGAGGCAGCAAACACCCTGGCGTTGAACCTTTCCGGAGGTCAACGGAAGCGACTCTCAATCGCACTAGAATTAGTCAACAACCCACCTGTAATGTTTTTCGACGAGCCAACCAGCGGACTGGATAGTGCCACCTGTTCCCAACTGATTCATCTTCTCAAATCACTGGCCCGTGGAGGCCGAACCATCGTCTGTACCATCCATCAACCATCGGCGAGGATATTCGAAATGTTTGATAATCTTTACGTGCTGACCGAGGGTCAGTGTATCTATCAGGGTCAGGTTAACGGTCTGGTGCCGTTCCTGGCCTCCCTGGGACTGGAGTGTCCCAGTTATCACAATCCTGCTAATTATGGTGAGTGATCAATCAATTTAATTCTTACACTAAATAATGAAATTTTGGTTTAAGTAACTTGATTGAAACAGAGATTCTGAAAACCATTGTTTATGGTAAAAAATCGGCATATATTTTGTAATATTTCTTTCGAAGCTTAAACTATGCGAATTAACTGCATAAGCATAAATGCTTATTTACGCTTCACCTGTTACGGGAATGTAAATTTAAATGAATTGATTGTCGTTTGAGCAATCGATGGTCATATAAATTAAACACAAATGATGTATCGAAAAGCTCTCATTTCTTAAATTAAACGATGAAATCTATCCACAAAACTTGACACGGTTTGGCATCTAAACCCACCATTTCTAAATATCTACCGTTTGAGAAAAGGTTGTTCTAGATGACGTAGATGAATTGGAATACAACATTGAAATTAAGGCTGAGTCATTCAGCCGAAGACTATCAGTCTAACAATAAGCCCGAAGGATGTTAGACCGAATGGTCGTTCGGCCAAATGGATGATAGGCCGAATTATCATTAGGCCGAATGGTCGTGCGTACAAATTGTTGTTAGGCTAAATTGACGGTAGGCCGAATAGACAGGGAGCTGAAAAATGTTACATGATTACATGATAAATTGTAATTGCGCAATGATGCAATAAATTATCTGGAGAAACGCTGTTAGGCCGAATGGATGCTAAGTCTTACGACCATTCAACCTAACGTCGCACCATTGCGCTATTCCATCTAAAGTTCATTCGGCCTATCATCTTTCCAATCTACTACCCATTCGGCCTGACAACTATTCGGCCTAGTGATCATTTTACCTTACAGCCATAGCCTAGTGACCGTTCAGTCTAACATCGTATCGCCCTCTCGGTCTGACGATCATTCGATCGACATTATGACCATTCAGAGTATCGTCCATTTGGCATAACTCTGCCTAATAACCTTCGGTTGTCACATTCCACCTGTTGTCCTATACGGCCAAACATTTTTCTACCTGATAACCCATTCAGCCCAGCTTTCTTAAATCGAATCACCTTTCTTTGCAGTTATGGAGGTGGCCTGCGGAGAGCACGGAGACTGGAACAGCAAACTGGTGACGGCGGTCAACAACGGCAAGTGCAACAACTACAACCAACCGGTCCTAGCTCAAAGCAGATCCCAGAAAAGTATCGCACTGGCTGCCGAGGACCACCAGGAAAAGATCGTAAGCGCCCTGAAGCTGGGCGAGGACGATCTGGTGAAACCGTCGGCCGCCGAGTTCACCGCCATCAATATGCCTTCGTTGGAACCGCTCAATAACGATAGTAGCAAATTCGTTAGTAGTAGTAGTAAATCCGGAGAGGAATCGTCGGCCCCGATCAGTACGGTGGCCACGGCCACGACCACCTTGGGCGGGAGCAGCGTCGTCGGTGGTATCATTACGGGGCCCCCGGGAAGTGGCACGGCTGGATCGTCCAAGCCCACCTGTACCACCTCGCTGCTCGATTCGACGGAAAGTGTCAGTATTACGGTGCCGAAGAAGCAGTCCGGATTTCCCACGTCCGGTTGGATGCAGTTCTGGATCCTTCTGAAGCGGACCTTCATCACGATCATGCGCGATCAAACGCTAACGCAAATGAGACTGCTATCACATGTTATCGTTGGGGCAATCATCGGGATGATTTACTATGACATCGGAAACGAGGCGTCCAAGATTATGAGTAACGCAGGATGCATCTTCTTCACCACCATGTTTACAATGTTCACCGCGATGATGCCGACCATTCTCACTTGTGAGTAGATCTATGACACCAATTAAAGGGTATCAGCGGTAACGCTATAATGTGTCAATTTTGTTATTTCAGTTCCGACCGAAATGTCCGTATTCGTACGGGAACATCTCAACTACTGGTACTCTCTGAAATCGTTCTACTTTGCCAAAACCGTTGCGGATCTTCCATTTCAAGTAAGTCCAATCTAAGCTCATTATTCAGTCTATCAATAAGCACTACAGTGACCCAAATTAGTATGGTAAAATAAAACTTGTAAAATTATACTGCGCGTATGCAAAAATTGGTCCTAAGCCTAAGATAAGGTCTCATGAAAAACGTGGCCCTATCGGACCATGGGAAGAGGTCGCGAGCTTAAACTTTGTAGAGGAATTTCGAGACATTGGACCTTACCCTGCGATGCACGCGAGGTGGCAATAGCCGAGTTTCCCGAGTCACTCGGTTCCAGCAGTCGAATTTCCAAATGTTTCTGAAAAACCTCAATACCATACAATCAAGAAGTTCTCGGAATGATTACATCGAAGCGCATCTAGCACGTGATTATCTATCTCTGCGGAGACACCTGTCTGTCTACTGCACATTATATCGGCCAATAGTTTGAGCGTATCGGCCTGCTTAAACAAAAACATACTATCGGTCTACAGACAGTCTCCCGAGTGCTGGTATCTCAACTCTATGAGTTATATTCATACACCTTAGGCCGGAACAAATTTAAAATCCTTCTTTTGTCACTCGGAGTTGGAACATTGCGAGGGGGGGGACAATAAAAAATAATGCGAAAAACAAATAAATTGGAATAAATTGCACGAAAGCTTGTATGCAACCAAATAGCATACTATATCATTGCATAAAACCTATAAATCATGTTTTTTTTATCGAACAATTCAATAAAATCAAGATTACAAAATGTGAATTAACTTCCATCTTCCAAGATTTGGTTTTTGGTCTTGTAATCTTTCAAATATTTTAATTTTTATTTGAAATTTACTAAAAATACTTCAAACTTTATTTATTCCCCCCTTCGGGATTTTTGAAATTTCGAAGGGGGGGGGGGGGGTGACAAAAGAAGAAATTGATATTTGTTCCAGCCTTATTAGGTATTAGATTGAGATTGGGTTAATGGGGAAGACATCTTGTAATAAGACAGCCAAATTCGACTTCAAACCGTAGCGGCCTGGTGTGTTTGCAGCGTAGTGTAGGTTCGCCCCACTTAAACCATTTTTAAATCCATGCCTGATGAACTCTATGGTTTCGCCCTATGGTACTTCGTCAAGATGAGGCTGTATTGTTGAACTTTTAAAATAACTCGAGCGCTTCTCAATAGCAGCTCCCGAAAGATTTTCATTCACCGAAACATGACCAATTGGGGAGTATAAAAAAACTGACACCGGATGGTTTCTCCGTTTCCAGTTGTTACAAGAAAGATTGTAGCTCAGTGAGACCTTTTAACCAGCCGATTCCTCAGGTCATAAAAATCTATAGAACTGTAAGGGAGCAGGGAGAGGGGCTTGGCGAAATCACCACTGCTTACGCTTTCCCCTTCAAGAATCGGGCTTTGACAACCCCTGATCGTTGTCAAACAGTGGAGGCAGGTCCTCAGATTGTCTTCCTGGAGGCCAAGACCAGGTCGATATAAGCTCTTGGGAAACTACCCCTTGGACCTTTTTTTTTAGTTGGTAACCAAGCATGGTTTATGCTTCATGCTTTTTTTGCTTATGCTTCAATAGTGGGAGGTCTATTCGCGCTAGTGCTCTCCAAGACAATACTTTTTGACGAGACCACTTTCAGCAAAACCTCTCATCCTTACGACTCGACGTCCGAACTCTCCTCTAACGACTTGAGATCCGAAATCTTCTCGCAATGACTCAAGATTCCCACATAAACCTCTCCTCTTCGCGACTCTAGGACTAATCTCTCCTCTCGAGATCTCTCCAACTTCTTTGCACGATTCAAGGCCCGATCTCTCCTCTTAGGACTCGAGACCCGACCTCTTATCGTAAAGACTCGGGGTTGACCACACAAACCTCTTCTCCTGAAGATTCGAGGCCTGACCTCTTCTCTAACGACTCATCCTACTCCGACTCGAATGTATCACCCGGCATCGAGAACCTCTCTACCCGTGGGTATCCCCAGACAGTGGTTAACCCTCTTCCTGCGAAGTCCGCTACGAGGAAGGTATAGTCTTATCCCCACAGTAACCCCCTTATGAAGCGGCACTACTCAGATACTCGTGGGATTGTACCTCAAGAGACAACCATGCGTTGTTGTCTCTTCATTGGAGGCATGTTAGTCGAACGCACCTTTTGCGACGGAGGCTGTGGGGATAAGACATGATCTTCTCCGCAGTCGAACTCGTAGGGGGAAGAGTATTTACGTCGCGGAGTACTCTCGGGAAGAGTGGTCTCGCGTCGCCGTCGGATGAGCCACTCGAGTCGGGTAGGATGACATCACCGTTGGGATACATCTGAATCACAAGCGTTTAAGACCCGTACGTGTGCTGTGACAGGCGCGAGTCTAGGATAAGCTACTCTCGATTCGGCACACGGCGGGCAAAAATCCTAGGGTTGCCAGCCAAAAAGGGAGGAGGAAGACCGGACCACGGTCGGAGTAGAATGCCCTTTCGGCGGGGGGCTTTCGAGTAGTGTGCGTCCAATCCTAGCATACAAAGATAAGACTCTACCTTCTGCGTATGCCGACCTGTTAGGTACGTCGCGAACGTTGTGTAGGATACCTCCACCGCCGCGGAGTATCTGAGTAAAACGCGCTCCCTACGAGGGAGGCTGCGGGGATAAGACATGACCTTCTTCGTAGTCGAACTCGAAGGGGAAAAGTATTTACGCCGCGAAATACTCTCGGGAAGGATGACTTCACGTCGTCGGCGGGTGAGTCACCTGAGTCGGTGTAGGATGAATTCTTTGCCGGGAATCATCCGAGTAGTCTTTCGTAAAGCCCTGGACGTGTGCTGTGACAGGCGCGTGTCCAGGATAAGCTGCTCTCGATCGGCACACGGACGGGCAAAGAGGAGAGGGCCTCGAGCCAAGGCAAGCGGAGCCAAGATCTCGAGTCGTTAGAGGAGAGTTCATTGGTCTCTTGCATTGGTCTCGAACAGAGGCGGAGCGCACGATAGTCGTGGGAACTAAGCTAGACTCGAGTTGCGAGTAAAGGCCGGATCTCGAGTCGTTAGAGGACAGGTCCTTAGTCTTGAATCGTAACAAATGGCAGGGTATATATGAAACCTTTTAAAAAATCAGGGGGCAGGGTATGTAAGAAACCTTTTAAAAAATCACTGAAAACTGCTGCAAAAGCTATCAAAAAAAACTTTAAAATTTGTATATTACATGTAGAATATGTTGTTCAGGCTACAAATATTCTAAATAGAAAGAAGTTGCGACTAGTTTATGTCGGCTTTAGATTTTTTTTTCGTGATAAAACCTTTTTGTTTATATTCTGTTTCATACGACGTAATGAAAGCTCACGCAAGATTTACACTATTTACTTATTTTCTACAATTTAAACTTTACACTACCGTCCCCTCTTTACGGCTTGGTGATTCGGTTTCGATTGACTCCGCAAAGCGCAGCAGTCTCTCAGCCATACTCTCAGCCAAGATCAGCCTCAGGTCGGCTGCTAAGTTGTGATTGACCGACGATTCTCCTCTATTCTCTCACGTTCTCTTTCCAACTTCATTCGACTGGTCGGACTGAACACTTAAAGTATCTATGCATTAAAGGTAATGAGACTGCCCAAGTAACCATGAGCACTAATAACCTGTAAAAATACTATTCAAAACAGCTTTAGAGCCTCTCTGCTCTCTCTTAGCTCTGGTTTTTGCGAAATAAACTGCTATTTTAGTGCACATGGTTGGCTGGTTGATCTTCATTCTTCCGATCGATCCAGTCTGAATGTCGTGGATTTAGCCTATGCGTTCACTATGCGCCTTTAGATGGGTCCACGCGTTGCCAGATTGCAAACCCCTCAAGTCCGTAGGTTTGACGAAAATCGAAAAATGTAATGATTATGGTTAAATGAAACTTAATGATTTTTTTCTTTTTGGTCGTCAGGTAATTTTTTTGTTTATCCGCAGAATCCCGTTAATTTTTCCGGTAATCCATAGAAATGCTGAAAGTCCGTAGAATTTGAGCATCGATCCGTAGCTCCGTAGAAATGCTTAAAATCCGTAGATCTACGGAGAAATCCGTAGATCTGAGTACGCACTCCTCAGTCCCGAAAGGTTTTTTCGCTATGACTTGCTACTGGTAAGATCATAGAACATAACTGGGAACGTGAGGGATTTTTAGTTTCGCCACGCGTATGAATCCAGATAAGGGGTTTCATCCTTCTACGCCCAAAATCTTTCGTATAACTATTCTTAGAAGAGCATTAAACGGCAGAAGTAATAACAGTTCTGGACAATCCACGTTACTCTGCAAGATGTCGAAAATGAAAAGTCGTTGTAAGAAAACGCGCCTTGATGCCAGCGTCGGTAGATTTAGTAGCAAGCATCGTAGTTCATAAGGCGGAAGTTCATGGGCGTCGTTCCAAGGTAGCTGGCGTAGAGCGTATCTGTCGGAGCATCGTTGTATTCTCTATTTTTTTCGATTGCACCGCCTCATATGGTGCCTAAGTTAGACTTCAAATTCGAGAACGCTACGCACAAGTGCACTATACAGTGATTTCAGACTGTAGAAGTCATTTTGTAACCGAAAGTGATGGGATTTCGTTGTCGAGTAAACGTGATCGATATAACCTTTGGTTATATTAGGAGGCATGTCGTTTTGGTGGCACCAATCAAGCAGACAGTCAATGTCCTTTTGGAGAGCGCAGCTGTTGACTAACGAAGAAATTGTTCGGAAAATTTTGAGGTCATCAGCGTACAGCAGTTTTTCTGACTCAAGAGTAGCATTCAGATCGTTGATGAAAAGGAGAAATTTCAGAGGTCCCAGGGGACATCCCTGAGGCACTCCCGAGGTAATTTTGAAAGGTGTCGAGTAAACAGAGCCCAGTCGTACGAAAGCAGTTTGGATTAAATACGCGAAACAAGGTTGTGCAATTGCAGAGCCAGTCAGGAAACTCCAATCGCCGCAATTTAATCATCAGCCAAATCATGTGGTACCTTGTCGAAAGCCTTACTCAGATCTTCATACAAGGCGGCAACTTGTTCACGTTTATTTATCCTGTTAACTAATTTCAATACGTACGTCATGCGGTTGGTGGTCATCGAGACTTGTCGAGGATAGCTCTCAGTTCTCAGCATTAGAGTTATAGTTGTACAGGAAGCTGGGAGCCTTATAATGCCGATGGTGTATCCTAAATATGAGGCAAGTTTAGCTAGCAACTCCGAACTAGAAAGGCCAGCCATGTCGATAAGATTCAGTGATTGAATTTAGCTGAGCATGAATTGATCAACCATCTCTCGCTCAACGCTTTACTCGGAAGCAAAGGTTGCTTTGAGGCAGCGAAAACGACAAAACCGATGATGCATACGCTCTCATATGGCCCGCCTTCAAGAAGCAATATACATTCGAGGCAGCGAATCCAAAAAACCAAACGAATGGCTTTCACTCATCTCCTGTTCCATTCTTGAGGGAACCGAATTCAAAAGGCAGAGCAAACCCGAGTCTCCTCGTTTGTGCCAGGATCGAATACCCGAGGTTTTTCTGCTATTGCTATTATTGCACAGCAACCGCACGCAGGCAGCTAGTTTTTTCGTTTCTTTTCCTCCCCTCTCCTTGCTCCATACGTTGCGGGCCTATGCAATGCAATAAGTTCGGTTGTTGTCGTTGTTGTCTCAACCTTTGCGGCGAGGTTGAAGATGTTCTCCTCAACGACAGCTATCGGCTTGAGTCCATCAAATTCAATAACGTAAATGAGTATGTGTGCCTCGTCTACTTCATGCATCATGTAGCGACCGAACGTTGAGAGAGTTCGTTCGGGGCAGCGAACGGATAGTGTCTCTCGGAGCAGATCCTCCTCATGGGGTGAGGTTTGAATGAATGTATATGTATCGTCTCCTCCACGGTTCAAAACTCATATGACGAAATCTCACCGGGTAGAGTACGTCTGTAGTCTCTTTCCCAGTCTTTTGAATCGCGAAGCTTTTCACTCACACCGTGTTGAGGAAGGAGCTAAAAAGGAAACAAAAAAAAATCCTTCCTGCTCGGTTACATGGGGTTTGCTTTTTGAGCTTGAGCTTGGCTTGCTTTCAACTACGGCCCCACCTGCGGTTCCTCTTGACCAATCGATAATGGATGCGCTCGGTAATAAGCTCGAGGTGATAAACATTGCACAATGGACCAAATGAAAGATTGCTGAGAACAAGCAATAGAAACTCACTGTACAGTTTTGAGGACCTCCTGCTTTGAAATTAACCAATAATGACGCCGGCCAAGTGCATTAATCGATAGAAGGTAAAAAAATGGAGGAGTAAATTTTGCGGAGACCAGCTGTACTAGAGCAATAAATTTTGAAGGCCTTCCTTTCTAAACTAGACGTTTATTTATTTCTTTTGAAATATTTAGCTCGTTTTCTAGTGTTCTACCTAAAAAAAAAAGTGGAACACTCTCTGCTCTTTTTTCATAGTAGCAAAAACAAAAAAAAAAGAAAATGGTAAATTTTATGACTTATGAAATATCTTCTATTTTTTCTTTTATTTAATTTTCCAGGTCCTGTTCACCAGCGTTTACGTCATCGTGGTCTACTATCTAACATCCCAACCGATGGAACCGAAACGGGTCGGTATGTTTGTGCTGATCTGCATCCTGACATCGCTGGTAGCGCAAAGTTTGGGGCTGCTAATCGGAGCCGGAATGAGCGTGGAGACGGGTGTCTTCCTGGGGCCCGTTTCAACCATTCCGATTATCCTGTTCTCCGGATTCTTCGTCAACTTCGACGTCATTCCTTCCTATCTGCAGTGGTTAACGTACGTCAGTTACGTCCGGTACGGATTCGAGGGGGCCATGGTGTCTGTTTATGGGATGGAACGTGCCAAACTACAGTGCAATGAGATCTACTGTCACTTCCGGAGTCCTCAAAAGTTTTTGGAAGAGATGTCCATGGACAATGCCGAGTACTGGATCGACGCCACGGCCCTGTTTGCGTTCTTCATTGGGTTACGCGTAGTGGCGTATCTGGTGCTGCGCTGGAAACTGCATTCCATCCGTTAAAAAGTACTCTACATTATCGCAGACGGTGAAGGTAATGTTTAGTCATCATATAGTTATAACCCACAGTCCTACTAGAATTCCAATAGTCCCAATTTTGTAAACGATATTGTGCGAAGCAAGTAATTATCTATAACTATAGGAGACAATAGGTCACACGGAAGTAAAGCATTTAATGCTTTTACGTTTGAATTGATCAACTGTCCATCGTTTGGCAAACAACTTTTAGAGTACAGGTTAAAAACAAAATTGCCAATGTTTATTCCACATCCGAATATCGACGCTTCTAGGCTTCTAGGCCCCCTACTAGTTCAATGCTTGTATTTTAGAAAGCTCCCACTGTTATTCGTAGGCGAATAATACTGCCACGTTTTTCGTACTTCATCGAAACCGAAACCCCGATGAGATGGACGATTGATCAGTTCAAACGTGTAAAACAGAATCAAGTACACAACCGAAAACCAAAAACTTATACACAAATCAAACGCGTATATTTCAAATGAAAACTAAAAAAAAACACATCCAACACGAACCCACACGCAGACTTAAGGAAATAAAAAGATAACAAAAACATCCATTTAGTCAAAATTTATTTATCGATTTAGTCAATAGGCGAAGCAAACAGCTAAAACAACCAAAATAGCATTAAACATAAAAACTATAAACTGTACTACCACTTAAAAATCAGAACACACGCGAGAAGTGTGAAGGAGAAGAAAAAAAGCTGAAACAAATATATTACTGAAAAAATCTTATCAAAATATCTAAATGAAACAAATCGATATTCAACACGAATATACACACTTTGCTAAAACGGCTATTATTGCAAAGCTCGAGAATGCTTTGATGAAAATCGGGGTGGAAAATGGGACAGGAATAAAACGTGAATCGACAGTTATGATTTAACAAAAGATGAAAAAACAAACAACCACAGTGTGATAGGTAACAAATCAATTAAATTACTGATTGGAAAAATAGTAGTTACATTAATTTAGCGGAATCAGTAAAGTTCTATATTCATACAAGCTAAGACAAAAACAGTACCAACAATAATTTTACCTGTGTTAAGAATGAAATCAAAAGTATATAATTTATACATACATAAATTTTGTAGATCGAGAGAAAGGTCTTGAATGGAAAGCGTTCTAGCCGAAGGAATTTTAAACTGACATCTGATTTCTTATCCTGATTGGAAACTCATTTACTCTAACCGTATGCAAACTACATATGAAAAAGAAATTCGGAAGCATAACCAAGCGATCGAAAGTAGTTCGGAGATTATAAAATTTCCGTAGCACGATTGACAGTGAGTAGTATCCGTAGTATTTATGCTAATAGAACTCTTACTTCTCCTCAAACGCTCTGTGAGTTCAACTATTTACATATACTCATTCTTCGTTTTAAGTTCTAGTAAACTTATTCACCCAATGTAGAGAGCAGTACGAACAGTGTTTAGTTTACGGTCTAGTTTCCACTATTGCAAAGTAAAATCTGTGTCTGAGTTTAAGTAAAATATAACAAAAAAACAACAGTAAGTAAAACTAGTTCAGAGTGGGCGTTTTCCCGCTAAATAAGCAGTATAAGGAATATTGTTCAGTCGAACGGTAACAAATGTGTGAATCTTGTTCAGTGTAAGGTTTTGGAAAGAGTAATTCTATGAGGAGGACGAAGCTAACATTCATGAAACAATGCAGATCAAATAAAAACACACACATATTCGGTGATTTTTAGCTGCGATTTAGTGTGATATGAAACATGATTTCACCAATTTTTAAAATAAACTATAAAAAATAAACTTTATGTTATTATTTTCGAAAGAAATCCTTTCAGCTTAAGAGTCATTGCAAGTATTCATCATTTGAAGAGCCATATGTGATAGAATATCTGCGTGGAGCTGTAGTATAAAAGTGGCTCCAGAGAGTGAAAATAAACCTTCAGAACATACAGATATTTTACCTGAAATTTTCTCTCCTTTGACCTCAATACAACCTCCAAATTCTTTCACACTTTTCCAACTTTATGTTGTCCCAGATTTACGTCAGTGCCATCTTCAGGGCTTCTAATCCTGTTCAGGTGTGATGCGTCAAAAATAATGCTGATAGCTATCAGCAATGGAAGGCCCACCTTCAGCCAGTATTTAGACTCAGATAATTCATGCTTCATCGGGATTGGACGCCACTTCAAGCTGATTTACTTGTTGACTTGTGCAAAAGGGAAGCTATGAGCTGTACTTTACTGTATCATGGTCTTTTTTTTATAATTTTTGTAAAGTAGAGGGAAAAAAGTGCGCCAACTATTTTTTTCGGCAAATAAAAATTGTCGTGATTTTACGAATCTTAATCTTAATTCAGGGATTCATTTTGACACGTCTGTCGTTCACAAGAATAGATCAATGACTGACTTTGTTTTGTTTGTTTGCCTAGTGTTGCCAAAATAGCAAACGTTGCCATAGAAATTTATTTTATTTTATTTATCTTCAGTGTTGCTGAATACAACTATTATTTTATTTTATTTTTTATTAAATTTGATTTATTGTCTGCATATAATTTACCTCATCCCTACATTCCTTCTTACCTCTATTCTCAATTAAAACATTTTACCCGTTGATTTCTGTTTTTCTTCTTTAAAACAGAATTTTATTTACCAGATATCCTTTATTTTTATTCCATACTCCACATCTTATTCTACTTCCTACAGAAGCAGAAGCCTAAAAAATCTGTGTTTCTAATGCCAATGCTATCTTGTTCCACCTGAAGGCCAAATCAAAACAAACAATCAGCAACAGCAGCCCTAAAAATATGTACTTCCTTACCCATCTTTTTTTTTTTCACCGTAAGGCCAGATTGAAAAAAAATTTCTCAAGTTCAAAAATACAATTTAAAAAATGTAACTGTTTTTGACATCATTAAAGCACAGTTATGAGCTTTCGGTATCAAAGATTCTAGTTTCATTAAGAACTTTGTTGGAAACTGCAAATTTTTTTTGACTCATGATTCGAAAAAGAAATTTGATTTATTTTGGTTAAAAAAATATTTCAAAATATCCTTTCATTCTGATATTTCACCATACTGTGATAAATAATTTTAAAGGACGCCTCAGTTTTATCAGGACCTCACGGTTTTCGAAAAAGTTGATCATTGATTGGAAACCTTCGATTTGACTATCTTGGAAAATTTTCAAAAATTAACCCTTGAATCATAAAAACTAAAACTGGCAGAAAAAATACCAAACTGAATATTTGGATATGTCGCTCTAAATTTAAAAAAATTTAGCTCTTAAACCCTCTTCAAACGAAAAAACGTAAATTTTGTTGCCTTGTGCAATCGAAAAGAAAAAAGTACAAACAACCAATTTTATAGCAATAATTTTGTAATTTTGTTTAAATACTTCTCCTAAAAAAAAATAAATATGTATGTAAGTGAAGTACCATGCAATGTTGAGCCACTTTAACATTTTTCATTGAATTTACATAATGTAAACTAAATAAACACACCCTCATGAAAAAAAAAAAATTAAAAATTTAAAAATTCTGTACAGTGTTGCTAAAACTCATATGTCTGCTTTTGGAGTGAATTTTCTATGAAATTTTCTAAATTGTTTTTTCAGTTTTTGTCACGGTTTTCGCAAATTTTCAAAGGAATCTCAACATATTCAAACTTTAAAAAGTGTAATCTGAAATTTTCTGAATAAATTATGATCAGTATTCGTAAAAATTTAATTTTGAAAGCAAAACTTAAAAAAAATAGACCCAGCGGTGGTTTTTTTTTCATAGAGTGCTTTTAATAGATGTTTTCCTTTCAAGTCAGCAATGTCAACTTTATTATTATCAAGCTATAAAACAAACCATGCCGTGCATAAAGATGATTGTCTTGTGTTTAACTGTCGAATTACTGGAAAATTATAATCATTTTAAAATTTTCAAATTCTTACACATTTTTTTATCTTTTGAATTCTGTCTTGGATATTTAAACTATAATTCTACTTTTTGAATTTTCGGTTGCATCCCTGATCTTAGAACCAAAACTGAATTTCGGTTTCCTTTTGTGGATTTTCCCGGTTTTGAGTCTAAATTTCCGGTTTTTTCCCGGTTTTCCCGGTTCTGCGGCCACTAGATTGACCCAAAATTGCCTTATGTCTGGAATTTTGGGGGCTTAACCTCCAAATGGTAGCTTAAGGTAAAAGAAACAAACTTTCATATGGCGGCGACTCAGAAAAATGATGTTTAGAGATCGCACTGGGTCGATTTTGAAAAAAGTCTTTTTTATTTTTTTTTTATTTTGTTTAGATATCAAACATTACATAAAAGATACAAATATTTCATATTTTGTAT
>NC_073693.1:233027097-233324287 GCF_029784155.1 Uranotaenia lowii | reverse complement strand
CTTAAAACGAAGAATGAGTATATGTAAATAATTGAACTCACAGAGCGTTTGAGGAGAAGTAAGAGTTCTATTAGCATAAATACTACGGATACTAGTCACTGTCAATCGTGCTACGGAAATTGTATCATCTCCGAACTACTTTCGATTGCTTGTTTATGCTTCCGAATACCTTTTTCATATGTAGTTTGCATACGGTTAGAGTAAATGAGTTACCAATCAGGATAAGAAATCAAATGTCAGTTAAAAATTCCTTCGGCTAGAACGCTTTCCATTCAAGACCTTTCCCTTGATCTACAAAATTTGTGTATGTATAAATTATATACTTTTGATTTCATTCTTAACACAGGTAAAATTATTGTTGGTACTGTTTTTGTCTTAGCTTGTATGAATATAGAACTTTACTGATTCCGCTAAATTAACGTAACTACTATTTTTCCAATCAGTAATTTAATTGATTTGTTACCTATCACACTGTGGTTGTTTGTTTTTTCATCTTTTGTTAAATTATAACTGTCGATTCATGTTTTATTCCTGTCCCATTTTCCACCCCGTATTTCATCAAAGCATTCTCGAGCTTTGCAATAATAGCCGTTTTAGCAAAGTGTGTATATTCGTGTTGAATATCGATTTGTTTCATTTAGATATTTTGATAAGATTTTTTCAGTAATATATTTGTTTCAGCTTTTTTTCCCTTCTCCTTCACACTTCTCGCGTGTGTTCTGCTTTTTAAGTGGTAGTACAGTTTATAGTTTTTATGTTTAATGCTATTTTGGTTGTTTTAGCTGTTTGCTTCGCCTATTGACTAAATCGATAAATAAATTTTGACTAAATGGATGTTTTTTGTTTTCTTTTATTTCCTTAAGTCTGCGTGTGGGTTCGTGTTGGATGTGTTTATTTTAATTTTCATTTGAAATATACGCGTTTGATTTGTGTATAAGTTTTTGGTTTTCGGTTGTGTACTTGATTCTGTTTTACACGTTTGAACTGATCAATCGTCCATCTCATCGGGGTTTCGGTTTCGATGAAGTACGAAAAACGTGGCAGTATTATTCGCCTACGAATAACAGTGGGAGCTTTCTAAAATACAAGCATTGAACTAGTAAGGGTCCTAGAAGCCTAGAAGCGTCGATATTCGGATGTGGAATAAACATTGGCAATTTTGTTTTTAACCTGTACTCTATAAGTTGTTTGCCAAACGATGGACAGTTGATCAATTCAAACGTAAAAGCATTAAATGCTTTACTTCCGTGTGACCTATTGTCTCCTATAGTTATAGATAATTACTTGCTTCGCACAATATCGTTTACAAAATTGGGACTATTGGAATTCTAGTAGGACTGTGGGTTATAACTATATGATGAATAAACATTACCTTCACCGTCTGCGATAATGTAGAGTACTTTTTAACGGATGGAATGCAGTTTCCAGCGCAGCACCAGATACGCCACTACGCGTAACCCAATAAAGAACGCAAACAGGGCCGTGGCGTCGATCCAGTACTCGGCATTGTCCATGGACATCTCTTCCAAAAACTTCTGCGGACTCCGGAAGTGACAGTAGATCTCATTGCACTGTAGTTTGGCACGTTCCATCCCATAAACCGATACCATGGCCCCCTCGAATCCGTACCGGACGTAACTGACGTACGTTAACCACTGCAGATAGGAAGGAATGACGTCGAAGTTGACGAAGAATCCGGAGAACAGGATGATCGGAATGGTAGAAACAGGCCCCAGGAAGACACCCGTCTCCACGCTCATTCCGGCCCCGATTAGTAGCCCCAAACTTTGCGCTACCAGCGATGTCAGGATGCAGATCAGAACAAACATGCCGACCCGTTTCGGTTCCATCGGTTGGGATGTTAGGTAGTAGACCACGATGACGTAAACGCTGGTGAACAGGACCTGGAAAATTAATGAAAAAAAGAAGATGTTTCATTAGTAATAAATCTTACCGTTTTCCATTTTGTTTTGTTTTTGCCATTATGGGAAAAAAACAGAGTTTAAAAAGTGGAACACTGGAAAACGAGCTAAATATTTCAGAAGAAATAAATAAACGTCTAGTTTAGGGAGGGAGGCCTTCAACAACTATGGGTCTAGTTCAGTCGGTCTCTGCCAAACAGATTATACCATATGTTCCATTTTTCTTTACCTTCTATCGATTAATGCACTTGGCCGGCATCGTTATTGGTAAATTTCAAAGCAGGAGGTTCTCAAAACTATACAGAGAGTTTCTATTGCTTGTTCTCAGCAATCTTTCAGTTGGTCCATTATGCAATGTTGATCACCTCAAGCTTATTACGGAGCGCATCCATTATCGATTGGTTAAGAGGAATCGCAGGTGGGGCCGTAGTTGAAAGCAAGCCATGCTCAAGCTCAAAAAGCAAACCCCGAGTAGCCGAGCTTGCTTTCTAGATCCTTGCTCAACACGGTGTGAGTAAAGAGCTTCGCAATTCAAAAGACTAGGAAATAGACTACAGACGTACTCTTACCGTCTTATGAGAGGTGATATTCCGTCATATGAGTTTTGAGCCGTGGCGAGCACTTGGGCGATTCCTTCACCCAAAAACGTGTTTGTAAGACGAACATCACAGTACATCCACATAATCCAAAAAAAGCCGTTGAGTCTCATTAAAGCTATCCGAAACTCTCAATTCCAGGGTAAGAGAATAACATGTCCGATACGGATCAGTTCAGGTCAATAATCTGGTGGCCAGCAAGGCTTCTCGAACTACGAAAAAAAGCCGCGATTGCAGGTGTATTGCTTAAGCTCATCAAGGGCAACCGCAACCGGATAATGTCGAGTAAGTAGAATTCTACTGGTCGTAAACGTATTGCCAGCCCGCTTTTCGCGCTAGAGTATTGTGTCTATATTCCATCTCCCCAAATGCGACGCTTTTGGGCCCTTTGGTGGACGACATTTATGGTAAAGGTGAAGGCAAATTTTAAAACCTTAGGTTCTCCTTGACAAACAACAAAGTTTTCAAAGTGACCTCCAATACCAAAAATCTGGCAAGGTAAACGCATCCAACGACCTTATTGCTGACTCGCTTTTCGCGCAAGAGTATTGTGTCTATATTCCATCTCCTCAAATGCGATGCTTTTGTAAAAATGGGCATTAATGGTAAAGGTGAAGGCAAATTTGAAACCTTAGGTTCTACTTGACTCCAGACAAATAACAAAGTTTTCAAAGTGACCCCCATCACCAAAAACCTGGGCCAGGTAAACGCATCCAACGACCTTAGTGCCAGCCCGCTTTTCACGCAAGAGTATTGTGTCTATATTCCATCTTCCCAAATGCGACGCTTTTGTCAAAATGGAATGGAGGTGAAGGTAAATTTGTGACCGGTCACTATGTTACGGCCACGCTAGCAAAGCACCCAGGGGAGCTAACCAAATCGTTTGTTTTGTTAGGAGTTAGGGTATTTTTTACGGAAATTTCACAGTAAATATACAAATTAAAACCATAACAAATATTCTATAAATAAATAAATAAATTAAAACAATGAAATTTCATAGCTAGAATATCTAACAGGAGAAATGGTACAGTGAATAAATTAAACAAAAAAAAACACAAAATACACATGCCAGGTACTGTATGCAGCCTTTTACAACACCACACGAACCACGACACAACCCCTGAATACTCCAGGAGTCGTCTAAACGCAATTGAGACGAGTCTGGAGGAAAATTCAGGTGGAGGGAAAATTGCGTTCAGCAACTTGCTCTTGCACTTGGATCGAAACCTCGAGGCAGCTAACACCCAAAAAATCTAAGCTGCAGTACCGAAAGTTACACTTTTAAAAGTGTCTCGCGCGGTTAAACGGGACGTCTTTACCCGTCGCGATAATCCAAGTATTAAACCGAGGCTGAAGCCAAGATAGCGCCAATTACTATCGGGAACAGCCGAAAAAACAACCTATATTGACCGAATCCAGGTTGAGGGACCTGTTCTCCGTGTTGGGCTATTCCACGAGATTCAGTTCCTTTACCACACTGACTGAACCGTTATTAAGCAGAGTCCTGCACGTTGAGACTGGAACCGCGATAGCGCCAAGGTCTATCGGGTCCAGAAACGGAAACAGAAGGGATTGGAAACCAGGAACCGGGGATCCTTCTAACGGGCACAATCGAGCTGGCAAGCCGAGTCAATATTCGCAGGACCAAGGCCGTTGGAGGATACATGAGGTACCGTGTTTGTAGAATCGGTGCTCACATATCCTTCCGAAGTCTGTAGTTTGGCACCAAGGTACCGAATTCCCCGGTAGAGCGTGGGTGGTCTGTCTCGCGGTTACCACGGACGGTGGTAGAAGACCAAGCAGCGAAGAGCCAAGGCAAGCAGCAGCACGCATAGACGGGCCCTCACACGACACACCACACACAAAAACCGTAAGTCGATTGTAATTTGAGAAGTTAAGGAACTTAGGCCAGGTTAGGGATTCAGGGAAAGTCAGGAAATTTATTTGGTTCCGGCACTCTTACTCTGAGTTTTCACTTAGGCTAGTAAGCCGACCCTAGGTGTCCTTTTGAAGAGTCCTTGTGACTGAGCGGGCTGTAACATAAGGGATTGTTACAAATTTGAGACCTTAGGTTCTCCCTGGCTCAAGACAACTAACAAAGTTTTCAAAGAGACCCCCCCATTACCAAAAACCTGGACAGGTGATCCTCTGCAACCTGTGTAGCTAAGTATTTTTCAGCCTAGAGTATCATGTCTATATTAAATTATGTAATCTTATCCACATGGTTGGCATTTCTAGTTCGGAGTTGCCAGATAAACTTGCCTCATATTTGAAGTACATCGTCGGCTTTACGAGGTTCCCAGCTTCGTGTACAACTATAACCCTAATGCTGAAAACTGAGAGCTATCCTCAACAAAACTCGACGACCACCAACCTCATGACGTACGTATCCAAATTAGATGACAAGCTAGATAAACGTAAACAAGTTGACGCCGTGTATGTAGATCTGAGTAAGGCATTCGACAAGGTACCGCAATTTCTTGACACCTTTCAAAATTACCTCGGGAGTGCCTCAGGGAAGTCCCCTGGGACCTCTGATATTCCTTCTTTTCATCAACGATTTGAACGCTACTCTTGAGTCAAAATTAAAACTAATATACGCCAACGACCTCAAAATTTTCTGAACAATTTCTTCGTTAGTCGACTGATGCGCTCTCCAAAAGGACATTGACTGTCTGCTTGATTGGTGCCACTGGTGCCGGCAGGACTCCGAATATAACCAAATGTACTACCATCACGTTCACTCCACAACGAAATCCTACCACATTCGGGTACAAAATGTCAACGACTAACTTGAATCGCACATCGGTCGTCAAAGACCTTGGTATCGCTTTAGACAACAAGCTCAACTTTTCCCTGCATATTTCCACGACAGTAGCCAAAAATTTCGCGGTTCTTGGCGTCATACGAGGGAACACGCAGTTTTTTTAGTGACTTCAGTGACTCTAGTGACAGTCTGAAATCACTGTATTGTGCACTTGTGCGTAGCTTTCTCGAATTTGAAGTGCAAATTTAGGCACCGTACCAGACGGTGCAATCGAAAAAAATAGAGAGAGTACAACTATGCTTCGTCAGATACGCTCTACGCCAGCTACCTTGGAGCGACGCCCTTGAACTTCGGCCTTATGAACAACGTTGCTTGCTACCGACGCTGTCATCAAGGCGCGTTTTCTTACAAGAACTTTCATTTTCGACATCTTGCAAAATACGTAGATTATCTAGAACTGTTATCACTTCTGCCGTTTAATGATCATCTAAGAACTACTCGATTCCAGGAGTTGCTAAGACTCTCTCATCGCCGAACTCAATACGGCCAAAACAACTCTTTAGATGTATGTTGTGTTAGATTTAATGCAGTTGCTAGGGAATTTGATTTTGATATTTCGAAATCTGTTTTCAAATCTAGAATAGGATAGTTTAATCTCTGTAAATTATTAGAAGCATCTGCAAGGATTGTTAAACCAATAAAACTGAAAACAATATGTTTTAGACCAATCATGGTTGAAATTGGCGAAAGCTTCTCAACCATGATGGTCTTTATTTTTAAAATTTTATATTGGATATATTTTATATGGGTTCAACGTACCCATACGTTTTCTCTCACTTCGTCTAAACGTAATTATCGAGATGTACCGAGACGTAACACGATACTAAACGAAGAAATCTAATAAATCATGAGACATGAAAATTGATTGTTGTACGAAAGATCTTTTTACAGAAGAGTTAAACTCTAATCTGGACTCATACCATGCCGAGACTTAAAATCTCTCATGTTCTCAGTTATGATCTATGATCTTACCAGTAGCAAGTCATAGTGGAGAAACCTTTCGGGACTCAGGACCCATCGAAAGGCGCAAAATGAACGCATAGGCAAAATCCGCGACCTTCAGAATGGATGGATTGGAAGAATTAAGATCATCCAGCTAACCATGTGCGCTAAAATAGCAGTCAATTTGGCCAAAACTGGCTCACGGAGCTAAGAGAGAGCAATGCTGTTTCTGGGTGCCATTCTGACAAGTTATTAGAACTCATGATTAATTGGGCAGTAGACTGAGTCGATTTGGGGTCATTTTGGAATTTCTCAAACCCTGGGGCCTAAAAAGCTTTGTATTGGTCTAAAACTCATCCATGATTTTTTGCAAAATTTTTAAGTAACGTTTACATGAGTAAATTTGATATTTTAGGTTTGTACGGGAAAATTGAATATTTTGTACTGAAAAATCAACATCACTTTTGTTTCGTCTGTGGAACAAATCCCTACAGAGTGCCTAGCGAGGTATTGCGTGACTACTTTCCATGGAACACTTCACGAGGCTCAAGCAGTGATGTCAATTGAATTTATTGTTAATCAATGCGAAAAGACATACCCCTGTTAAACAGCTAATAACTTTTTTTTCCTAATAAGATACGAACTTACGGTCTTCGACAAAGTTGTTCAACGGAAAATTTCCTTTAGGAATTTTATAAATTGGCACAAAAACCATAAGCTGGCTCGGTTCCACAGACAAAAGTGATGTTGATTTTTCAGTACAAAATATTCAATTTTCCCATACAAACCCAAAAGTTCAAATTCACTCATGTAAACGTTACTTAAAAATTTTGCAAAATATCATGGATGAGTTTTTGACCAATACGAAGCTTTTTAGACCACAGGGTTTGAGAAATTCCAAAATGACCCCAAATCGACTCAGTCTATTGAGCAGCCTTATTACCCTAAATGCGTAGTTGACTGAAGTTGGAAGCAGGGTTGCCATAATTTTTTTCAAATTTCAGGAACATGCGAAATAAATTCACATTTTGACCTCCACTAATATCTTTCATGCAGTTTCGTCCTACTCATTTTCCATCATATTCACTAAATCAGGGAAATCAGGCTTATTTTAAAAAATCAAGGAATAACGGAGGATTATCAGGTTATCTGGTTGGGCCACCAAAATCAGGAACATTGGTAACCCTGGTTGGAAGGAGAACGACGCGAGAGAGGAGAGGAGAGTCGTCGGACAATAATTAGCCGACCGGCTGAGAGTATAAAACCGAAGTCAATCGAAGTCGAATCACCAAGCCGTGAAGATGGCACGGTAGAGTAAATATAAAGTGTAAATAGGAAAAAAATAAGTAAATAGTGTAAATATGGAAATTTAAACAAGAGATTATCTTGTTCTTCTTCTGTGTTTCACTCCGATGCCTTGCCCAGGGTCAAGCTGCCGCAATCGGCTTTTCTCAGAGTCTCTCCCGAAAGAGTTTTAGACCTCGGTCAACCAGGCGATCGAGATCCCCCGAGCCTTGGCCTGTGTTTGTCTTGAGTTTGGCCTCGTTTTGACAACCTGCCTCCACTGAAGAGACAACTACGCGTGGTTGTCTCTTGAGTTCCAATCCCACGAGTATCCGAGAAATGCCGCTTCCTAAGGGGGAAACTGTGGGGATAAGACTATACCTTCCTCGTAGCGGACTTCGTAGGAAGTGCGGTTAATGTCGGGGTATACCCACGGGTAGAGAGGTTCTCGATGCCGGGCGAGCCTCTCGAGTCGGTGTAGGATGTCGTCACTGCCGGAAAAAAACATCCGAGTCGTATCGTTTAAAGTCCCAAATGTGTGTCGTGACAGGCGCGAGTTCAGGTCAAGCTGATCTCGATCTGGCACACGACGGGCACCTTCTTCGCTGTGGAAATCGTTGGAAAAGGGTTATTCCAAGATCGGAAATACCCACGGATAGAGTGGCTCTCGACGCCGGGTAATCCATTCGAATTGGAGTAGGATGAGCCGTTAGAAAAGAGGTCAGGCCTCGAATCTTTAGGAGAAGAGGTTTGTGTGGTCAACCCCGAGTCTTTACGATAAGAGGTCGGGTCTAGAGTTACCAACTAAAAATAAAGTCCAATCCCACGAGGGAAGCAAGCCATCAGTGGTGGTTTCCCAAGAGCTCATATCGACCTGGTCTTTGCCTCCAGGAAGACAGTCTGAGGACCTGCCTCCACCGTTTTTCAACGATCAGGGGTTGTCAAAGCCCGATCCCTGAAGGGAAAGCGTACGCAGTGGTCATTTCTAAGCCCCTCTCCCTCCCCTATGGCTTTTTATGTCCATAACACTGAGTAATCGGCTGGTTAAAAGGTTTCACTGAGCTACGATCTGAAGCTTACTGGTGACCGCAGACAATGACATCAGCCGTGAGATTCGGCGGCGAATTTTTCAGCGGAAGTTGCGCCTACTATTGACTCCACGAGCACCTGCGGTCGAGAAGACTTAGCCCTCGCACGAAGTGTAACCTGTATATGATGCTCATTATACCGATTGTTCTCTACGGGCACGAGACATGGATATTGCTCGAGGAGGACCTGCGTACACTCGGAGTATTCGAGCGACGAGTGTTAAGAACCATCTTTGGCGGCGTACAGGAGAACGGAGTGTAGAGGCGAAGGATGAACCACGAGCTCGCGCGACTCTACGGCGAACCCAGTATCCAGAAGGTGGTGAAGGCTGGCCGGGTACGCTGGGCAGGACATGTTGCGAGAATGCCGGACGACTGTCCTGAAAAACAGGTTTTCGCTACGAATCTGGTAGAAACAAGACGAGCGGGGCGCAACGAGCGAGGTGGTTAGACCAAGTGGAGTGTGATCTTGCGATGCTACAAACACACGACGTATTACAGGACACGACACTAAACGTTTTTACTAACGGAATTCCGTTAGTAAAAATTTTGTTATTTGTAGGGGAGAATGAGGATACTTGATCCCTGGGGATACTTGATTCCTTAGCTATATCTCGAAACTGGAATGTTTTACAAAGATCAAATGTTCTAAAAAAATGTGCCGAAATGAGCAAAATAACAATGCTTGTAGTTTAAAAAATTTTAACAAAATAATTGTTTGAGTAATTGAACTTTGTTTGAAAAATTTCACAAAATGTAACTTGAAGATCTTTTTTCATCGCTTTAAAATGTTCCTTACATGGGAAAATTATGAAAAAAATATTTGTTCCAATGTATCAATCGTTCGAGCGTAAAATGAACTTCATAATGCCATATTTTCAAAGCAATGGAAAACTCTCAACTTTTTTCAGAAAAAGTTTTCTAAAATGTTGATTATGGATACAATTGATCCCCTAGAGTTGGGTACAATTGATCCCCCTTCCAAACGGCATATTCTTCTTCTGAATTGATCGTTATGATTGCTGATTACGAAATTACTAATATTTATCCAAAAACTAATATTTATCAAACAATTGTCTGAAGAAAAGAGCAAAAATAATTAATTTTCTCTTAGTTATAAAAAATAGCGCCTTTTAGTATGCAATGTTAATAGCGTTGAGACAAAGTTATAGTATTTTCTTCTTATGTCTGCTATAAATTGTGAAATGAGAACAAACATGACCAAAATAGTCAATTAACATTCTATCTTGGGGTTTTGTTTGATTTTTATGCAAGGATTACGGCTTCCTGAATAAAAGATCAAGTCTCTTTCAATAGGGGATCAAATCTCCCCTAACTTCAGAAAAATCGCAATTTTTTTACTCCCACGAAAATGCTTCTAGTTCATCAACGGGTTCAAGTATCGTTCTAATTTTTGGAGCATAGAAACTTGAAGTTACAAGCTGTCAGAAAATGTCAAAGACGGCGAGTTGCTAAATCTTTCCAGAAAGATATGGTAAAAATAAGAAAAGGGGATCAAGTATCCCCAATCTCCCCTAAAGATAACCAGGTGCTATATTCGCTAAAATGAAATCATTCCGGGAATTTGTTGATCTATGTAGATTGAAAATGCTTGAACTGAATTTCAAATCGATGGGAAGACGTCAAGTGTTAGTTCATGTGAACAAACTCCCTATCGCAATGAATGTTTTACTAACAATATGATATTGAGGTTTTGCAGAGACATTCGACTCCTGGAATCGAGTGACTCGGATGATTCCATACAAGCTTTATGCACGATTTCACAACTTTTTTTTACCATACTAATTTGAGCCACTGTAGTGCTTATTGATAGAAGTGAATAATGAACTTAGAATGAACTTACTTGAAATGGAAGATCCGCAACGGTTTTGGCAAAGTAGAACGATTTCAGAGAGTACCAATAGTTGAGATGTTCCCGTACGAATACGGACATTTCGGTCGGAACTGAAACAATAAAATTGACACATTATAATGACTCCGCTGACCTTTTAGTTTGTGTCATAGATCTACTTACAAGTGAGAATGGTCGGCATCATCGCGGTGAACATTGTAAACATGGTGGTGAAGAAGATGCATCCTGCGTTACTCATAATCTTGGACGCCTCGTTTCCGATGTCATAGTAAATCATCCCGATGATTGCCCCAACGATAACATGTGATAGCAGTCTCATTTGCGTTAGCGTTTGATCGCGCATGATTGTGATGAAGGTCCGCTTCAGAAGGATCCAGAACTGCATCCAACCGGACGTGGGAAATCCGGACTGCTTCTTCGGCACCGTAATACTGACACTTTCCGTCGAATCGAGCAGCGAGGTGGTACAGGTGGGCTTGGACGATCCAGCCGTGCCACTTCCCGGGGGCCCCGTAATGATACCACCGACGACGCTGCTTCCGCCCAAGGTGGTCGTGGCCGTGGCCACCGTACTGATCGGGGCCGACGATTCCTCTCCGGATTTACTACTACTACTAACGAATTTGCTACTATCGTTATTGAGCGGTTCCAACGAAGGCATATTGATGGCGGTGAACTCGGCGGCCGACGGCTTCACCAGATCGTCCTCGCCCAACTTCAGGGCGCTTACGATCTTTTCCTGGTGGTCCTCGGCGGCCAGCGCGATGCTTTTCTGGGATCTGCTTTGAGTTAGGACCGGTTGGTTGTAGTTGTTGCACTTGCCGTTGTTGACCGCCGTCACCAGTTTGCTGTTCCAGTCTCCGTGCTCTCCGCAGGCCACCTCCATAACTGCAAAGAAAAGTGATTCGATTTTAGAAAGCTGGGCCGAATGGGTTATCAGGCGGAAGAAGTTTGGCAGTATAGGACAACAGGCCGAATTTGATAGCTGAAGGTTATGCCGAACGGACGATACACTGGATGGTCATAATGTCGATCGAATGATTGTCCGACCGAGAGGGCGATAGGATGTTAGGCTGAACGGTCACTAGACCAAATGGTCGTTAAGTCGAATGGACGATTGGCCAAATAGTCATTATGTCGAATGGCTGTAAGGTCAAATGATCACTAGGCCGAATAGTTGTAGGGCCGAACGGGTAGTAGATTGGAAAGATGATAGGCCGTATGAACTTTAGATGGAATAGCGCAATGGTGCATTAGTTTTTTAGCCGAAGGTTGTTCGACCAAATGGAGTAAAGGCCGAAGCTGATGCAAGGTCGAATAGCGGTTAACCTAAAAAGACGATAAGTCGAATGGACGTTGGGCCGAATGGTCGTTTCGCTAGATAACTTGTTGCACCATTGCGCAATTCCATGATAAAATCAGTAGGTCTAACATCTTTTCATCTCACTTTCCATTCGGCCTACTGCCCATTCAGCCTAACAACCATTTGGCCGAACGACCATTCGGCCTATCGTCCATTTGACTTATTGTCCATTCGGTCTGACAACATCCTTCGAGCTTACTGTTAGTCTGTTAGTCTTCGGCTTCTTCAATGTTGTGTTCTGATGCAACAATGTTATCGAGAACAACCTGTTCTAAAACAGTAGATTAAGATGCAAAACCGTGTCAAGTATTGTGGTATAGGTATTGTGGTAGGTATAGGTATCTATCTCAATTTTTTACCATAAACAATGGTTTCCAGAATCTCTTTTCCAGTTGAGCTCTTTGAACCAGAATTTCATTATTTAGTGGAAGAATTAAATTGATTGATCGCTTACCATAATTAGCAGGATTGTGATAACTGGGGCACTCTAGCCCCAGGGAAGCCAGGAACGGCACCAGACCGTTAACCTGACCCTGATAGATACACTGACCCTCGGTCAGCACGTAAAGATTATCAAACATTTCGAATATCCTCGCCGATGGTTGATGGATGGTACAGACGATGGTTCGGCCTCCACGGGCCAGTGATTTGAGAAGATGAATCAGTTGGGAACAGGTGGCACTATCCAGTCCGCTGGTTGGCTCGTCGAAAAACATTACAGGTGGGTTGTTGACTAATTCTAGTGCGATTGAGAGTCGCTTCCGTTGACCTCCGGACAGGTTCAACGCCAGGGTGTTTGCTGCCTCTAGCAAACCGAGGGTGTCAATGATTTCCTCCACGATTTCCTTCTTCAATTCGAGAGAGATGTCCTTTTCAAGTTTCAGATTAGCCGAAACCATCATCGCTTCACGCACGGTCAGATACGGAAGTAACCGATCGTCCTGCATGATGTAACAGGAAAGCTTACGGAATTTCCGTAAGTTTCTCTCCTTCCCGTTGATTAACACAGATCCTATTAGATTGGAGGTTCTAAAATGAGAAAATCAAAAAAATATTAGTTCATTCGAAGATTTTAAAAAGCAAACAAACGCACTTGTAACCAGCCAAAATATTCATCAGGGTACTTTTGCCGGCCCCGGACGGGCCCATGATGGCGGTGAGTTCTCCGGAACGGAACTTCCCATTAATACCCTTGAGTATCGTCTTAAAGCTTCGCTTGTGACCCTCGGACACGGAATAGGCCAGCTCATTGAATTCGATGTCGATCGGGGGTCTCTTCGGTAGATGGGTGAGGGCCACCTGCAAATGAACGAGATGCGTAAAATGGAAAATCCAATTAATTAACGATTTTGATAATGCGAATAAGATTATTGTTCTACTAGGAAATCAAAGCATTGTACCAGATGTTATGTAAACAGATCAAGGTTTGAACTTTGTTCGTGTGGCAAGATTGGTGATCAGCACCTTTCATGAATGAGCCATTCATTGATAAGGATTAAAATTGATGGGAAACCGGTAATTTACGCATATCACATCGCCGATTAACAGCAAATCGAACCGTTTTTTTGCGTGTAACTAAGGTTTCAAATTCAACGTTGGCAACAACTTTGATTTCTTGACCTGCCGCACCTGATAGCAAACACCAACGTTCGTTATCAAGTACGGCAGAGAATGGTTTAAACATTGGAACACGTGCAACTTACCATCCCTTTCTTCTGGCCATTTTCACTATTGTTGAGCACTTTTCGGACCAAACCATGGGGCAGGTTGGAGTCCTTGGTTTGGCCGTTTGTAAGGAGGGCCCCGTTGCAGAGAGCATTTTGAGAGTTCCTGTGGGATAAAAGAGAAAACAGATACCTATTGTTTTAAAAGTGTTACATATGATAGGGTAAGTATTTAGATGTCAAATGTGATTGTAGAATTTTTTTTGTTTCGATACCCCATCGGAACATTCAGTCCACTTAGGTACCCCAGCACATCACATTTTGGTCCTTCGAGCCGGATAAAATGCAGCGTCCGATAAATTGATGTATTTAGCTTAGCTTAGCTTGATTTGCAACTCATGTTCACCTTACATCCTTAAATTTCTCATTTTATTACTTATTAAAATTATTGCGAGCATTTCGAATCAAGCAGTCCCTGTCGTGGCTAAGAAGAACAAGTTCATTGACAACGATGCCGGTCACGTCCAAGTTGTCAATGATAGAAGAAAAAGTTTTTTTGTATGAATCAGAACCATTTGTTCTAGAATTTTACAAACGTTTATTTTGAATATTACGAAACGATAGAGCACTGAACCCAAATTTACACTTAAAATTCTCTTGAAGTTTCACTTAAAAGTGGAAGTTCAGTGAATTTTATCAATTCAAGTGGCTAAGAGGGCATCCATAAGTTACGTAACGCTCCTAGGGGGGTAGGGAGTAAGCTCTAGCTTTACAAATTGTGCCATAGGGGAGGGGGGGGGGGGGAGGTATGCTCATCGTCACGTAACGATTTTTTTCCAAAAAATTTCAGTTTAACCGCAGCTTTCATGCATATCATGCAATTTTTGCTGAATGATAAGCAAACCAAAATCAGCTTAAAATTTGTAAGCTTCTACAAGATTGAAACTGGTTTCCATTCCTATTCAAAGATTCTAAGATAGACTAAACGAGTATTGGATATCCGTGAAATAACCGTTGGAAAACCGAATATTAGGTACATTTACCCCCAAGAACTCAATCCAATCTTTAGAAGGAAATTTTACTATTTTTTCTCAATTGATTCGGATTATTCCGATGAATATTATGAAGTGGCGTATATTTTGCATAACAAGTTATGCTGCTTGAACAAAATAAAGTAAACAAGGTAGATCACCAATTAAAAAGCACAGAGCAACCCGTAATAAGACAATTAATTTGTTTTATCAGAGAGTTATCATCAATGAGTACTAAGAAGCGATTTGGACGGATAATAATTCCGTTTTAAAGAATGTTTAAAAAATTATGTTATATTTTTTTTTATTCGAAAATCATTGTTTAAAATCATGGAAGACGGGGGGGGGGGGGGTTATAGTTAGCGTTACATAATTTTCATAGGGGGGTATGTTGAAGCGTTACGATTTGTGACATAAGGGGAGGAGGGGGTCAAAAAAGTGCATTTATTTTTTGCGTTACATAATTTATGGATGCCGCCTAATGTATATTTCGCTTAAGTTTCAAGTGACCAAATCGATGTTCGCTAACTCATCACTTAAATTTTAAGTGACTGGCCCTTCTGAATGTCAACTTATTTCGCCGCTCAGTTCAATTTCATTACATGTTCACTTAAAATTTACATGATCCGTTACTTAATTGTATATTTCACTTGACTGGTCACTTAAAATCAAAATGAATGTACGAGTAGCTAATGTCAGTTATGTTGTGAATGTTTGTTCTTATTATGGACACGTAACAGAGTTGTGTTTGAGCTAGTGTGCAGAACAAGCGTAATTAATAAGTTTCATAACAATTACACTGCCGGCCAAAAGTTTGGGATCACCCGCTAAAAAACATGCAAATTTTGATCGTTTATATCTCAGCCGCCCTAGGACATATTGCAAATCTTCTGATCTCATTTGAAAGATAATGAGCAATGACTTTTTCGAAGGTATTTTGCCCAGATATAATGTTTTAGTTTTGTATCTTAAACTTAACCTAAAATTAGAGCATTTTCAAAAAATCGAACTCAATATTCAAAGCCGATCATCTCGGGATAGGGTGGACCAAAATTTGAGTTGCATTAGAATCCTTATTCTTTACTTCTCAAAACATCATTAAAAGTTTTCGTGCAAAAATTTAAGAATGTACTTTAAATTAATAAAATAGACACTTAAGTTATCGTCCAAAAATTTGGGATCACCCCTCAGTATGGTGTATCGGTCAAAAGTTTGGGATCATTCATTTAAAAACATGCAAATTTATCTCATTCATATTTTTTTCATCTAACATCGTATTGCAGATCTGAAGGGTTCATTTGGAAGCTGAGGAATTGTTGTTTTTTCCAAAATTCATTCAAAAATTATATTTCAAAGTGATAATTATAAAAAATCATAAGTGTGAACTTTCATAAAACAATTAATTTTAGGTAATATTTTTATGATTATCTCTTTAGATTTTCAAGTAGGTATTATAAAGACAAATTTGGTAAATTAATTAAAAATATTCTAAATTGTGATTTTTAATAAGGATTGAACCGTAAATATCTCTTCACACAATGATACAAACAACATACTTTGTTCAGCAAAGTTTAAGTGCTCAAAAATTTGTATCTTTTGATGGCATTGATATTAAAAAAAATGTTACGCTAGGTACACATTTTTATTAGTTAGAAAAAGGTTGAGATCAGGATAATTTTTGGAAAATGCTGAAATATTACTTAACAAAACCAGTTGTTTTCCTTATTTCGTTTATCTTTTTTACGATTGTGCTTAATAATTGTGTATGATGAATTTTCAACATTCCGATATAAAATTCATGGCCGAGGGCTCCTCAAATAGAGAGGTGAAAATTATTTGCATTTTCTTAATTTGCATAATTTACCTTTAAACAAGCCAGATTTTTCAGGTTCTATACAGTCCCATCCTCAAATATTGATCAAACTGTGCAGATTTGATTGGACAACTCAAAGGCGACCCTCAAACGCCTTAAAGTTGTAAAATTTATGAAAAAATGTAATTTTCCATTAAAAAAATCATAAGTAATTCTGGCAACACTGTAAAAGCTTAGAACTTAGTTGAAGTGAAGATTTTAAGCCTAGGAACAACTTTTTAGAAGACAACAAGTAATTTGGTAAAAGTTCTAGACTTTTTTTGTTATATTTTCCTATAAATTTTCAATAGGGCTTCATATGTATAAGAAATAAAAAGGTAAAGAAATCTGCCACTTTTTTACTTAGTTTTAATTTTTTCCACTTCAAAAACTTTCTCCTTACCTTTAATTGATGAAAATGAAATATTCAAATAATTTTAAACTTGTTCCAGAGAATATTAAAAAGATTTAATTAAGAATTCTTAGTTAGATCTTTGAAATTTCGAAAAAATTTCATCTTAAACAATTGAATTGAGTAAGGTTTAATAAAGCCCTAGTGTAGGGCCGCAGGAAGAACCGCCTCATGAGGGGGGTTTATTACCAATTTTTTTGCTATGATATTTTTGTTCAAACAATGCATGAATAATACAAATTAAGAAGAATTTTTTGTACAAACAGTTTTTCGTATCAATAAGAAACTTTTTAAAATACATCGTTAAATCTTTGAAATGACAAGCTATAGATATTTATATAAGGAAACCTTTAGTAACAAAATTAAATCACTGAATTTGCTCAAAAATTTGTGAACATAGCTTAATTGATTTGAATATGGAATAAGTGTTTTTTTAAAGAAACCCTCAAAATAAATTAATTTTTCAAATGTAAAAGTAATAGATTCGAATTTTGTGGTTCAAATTAGATTTTTGCAAACTTATTCCAAGTTTTACTTTATAGTTTGAAATTTGACTTACGAAAAAAGGCAAACAATACATACAAGATATGGAATTCCCTGCAATTTGTTTTACAGGAAGATTACAGAAAAAAATCAACGAAAATCAATTCCATGATTAAAATCCTGTAGATGATTTAAAAAAAAATAAAAATTATGATTTTTCATTTAAAAGATTACAAAACAGACTCAAATTCTACTTTAAATTTGTAGTTTAGCTGAATGATTCATTCAAAATTACGTAATTTTATTTTGGCTTTTTCGGTCTTGAAAGTAGATCAAACATCGGTGGTTTTTGAAATACCCGACGTTTCGACCAGTTTTGTTGGTCTTTTTCAAGGGAATTTGCTGTCTGTTGTTTTTGTCGATTTCGTTTTAGTCCAACGGCTAGGAGTCCATTGATTGCTGCTCGTACATTTCAACGGATGGAACGAAAAAGTTTTCATCCGTATCACTATGATCACACTGTTAACGTTCGGTCTGAATTAATATAGAGTGTCCATTCAAACTTTTCAAACGTCAATTGGAAACTGTAGTTTTTAATTTGAAAATGGCAAACCTTATAGTATTTTATTAAATAACTAGCTGACCCGGTGTGCTTTGCTACACCTTTCAAAATCAAATGCTATTTTCAGGAATTATTTAAATTTTTATTGTTTTGTTGGGATTATTTTATCTAAATCAAATTGTAACGTAATTCATAAGCAACCTCTATAAAATGAGAGCTGCAGCTGGAGTTTCGATTTGCACGTAAAGATGACTTAAACTTATATTCTGAATCTTGATCTATAAATTTGTGTTAAAGATATGATAATTTTTATCTTTTTCCTTAAGCTTCGTCCTAAAAAAGCAGGGTCCCAAATTAATCGTTTGCAAACCATCTAACTTATAAAATATGGTCGTTTTTGCTTGAATTGTTCTGGATTTATGCTAAAAAACTGATGAGAGAGCCCCCCCCCTCTGTCCTTCCCTTCACCCCTTACTGAATGGAGATCGTGATCTTTAATAATCATATCCATTTTTTTCGTTCCCAAAAATCCTCTTATATGAGATATAGTTCCATTGGTTAATAAGTTTTAAATCTTCACAAAAACATTATATGGAGCCCTTCGTTTCTTCCCGTCTCTACACTGTAAAGCGTAAGGGTCTATAATAATCGTAGAAACATATCTCGTAACCAAGTACCTTTCCATGCCATATTTGTTTCCATTTGTTGGCTTCTATAGCATATATTGAGAACTTATGCTAACAAAATTGTATTGGCCTTACCCCCCTTCTCCCATGTACCTACTCACTGAAAGGAGGATGGTGTGTCAAATAATCATAGAATCATACCCAATTGATTTTCCATGTTAAGTTATGTCCATTTCTCGGATTTTGTAAAAAAGTTAAATGTAAGCTTTCCTCTTATTTTCCCATATTCCCAATTCTATTATACTATAGCAAGAAAGGAATTGTTTCACATAGAAAAAATTCTCGTGTTGAAATACCGTCTCATGCCGAATCTGGTTTTATTTGCGTAGTAAATTCTTGAGTTGTGCATACACTTGAAAGGGAGTACCATCCCACCATCTATTCTCCCCATTGAATGGAGGGGTGATAACTTAATATTCATAAAAGTATTTTTCGTACTCAAACACTTTTTGATGCCAAATTTGGTTTCATTTGCTCGATTAATTCTCGAGTTAGGCAAAAAAAAATGTATAGAAGCCCCCGTTTCCCCCTTTATATCTTTCCTCTGAAACGGTGGGGCTTCAATTTATAATAGAAACATTGCTCGTATCCAAACACCCTCACATGCCGAATATGGTTCAATTTCGATCAGCTCTCCAGTTATACTAAAAATTGTAAGGGAGACCTCTCCTCCTTCTTTTCATCCTCCTCTTTGAAGAAGTGAGGGATACCAAATATTCATAGAAACATTTCTCGTACCCAAATATTGTTCCGTGAAAAAATTGGTTCCCTTTGCTGTTGTAGTTCTTGAGTTATACAGTAAAAATTGTATGAAACTTCCTCCCTCTTTCCTTTCTTCCCGCTGGAAGTAGACAGGGGTCTCAAACAATCATTAGAACATGTCACGTTCCCAAATATCCGCCCATGCCAAATTCGGTTCCATTTGCTTGATTCGTTTTTGAGTTATGTAAAAAATTTAAAAGAGGGCTCCTCGCTCCTTTATATCTCCCTACTGGAAAGTGGGAGGGGTCTCAAATAATCATAGAAATATTTTTCCTATTCAAATACCTTCCCATGCCAAATTTGGTTCTATTTGCTTTA
Source organism: Uranotaenia lowii (assembly GCF_029784155.1). NCBI lineage: Eukaryota > Metazoa > Arthropoda > Insecta > Diptera > Culicidae > Uranotaenia > Uranotaenia lowii. Next base: position 233,304,622 of record NC_073693.1, on the reverse strand, counting down.
TTAGTTTTTGAGTTATGTGAAAAAATATCAAATAGGCCCCTCCCCCTTTCAACTGCAAAGAGGGAGGGGTCTAAAATAATCATTGAAATATTACTCGTATCAAAATACCTTCCCATGCCAAATTTGGTTTCAATATCTTGATTAGTTTTGGAGTTATATGAAAAATTGAAAGGTAGCCCCCCTCCCCCATTCCTATCACCCCACTGAGAGGAGGGAGGGGTACCTTATATTCATTGAAATATTCCCCGTTCCCAAATACCACCCCATGCCAAATCTGATACCATTTGCTTGATTGGTTCTCGAGTTATGCAAAAAATTGGCTTTTGTTTGGGAGGCCCCTCCCTCCCTTCCTGGTAGGGAGAGGGGTCTCAGACCATAATAGGAACCTTCCCCGGCCTCCAATACCCCCACCTGCCAAGTTTCACGCAAATCGGTTCAGTAGTTTCTGAGTCTATAGGGAACAGACAGACAGACAGACAGAAATTCATTCTTAGATGAAAAAATATTGAAGATACCGAATAATTCAAAAACAGGGATTAAACAGTTCCCGGGATTATGGTTTTGCAATAAGTTTTCCATTGATTTCATATGAAAATACGAAACAGTAAAAGCAAAATCTAAATCAAAAGCTAAAATCGTTGTAACTTTTTGCACGTGATTTTAAACACTATAAATTGTTCTACAAAGTAGTAATTCAACTTAAAACTCTGATGACCAAACGTTTGTGTAACTTTACAGTGTCACCAGAATTAGGAGGGGTCTAAAATAATCATTGAAATATTACTCGTATCAAAATACCTTCCCATGCCAAATTTGGTTTCAATATCTTGATTAGTTTTGGAGTTATATGAAAAATTGAAAGGTAGCCCCCCTCCCCCATTCCTATCACCCCACTGAGAGGAGGGAGGGGTACCTTATATTCATTGAAATATTCCCCGTTCCCAAATACCACCCCATGCCAAATCTGATACCATTTGCTTGATTGGTTCTCGAGTTATGCAAAAAATTGGCTTTTGTTTGGGAGGCCCCTCCCTCCCTTCCTGGTAGGGAGAGGGGTCTCAGACCATAATAGGAACCTTCCCCGGCCTCCAATACCCCCACCTGCCAAGTTTCACGCAAATCGGTTCAGTAGTTTCTGAGTCTATAGGGAACAGACAGACAGACAGACAGAAATTCATTCTTAGATGAAAAAATATTGAAGATACCGAATAATTCAAAAACAGGGATTAAACAGTTCCCGGGATTATGGTTTTGCAATAAGTTTTCCATTGATTTCATATGAAAATACGAAACAGTAAAAGCAAAATCTAAATCAAAAGCTAAAATCGTTGTAACTTTTTGCACGTGATTTTAAACACTATAAATTGTTCTACAAAGTAGTAATTCAACTTAAAACTCTGATGACCAAACGTTTGTGTAACTTTACAGTGTCACCAGAATTAATAACGGTTTTTTTTTTCAATTTTCACTTTTGATTTATCAGCCTTATCGGTGAAAAGTGATGTCTTTTTAGTGAAGACATCTTAAGATTATGAAATTTTATAGATGGATAGAACGTTAGATGAAATGAAAAATGGTGAAAATGAGCGGGTAGAATTTTTATTTAGAAGCATTACCATCACATTTCAAATTTTTGTTGCGCACATGCCAACTACTATGAAGTGGTAGATACAGATAGAGTTGCATTTACCACCACACACTAGTAAAAACATTGTAACAAATCAAACGGGAACGAGGGTGGAAAACTTGTTGTTGCATCGAATGAAAAACACTGCTTAGCACTGAGTTGACGAGAAAAGTCTCATTTTCCCCAATTTCCCCTAAATTCATTAATAAACTCATACAATATGAACCAAAAAATCGTAATAACAAATGAGAAAGTATTATAAAAGGTACAAAAACATTAAAACATGTGTAAAATTAACTGTTTAATGAAATAATGGACACCGCGTGATTTCTGTTGATGAATGAAGTACCAATTGCCTCAATTTCCCCTAAATACTTGCAATATATAAAAAAATCTTGTAACACTCGAGAATGCATCAGAAAGTGCACAGAAACAATTGATCCATGTGAAAAACTAATTGTTGAACAGAATGATGTACACAGCTAAACGTTTAGTTTGACGAAAACAGCCTGGATCGCCCCCTTTTCCCTTAAATTTTAACGATATTTTGTTGCATTGATAATTGATATTGGTTTAAACATGATGATGCTTTTCTTGTCGATTCAACAGTTTTTATTTAATTTTGAGCTTGAGTTTTGATTTCATTTTTTTATAACCTTCGCTGATACTTTCTCATTTGGATATTCTAAATTACATTGCATGAATTCATAAATAAATTTAGGGAAAACTGAAGAAAATGAGAACTATCTCGTAAACTTAATACTAAGGGGTGTTGACCATTCAATTAAAAAATAACTTTAAAATCTGATTCAATCATTTGTGTGCCTTTTCTGATGCTTTCACATTTGTTACTACGATTTTTTGGTACATATCGCCTTATTTTAGGGTAAATTGGGGTGATTGAGGCTCTTCTCGTCAACTTAACGCTAAGCGGTGTACATCATTCGATTGAGCAATGAATTTGACACCTATTTAAATCATTTTTGTGCATTTTTTGTCATTTGCTATAATCATTTTTATCAACATTTTGCTCGATTTTAGGGGAAATCGGGGTGATTGCGGCTATTCTCGTAAGCGCTAAGCGGTGGTGTACCACTAAATTCAACGACAAATTTTACACTAAATCACTTGATTTTTGCATTTGGTATGTGAATTGCTCGATTTTTACATTCAAATTTATTTTTTTTAACAATTATTTATTTGAAACGGCTCGTACCAGTAGGTTTGAAGGAGCCAAACTCGATTTGATTTTTACAATTGATTGCTTAAAACTAACAGTTTTTTAAAGGCAAAAGAAGACAGAAAGGGAAACATGAAAATAAAAAGAATTACAGGTGGAGATCGATAGCTTTTAGAAAAAGATAGATTTCAAACATGTAATCCAAGTCTATCACAGCTAGCACATCTCTCACTGGAACATTAGGTGGTTTCCCTCGGGCTTGAAGGGAGTCAATAAGATTCGATCTGGCGACAAGGTGGGTCTCACACGACCAAACAATATGCTCAATATCATGGTAACCTTGGCCACAACTACATAAATTGCTGCCAGCAATATTTACACGATAGAGTACCGCGTCTAAGGAATAATGATTGGACATGAGACGGGAAAATATTCGAATAAAATCTCGACTCAAGTTCAATCTATTAAACCAGGGTTTAAGACTTACCTTTGGGATAATGGAATGGAGCCACCGACCCAACTCATCCTCGTCCCATTTTCGCTGCCAGTTGAGAAGAGAGTTTCTCCGAACCAAAGAGTAAAATTCGTTAAAGACCATTTCCCGTTGGTATGTGTCACCTTCCATTGCACCCACCTTTGCCAGTGAATCTGCCTTCTCATTGCCTATTATCGAACAATGTGAGGGGACCCAAACAAAGGTGATGGAAAAGCAGTGTTTTGATAAAGTACTCAAAATATCTCGTATCTTCTCAAGAAAGTACGATGAATTCTTTCCGGGCTTTATTGAACGAATAGCCTCAACAGAGCTAAGGCTGTCCGTTACAATATAGTATTGTTCAACAGGTCGTGAAGCCACGTTGTCCAGAACACATTCAAATTTATGAACAAATTTAAATTAGCTAGGGAAAGTTTGGGATATTAAGCCGTTTCTATTCATTCCAGTGCAAAAAAGCGACATGATTAGCTAGAGGGGGGCTTGTGGTATAGCTCAGTTGGCAAGTCTGTTGTCTACTGAGCAGATGTCCGCGAGTTCGAGCCCAAGAGTAAACATCGAACACAGTTGTACCGGATAAGTTTTTCAATAACGATCCGCGTATTGTAACGTTGATAAAGTCGCGAATGCCATAATGATGGTAAAACGACTATAATCGAAAAAAAATTAGCTAGAGGATGAATAAATTTACCAAAAAATGATTATTCATGATGAAAAATTGTTGGATTACACTTTGTTTGACTGCATTTGTTTGAAAAAAAATTTCTTAAGTATAGGGGAAAAGAGGCAAAATGAGCCACTTTTCGTAATAAAAACAACAATTGGAGTACACCAATCGATTCAGCCGACTTTTTTAAACATGGTTTATATATGACTTTTTTTGTTGCAAGGTAGATTGCTACAATCAGAATTATAACTTTACACCCCAAAAATTTGGGGAAATCGGGCAAAATGAGGCGTTAGAGTCATTTAATCAGGAAGCGGTGTAGACCATTCGATTCCTCGTGTTTTTTTTTCATAAGAAAGGATAGTTTTCCTGAATTTAATTTTTAATCAAAAATCCATACTGTGAAGTGATGTTAATTGAATTTATTGTTTGTCAGTGCCGAAAGATATACTCCACACTTCATAAGTTTTTTGTCTAATTAGATAATAAGTTACGGTCTTGGAATTTGGCATAAAAACCATTAACAGGCTCGTTTCCACAGAAGAAACAAAAATGATGTTATTATTATTATTATAATTTATTAGAGACCTTTTAACCACCCGGGTCATTCGGGTCTGTAAAAATGATGTTGATTATTCATTTTTTTTCATACAAACCTAAAAGTTCAAATTTACTCATGTAAACGTTACTTGGAAATTCGGCAAAAAAAATAATCATGGATCAGTTTTTAAGCAAAACGATGCATTTAGACTCCAGGGTATGAGAAATTTAAAAATGACCCAAAATCGACCCAGTCTGTTGAACAGCTCCTGTGGCATTGTTTTTTAACACAATCTGTTAGATCATTAAAACCTCTGTTAGGTTCCATTCATCCAACTTCCGTAGGAAATATTAAGGGTGTATGAACTAGTAAATATCTATTAGGGAATAAAATAACCGACCATTTTCTTAAAATGTTGCAGGAATGCAACAACAAGCTGTATATAATCTCTAAGGTCTCGATTACTGTTGTTTACACACGACCCTCAACCTACGGCCTACGGGTTGAATTTAAGTACCCATTACGATCCATTCAACTTACTTTCGAGTTAACTGAAACAGTTCGTGTATCTTCAACCGTACACTATTTTTAATGAACTGGTTTTCGTAGAAATGATCCAACTCCATTGTGGCGGCACCCATTGTGTATCAAACCGGCAGTAACAATCGACACAACATAGAAGAGCCTAAACAGAAACACCCGAAACCAGAAACAATTGTCGAAGAAGAACACAGCACAACCGAATCGAACCGACAACAATTAACGACTGAATTACACCGGCCCAAGGTACCCAGCATTTGTTTCGAAAAGTTGAGTTCTATCAACCACCCCATTTGGGTAGAGCTCGGTGACATTTCCCAATTGGATAATCAATAGGTGCTAAGGAACGCGCGAACGTCTGAAGGTATTGATTTTTTGTGTTAATTCTATTTCACGCTTCCAGTTCGTTGTTCTTATGCTTCCTCTGTTTGGGTTGTTTGACACTTTGACAAGAACATAAGACTTTCGGAATACCTAATCCCGAATTAAGTTCTCTATGGTTATTTGGTTAGGGGGTTTGTTGGATGAGAGGCCTGTTGATGTAATACGGATTGCTAATCCTACAGTTGGCTCACCAAATTTTGACAATACTCTCCTACTTGTTGGTGCATTATGAACATTCTGAAGTGTGTTCGTTCCCAACTTTTTGAATGATAAAAATCAGAAGGTTGCAGCAAATCTGTTTTTTTCCTCGCTGTGCTAATATTTGTCAACAAGACTGTGGCTGAGATTATAACGTTACACGGGTGGGATTCTTGGTAGCGCAATTTCAGTGTGATTACGCTATAGGTTTGTTTTGTTGTTGTTATTTTTTTGACGAACATTGACTGAATCGCACTCACGACCAAGTTATATACAAAAGAAGTCCTCACGAACATTTCCTCAAACATTTCTGCTCATTTATTGGGGAGGTGCTGCTGTTGCTGAATAGCTGCTACTGGTGGTGATGATAATCATAACGATGGTGATGATGATGATGACAGTAATAATAACCTTGAGGACCTACGTACTAGTATATTAATTTGATATGGGTAGGCCAGATGTGTTTTATTCAGGGCCAATGTCAGTGTTCAGGGCACTATTTTGGAACCGGATTGATAACTGTGGTGCGTCACTGATAATAATAATAATAATAATAATTTTACATTTCGGGGTCACGAGAGCAAAAAGAATCAAAAAGAAAAAAAATCGTTACCAAAAGAAGTGAATGAATTCTTCGAGTTTTCCAATAAAGGTCAAAAGAATGCTGAAGAGTGTTTCACATAAATTCTGAACAGGAAAAAATGTGCAAGGTGCACCGGGGCAAGTGCATACGGATTTCACCATAGTTCAACTTTCACATGTCCATGTATATTTTCAAAAATTATCCATTATCGTTCGTTGCTTAACTGAAAAAGTTCTCAACAAATTCCCGTGTAAAGTAAAAAATTTAAAAAAAAAATGGAAAAAAGCAATTGGACACATTCCACCGTGACGTCTTTTCCGGACTTTTCTGCACTGTTATCATTCTAGATGTCAAACAATTTACTTGAAAATGAAAAAAATTGTAGCTAACGGTCGCAAATTGAATTTCCTTCAAAATGAATATTATTTGGTCATCATAAAATTTAAGTTGTTTTTGTTCTGATCGATTACTTTTGTGACGTGAATTCACGCTACAATAGACCATTTTGGACTTTAGTACATACAACTTTGATTTCCTGTTCTCTCTGTGGAAATAGAATATCGGTGTCTTCAAATGAGTTGTAGAAAAAACAATTTCCCAGAATTTAATGTACGTAGTTTTTCGATTGAATAATAACGAACGAAGTAATGCTTATTTGAAGTTGTGACGTGAATTCACTCACTTTAACCTTCCAAAGTCGTTCGGGTCAATATGACGCACATTCAAATCATCATAACTCTTCGAGGAAAAATCGCAAATATTTGATTTCGAAAACCTCCCTAGGGAATCACGAAATACACAATCTGTAGTACCAGGCAACTTCCTGTGACCACCGGAAGTGCTCCCTCAAAAAAATCCGTAATTAGGCTGTTCGGGCCTATATGACCCGAGAGTTTGCGTAAGTTCCCCTGGCCGCAAATATTGACCGATTTCGATGAATGTTAATTCATTGTATAGATAACTTATTCTTGTTTCTCAATATCGAAATAATAAGTTGAAATATTTTACGAGATCACCAGTAGCTGATTCCGAATGAAAAAAGTCCCTAAAAAGAGCTCTTTTTGTCGCTCACCAAATCTACCACCCAACCCAGCAGCAGGAGGAACTGCCGTCTCGCCGTGTGGTTTGTTGATTGATTGTGTTGATGCTGCGAAATGAATGCTTTATTGTTGTAGGTATTGCTGGAATCTTTTTTGATATTTTATATTATAATTATTTTAATGCCCTTCCAACATTTCTAAAGTTCACGTCTTCAGTTTCAGATTCAGATTGCAGATTTCAGATTTCAGATTTTAGATTTTTGATTCAGATTTCAGATTTTTGATTTAGATTTCAGATTCAGATTTCAGATTCAGATTCAGATTTCAGATTCAGATTTCAGATTCAGATTTCAGATTCAGATTTTTTTTTTTATTTTTTTATTTTTTTTTATTTATTTATTTTTTTATTTTTTATTTTTTTTTCTTTTTTTTTATTTTTTTTTTTTAATTTTTTCATTTTTATTATTTTTTTTTCCAGATTTCAGATTTCAGATTCAGATTTCAGATTCAGATTTCACATTCAGATTTCAGATTCAGATTTCAGATTCAGATTTCAGATTCAGATTTCAGATTCAGATTTCAGATTCAGATTTCAGATTCAGATTTCAGATTCAGATTTCAGATTCAGATTTCAGATTCAGATTTCAGATTCAGATTTCAGATTCAGATTTCAGATTCAGATTTCAGATTCAGATTTCAGATTCAGATTTCAGATTCAGATTTCAGATTCAGATTTCAGATTCAGATTTCAGATTCAGATTTCAGATTCAGATTTCAGATTTCAGATTTCAGATTTCAGATTTCAGATTTCAGATTTCAGATTCAGATTTCAGATTTCAGATTTCAGATTTCAGATTTCAGATTTCAGATTTCAGATTTCAGATTTCAGATTTCAGATTTCAGATTTCAGATTTCAGATTTCAGATTTCAGATTTCAGATTTCAGATTTCAGATTTCAGATTTCAGATTTCAGATTTCAGATTTCAGATTTCAGATTTCAGATTTCAGATTTCAGATTTCAGATTTCAGATTTCAGATTTCAGATTTCAGATTTCAGATTTCAGATTTCAGATTTCAGATTTCAGATTTCAGATTTCAGATTTCAGATTTCAGATTTCAGATTTCAGATTTCAGATTTCAGATTTCAGATTTCAGATTTCAGATTTCAGATTTCAGATTGCAGATTTCAGATTTCAGATTCCGATTGCTGATTAAAGTTTTTGATTAAAATTTCAGAATATTTGTTGCTTAAATCATAGATTTTGTTTCTCCTGCAGTAGTCACTGCTTGAAATAAATGAAAAGAACCATCACAGCATTCAAAACAAATGTATCACTGAAGAATTCTAATGATAAAATATCTAAAGAGGTTTCAGCATAAGCACAATCAATCAACCAATCGAGACGGCAGTTCCTCCTGCTGCTGGGTTGGGTGGTAGATTTGTTGAGCGACAAAAAGAGAGTTAAAGGATTTGTTTCTCCCTCGGCTACGTGAGGGGTGCGAGATTTGTACACCAACCTGCTGAAAACGTGGGCCAAACTGATTGAAATCTGGCAGCTTTCAGTTAATTCGAAAAACGTTGCTACAAATTTTCAAAACAGTACACAAAAAGTATGTCAATCGAAAGAGAAGATTCTAATGAATCTATAGGTATATAAAAAGTGACCAATTTGAGTTCAAATTTTAGAGAAATAACGCTAACAAATCCCGTAAACCCTTCGACACGAGGGGGAGTTTGAAATATGACAAAAAAAACGTGAGTTTCATTACCATATTCTGAACAACTGAGATTTTTGAGGAACCAACTATGTTCTACAAAAATAATAACAAAGTTAACGAAAAAAATCAAAATTTTAATTTAGAGAATCGGTCAATTGGTAAGCGAGATACAGCAACGCAAAGAAAAATTGGGTGACTTTTTTGAAGAAAGAATTTTTCCTACCGGAAGTTCCGGGATAGCGGCCAAAACTTCCTTTGGATCACCAAAAACTTATACATTCATGGATAGATTTATTCTTGACAATTCCAATTATTATAAAATCAGCGCAATATTTCTAACCTGTCACCTCTTTTTCGGGACTTTTTTCATTCGGAATCAGCTACTGGTGATCTCGTAAAATATTTCTTCGACTTTTTATTTCAATATTGAGAAACTAGAATAAATTATCTATACAAAGAATTTAAATTCATCGAAATCGGTAAATATTTGCTGCCAGGAGAACGTACGTAAACTATAGGTCAAATTTATCTAAAATAGATTTGTACAGAAATTTTGCGAACAGCTTTGGAAGGTTAAAAGGAACAGGGTAGTTGACTGAATTCACGCCACGAAATATAAAGTTTTACTAAACCATTCTTTAGAGCCTTCTTATTTTATGTGCACTTTCAAAAAAGATATTCTGTTATGGGGGATCTAAGTTGGCCTTGCTCGAGTGCGGTTGCAATTTGCTCCGCGGTCGCGTTTTGCTTAGTGATTCCACAAAATTTATTTTTTCTCGATTTTCATGTCTAAGTTTCATAAGTTCAACAGTGCAGTGAAATTTTTTACTTGCCTTTATGTAGATCTGAGAAGAACATGCACGTTCGGCAATTGTGAAAAAAAAGGAATCTCAGTCGTTCGGAATCGTGGATCCAGCTAGTTTTGGTTTTAAACAGTGATAAAAAGGGGAAAACTTTCACTTGTTTTTCAGAAATTGCCTGATTTTAAAGAGACAGAAGGAAACATGGTGAAAAAAAAATTGCAAGTTCCAGCGCTAGTGGGGAGTGGTTTTTAAATCTAGGGGAAATATAAGTTGGACGATGAGTTCATATGATGAATTCATATAAAGATTATGATTTTCACAATGCGTGTTTTTTTTAAAATGGTTTGTGTTTGTGTGCGTGTCTAAACACAGGATATCGGAACCGTGAATTGTCTGATAAGTTTTAAGATTTATTAGTTGAACCAGTTAATCAAAACCTGTAAGGTTTTTGGTTTTGTGATCATGGTATTGATGTAGTAATGGCTAGGAATTGATAACAGAAATGTCGACTCGATGAGCAGCATTCTATAAAATTGCTATACTGTATATGTACTGCTCGTTGGGCGATTTTCAACATCCACATGGTGAAAAGGTGCTTGAAGTTGTACAATGGTTACTGTGATTGAAATTATATGGAAAAACTTAAAAAAAATGCGGCCTTAATCAAGATCCAGAAAATTCAGCTAAGTATCAAATTGTTATACATTTTATTCCATTTTTTTTGTATAAAATGGTTTCAAGGTAAGATGAATAAAAATGCATAATTATTTATTGATAGAATGTTCAAAGTAGCTTAACTCTATTATTGGGGATCTTTGGGGGGTTGGGCAGGGCATCAAACGATTGGAAAGCTGATATACAATGGATTGTGGGTTCAAGCCAGCCGGAGTATCTCGGCATATTTAGAATCATGAGGAAGATACTTCGGTACCTTTTCAGGATTCTTTATATGTTTCGAACAGTTGGAAGTGAGTTCGGTGAGTCAAACCTGCCCCAAACCAGTGGTAACGGACCCCTTGGTAGTGCTGCAATTATTGTTGATGAGTTAAGCATGAACAATATTTGAATGTGCGATTGAGACTTCCCGTACCGACTCGGGTCGAAAGACCTAACAGCCACTGGTGGGTTTTCATACATACATACATACATACATACTTTCAAAAAAGATATTCTGTTATTCCGATTTTTACAATAATTAATTTTCAGTATCTGCACCTAACTTTTTCCTTATTTAGATTGGCACTTGAATAGCAACATATAGAGAAATTATACGTTAAAATTACTACTGTCTTCATTTAAAGATTCACAAAAAAATTTTTTTTTCAACCATTTTGTATTTTTATTGGAAAATAATAAACGTATTGAAAATTCAACTAAATTATGCTCGATTTGTAAAAATCCGACCATCTGGAAGATCAAAACAGCTTTCAGAGCATATTCTCCATATAAAATTTTACAAAAAATCAAATTTTGTGACGTGAATTCACTCATTCGCGCTGTTGTAACTCAGCTTGATTCCAAACGATTTCTATAAAATTTAGTGTTTTAGGATCGGGGTCTTATTATATTCAAAGAAGATCTCATTTTTTTTATTCCAGAAAATGTCAAAGTTTTCTCGTAAAATAAAAAAGTTCCCTTTTATGTGACGTGAATTCACTCATTTGCGACTATTTTTGTTCGCTTTTCAAACCAACTACATTGGTTATAAATAAATTCTTTTTTCTACAAAATGAAGCACTGTTTTTTGGCTTTAAAACGTACTAAAAAAATTTCTAAAACAAATTCATCCATATATTTAAATTAACTATTTTGTAAAAACAGTTAGTAACCACTTTTTTCAACAAAAAAATTGATTTTCCAAATCATATAAAACATGTTTAAAAAAAAATTTTTCTCCCTTTTCCGTTGGTTTTGTGTGATTTGAATTATCAAAATTATAGACAAGTTTGAAATTTTTTGATACGTGAGCAGATAAAAATCACTTTTGAGCGGTACAAGCGCGTGGAATGTGTCAATGGTACTTTTGTGAAAAAATTTCTATGTTGCCCCGTTTATGGTGGCAAGTGCAAACGCAATACTTTTTCCAAACTAATTTACAGATGCATCAGTGTATCGGTCCTAAAATGACTTTAATAGGGTGAGCCTAGTTTCGCTATTTTTTGTCAGAAGTTTTTAGATTTGATATTATTACGCCGAATCATTAATACTTACCCGATCAGGAGAGCATATCAAAATAATAGCTCAAGCGTATCTCACCAAGATATTTACATCTGATTCAATTATAATTAAATACTACAAATTATCGATTTTAAGTTTCTTCAATCTGAATTATATCTTATTCTGATTGACAGACTTGAATGAGGTTGAGCTCATTTTCAATGATCAAGATTTTTTCGGATAGTCCTAAAATAAAATGATTATATCTTATTTTGATATACGTACAACTTTTTCTGAAACACGGACATCGAAGTCAACGACCCAAACCGTACGTTTATGAGATTCATAAAATTGAATCCAACTTTTGGGAAACCAAAAATGGGCCATGGTTTTAGCAAATAATGGGGTTTATTGACATTCCACTAGAAATTTTTCTTGAAGTTATAATTATAATAATTATAATAGTTATAAGTTGTAATTTTGATAGGTTTTGTTCTGCCCAATATCAAACTACGCTATCTGAACGAGATATAATCTTGTAAGGAGCATATCTAAAATTGATATTATTTAGCTATGATCGCATAAATTTTTTAATATAATTTGAGATATTTTAACATCCTACGAGTACTAAATAATAACTCATTCAAATAGGAGAAATATTAGTATCAAAATATCTCATCATGATATAATTTAGTTTTTACCTCCTGATCGGGTAGATACCCGATCAGGAGGGAAAAACTAGATTATATCAAGATGAGATATTTTGATACAAAATTTTCCTATCTTAATGAGTTATTATTCAGTACTCTTAGGATGTTAAAATATCTCAAATTATATCAAAAAATCTATGCGATCATAGCTAAATTATATCAAATTTAGATATGCTCCTTTCAAGATTATATCTCTTTCAGATAGCATAGTTTGATATTGGACAAACCAAAACCTGTCAAAATTATAACTTATCAAGATATGAGTGCTTCGAGAAAAATTTCTAGTGGAATGTCAATAAACCACACTATTTGCTACAACCATGCTCTATTTTTGGTTTCCAAAAAATCGGATTCAATTTCATGGATCTGTTGAGCGAAACTCATTGATGTAGGGTTTGGGCCGTTGACTTCGATGTCCGTATTTCATAAAAAGATGTACGTATATCAAAATAAGATATAATCATTTTATTTTAGGCCAAAATTAAAAAAAAATCTTTATAATTGAAAATGAACTCAACCCCATTCAAGTCTGTCAATTAGAATAAGATATAATTCAGATTGGAGAAACTTAAAATCGAAAATTTAGAGTACTTAATTATAACTGAATCAGATGTAAATGTAAATATCTTGGTGAGATACGTTTGAGTTATTATTTTGATATGCTCTCCTGATCGGGTAAGTTCCAAATTTTTCTCTGAACTCTGTTTTGGCTTGAAATACTCATTTCAAGCCTTAATTTACGAAAAATATTATGTTTTATAAAGTGTGTCGATGTTCCTAATTTGGCACTAATTGTTCCTAATGTTAACATATGAGGAAATCTGTATAAGCGTATCCAATATTACACTATTTGTTCCTGATTTTGCATATAGGTCTGTTTTTTCAAATACTTTAATGAGAAATATCTCAAAACTCACCTTTTATAAATTTTATAACGTTTTTGGAATATGAATAGAGAAATAAGGTCTATTAAAATCCTACACAAAATTCCTTAACGCAAGTTTTGAAGAAAGTAGTGGATTTTGAGCTTATTAAAATTCAAACTTTACCTTTCCTAAGAAAATTCATTGTAATGGATACAAATAAGTACAGCCAAACAGAGCATCATGCAACAGCATGGTTAGATGCAACATTTGTGTACCACAACACTTATTCAATTTTTATTTTCATTAATGTAATATAATCATCATTTCATGATAATGCCATAGTTTCTCAAATCGTGAGATAGTGTTTTGAAGTTTTTGATCCTCATAGAAAATTTATAAAAAAAAAAATCGAAATTTCTACATTTTTCGATGTCGTAAAAAACTTTACACAGTTTACATACAAACTTTATATTGCTTTTATTATCCTATATCAACACTGTTGGTGTTTAAATATTTTACGTACAAACATTAAATTTCTTAAAAAAAACAGTTTAAATCTTGTTTCCATATGTTGGAATATGAATTTATTTTTTTTTTGTAGTATTTTTTACCCCTGAATGTATACAGCATCTTTATGCTTTCATTGACAGATAAAATTTAATTTAATTCAAACCAAATAAAAAATAACTGCAGATCTGGCTTTATGCGTAACGAAATCACAAATATATAAAAAACTATAAATTATCAAACTTTTTCATTCGATTTTTCATTAAAAACAAAGGTTGTTGCAATTAACCCCATTTTTTTGGTAGGGTGAAAATCGCATAGTTTTGTAAAGAAGCTCTCTGTAACCTTGATGGTTTCCTTTTCTGTCGCGTAGGGATTGGTTTTTTTAGTTATTACACGAAAAAAACATGGTTCTAGCATAGCGAGGAGTAGTCCATGACTTTCGCGAACTGCACGCGTTTTTTTCTTCGTCCGCAAAATTTTTACCAAAATTTAAGTTTTTAAAGAGTTTAATACTAGTGAATCTAATGATCGTTCAAAGCTGACGCGTTATCTTCTGTCAGCGAAAAAATGTAATATCTCAAAAATGGGAATCATTCTTGAAATTTTATGAAGTGCTGAAGATAGTTTAATAATTAGTGATAAAGTGATTGTTGTTAGGAATTGACCAACACCATGGTTAACTTCCCCCTAAAATAAGAGGAGCTGTGTTTCCCGGTGGCCTGCCGAAAATCAGCGATGCAGTTCTAGATCCTTTGAACATCAGAGACGGACGTTTGATAATATATTGGTGAGTCCGTTCTTTTTTTTTCATTTTTTGGGGGTTTTGCTTCTCTAGATCAGACTAAAAGCTGTTACACATTAAATTGTGTATTAAAGAAAGAGATCCATCAGAAGCAAGATAAGTCCCATTTGAGAAACATTTTAACCAGAAAAAATTAACTTTTAAGTGACAAAACTTTACATTTTTCTTTATCTTGAAGAACTTTGTTATTTCAACTTGTTTTTGGATTGCATCTCTCAATTATTCAGAAATATTTTAATTAAAAATTGAACCTTACATTTTATTTTCGGAAATATAGTTTTGAACGGTTTTTTAAACGTGTTAGGGAAGCGTAAAATAAACCAACTCTAAACATTGATTGTAGATTTAACAGCGGAATGACACATTCACCATATCTTTCGATTCGTCTTTTTGAGTTTTGTAAAACTACTGGAAAAAAGTCATGTACACAGACACATTATTTTCTTCAACTTTCTATTAGTAGTGAACAATATTTTGGTTAATACAATTGTTACTAATGAGTCGGAGGTTATCAATTTTCCGGAGATACATCTGAGGAAATCAATAGACTAGATAGTGATAGTTTAAATTTTTTTATTTAGATTGGTGATTGGCAGTTTAGTTGAACTTACCTTAAATAAGCATTATTTAAAATCAATTTTTACGTCCATGTATTCATTGCTGAAAAAACTTACATGTTATCTAACGAAATTCGAAATCACGCCATTTACAATTGTTTTTCGGAAAAATAGTTTGAATTTTATTTCGGGTCGATAAATAAAGGTTGTTCTTGTAAAAGGTATTTTAGAATGGATAATTATAAACGGATGAGCTGATGATTTGCTAAAAAATATTATCAATATTTTATCTTCGATTCGGCCACAGGTCGACCAAAGTTGATAGCAAGCTCAAGCTATTTCATTTCAAAAGTCGTTTTAAATATATATGATGTGTTAGATATTATAGTGAGGGAAACAACTAAATATCAGGTAGGAAGGAATCTATTTGAGTGTTAATAATTTTTTTTGGATATTCAAATTAACAAAATCTCGTAGAATTTCTTCAGAAAATGTCTAGGGGCATAGGAGATGTAGGTAGAACGAAGTTCGCACCATTTTCCAAAAATGGCTCCTGATCCAAACCCCCTTACTAACACAACCCTTCCTGAGATACTTGAATACCTATAGATTCGCAGACGTATAGACGGTTTCTATAGCTGGTGATACTGACTTATCATTGTTTCAGAGTTTTTCAAAATAAGTTTTTGAAGAAATCTGGAAGAACAGACTTATGGTTGATCCTATAAAGTATCTTACTAACAATCCTTCCTTCATCCCTCATTGACTACTAGGACGTGGCCGGCGTCGTTATTTATCATTTGTTAAAGGGAGAGCATGAGTTTTGTGCATTGAGAATGAATTGCTAATCCCAAGCTGCATTCTTTTGGCCCTTGCACAAAATTGATGGCCTCGATCAATCACGGAGGTAATTTTTAAGAGATATTTATGCTAACAATTCCATTCAATTTAGACATACCTTGAAACAATCCGGATTTAGGGAAAAATCCTGTGAGAAAACTAGTTTGTTCGTAAAATGAAAGTTCACATGATCCCTTACATTATAATTTTATATATAATTGTGATAAGTTCTTATTTAATTTTTGGCATTTCGGCGAGTTGTGAAAATTGAAGGTAGAATATTTAGAAAGAACATGAAAGTATTATAGGTGGAAAGATCAAAGTTAGAGCGCTTTGGGTAGAAGAAGTTGAATAGTTGGTGAAAATGTGAGCAGGGTTTTTGTTTTGTGAACAGCTTTTGAACTACTTGCGTGATTCTTTGCCGCGCTTTGCCCGGTCGGACACAATCTCATGTGTTCGAGCCGTCCGTTTCAATGTGGGTAGGAATGCGATGGGTTTCTTCATCGCTTCCTATCAACATTGAAACGGCGCGCGGCAAAGAATCACGCAAGTAGTTCAAAAGCTGTTCACAAAACAAAAGCCCTGCTCACATTTTCACCAACTATTCAATTTCTTCTACCCAAAGCGCTCTAGCTTTGATCTTTCCACCTATAATACTTTCATGTTCTTTCTAAATATTCTAACTTGAATTTTCACAACTCGCCGAAATGCCAAAAATTAAATAAGAATATATCCCAGCGGCGATTAAAATAAGATAACAATTGTGATAAGTGAAAATAACGTCAAAAACGGTCAAAACCAAACGGTATGTTAACATTAGGTACACATGCCAAATTAGGAACACCCACCATAAGTGATTCGTAAATAGTTTCATTCCTATGATTTTAAATGTTTGTCCTTATTTCAAAGTAGTTTAAGTACACTACAATCACTCGTTCTTTATTACGGCATCGCAGTTGATGAATTGTTCAAAAGCACAAAACCGCCTTGAAAGAAATTGATAACGGAAACATAATGGCAATTAAAATTTCATACTACCGCGGAATATCCCGGCGATGGATAATTTGAAACGACCCGGTGCGATCCATTGAGTGTGTCACCGGGTTGGACGATTATTAAAGAGGAACCCAAATGAATGTGAGCGCGAGACCGCAGAAACAAAAAAAAACGACTCTTAAACAGAAAACAAAAAAACACACCTCCCGTTTGTTCGACTAATGGTCATCGTTGTTCGGTGCAAAAATGTCATTGAATCTCGCAATCCATACTTGAAGTGCTCTTTGCTCCCTTTCAGACGTAACGTTTTTTTTTGGCGTAATATTTCTGCTTTTTCGTTGTTTGTACAGGCATGGGAACGACCGGAACTTTTTGCGAGAGCAAGTGCTGCCGCACTCGGCATAAGTTGCGACTTGCGATAAGTCACTGACTGGGTGCTGTCATACTTGGGAGTGAAATTCGCGTTATCAGAGTACTTGCTTTTTTTTTCTCAATACTATAAAAATCACTACCCGGGGGTGCTCCGCTACAGTATTCATTCTTGAATTTGACTATTGTTTCATGAAACAAGTTTCTTGAATTTTAAAAAACAATTTGGAACATTAAAAAATGAACTTCCAAATTTTGGCAATCGATAGTGATCAAGTTAAACTAAAAAGTTTGTGGAGTTTGTGGATTGAATTCATGTTATGTCACGAAATTCGTAACTCCATCACTGAATACGCAGCCTATAACATTAGTTTTTTTTATTAAGACTGTTTGAACAGCATTAGGAGATAACATTTTTGACAAAAGGATTTGATCTATTGGGTTGTATTTCCGGCCTAATTATATGGAAGATTGACATTGCAGTGATGTCAATTGAATTTATGTTTGATCAATGCCAAAAGACATTTCCGTGTTAAACAGCCTATAACTTTTTTGCCTAATGAGATACGAAGTTAAGGTGTTCGACAAAGTTGTTCAGCGGAAGATTTCCCTTCATATAATTTTATAAATTAGCACAAAAACTATCATCGTGCTAGGCTCCACAGTAGAAACAAAAACAATGTTGATTTTCCAGTACATATTATTCAATTTTCCCATACAAACCTAAAAGTTAAAATTTACTCATGTAAACGTTTCTTAAAAATTCTGCAAAAAATCATGGATGAGTTTTGGATCAAGACGAAGCTTTTAAGACGGGGTTTGGGAAGCTCAAAAATGACCCCAAATCGATTCAGTCTAGTGGTACAGACTGGCCGTTCCAAGCAAAAAGGTTGATTATTCAGTTTTCTTTCACCTCAGATATTGGAAAAGGAGGGCAAAAATTCTGCATTGGAAGAAATATCTTAATTTGCGCAAAAATCGTCATTAAACACGTGTTTTTCAATGTATTTAAGGTAAAAATGGCGTTTAAACTACTTTTGCGATCACGAAAAACAATGTTTTCGGAATAAATTTCTATTCTGATCTGAATAAGATATTGTTCAGAAGGTGAAATCATTTTGTATGATTTTTATGCATATATGTATATGAGTCACTTTTGTGAACATTGTTTTTACATACGCCATTCATGCCAATAAGAGCTCACATCATTTTCAACAACTTTCTACACACAAAAAAAATCATATTAAAACTACTAAATCCGTGGTTTAAATGAACAACAGACAACCATATTTTTGAGTCAAATATGTTTTGTTGTTTATAATACCTTACGCATATCTTTTTTACCATGTGCTCAATTTGGCTGCACATAGTAAATTCGACTGCGTTTTAGTAAAATTGTCAATGAAATGATGCATTGTTTCACTTCGAGCCTGATATGTTTCATGATGAAACTAGTATGTGTTATGATAAAGATTAGGAGGAGCGAGGAGCTTGATTTAAATAGTTAAATTACTCTGTATGTTTGTTTGTTTATTTCCATGCATGCATTATTATATAATTAAAAATATTAAAATTCACACTTCCGACACAATTCGGTCAATGTTAGTGTGTTCTCCCGATGCTCTGGAAAGATTTGGAAAGTTGTAAAACTTGAAAGCAGCTCAAAATTTGTTTGTTTACTCACGGGTTTGATGATTAATAATCCTGAGTAAGTATAAACAACAAGAATGATTACCATAGTAAAATTATTATACGAACTTATGTTTTTAGTCAAATATGTTTTGTTCTCAAAAAGAGTTCTTAGCAAGCCTTGGTCGAGTGCGGTCGTGATTTTTCTTCGCTCGTTCGAATGTTTTGCATTTTAGTTTTCTGACAGTTCAAAATGGGAGATTCATTTCAGATTTCTAGAGACGGCAAGCTGAGGGATTTGGTCATGTTGTTGACTTTTGTAAGGAATTGGGTGTTACTTTCACCTTAGCCGAAGTTTGGTGTTTTGGTGAATCTTTATCGGAAAACCCGGAACACCTTGATCATGGGGAGGCAGTACAGTCAGAGTGAAGTGTCTGAAATGTGTTATTGTGAAAGTTTTTCTAATATTTCGTTACAAATCGGTTTAAAATTGTAAAATTTTGGTTAAGTGTTGTGTTTCGGGGTTTTCTATGTTGTGATAGTGGATTTTCTTCGAAATTTCAAGAGTTATTTCATCGAATTGGTTGAGTGAAGAGGACTGGTGCTACATCATTGGGAACAGCCGAAAACGATTTTCTGCAGGGCCGCTATGCAATTGTCATGAATCTGTCATTGTCAAGGATATCAAGCTAAGGCATTTTTTTTTATTATTTTTATATATGTTCAAATTCTTTATTTAAAAAATCTATCAAACATGAATTTCTGACAGTTTCATGCGAAGTGAAATATTTCACGGAAATAAACTTGTATACAAGTTTAGATGCAAGAAAGCTTGTTGAGCACACACAAGCAAGATGAACATTAAGCTTCATAAGCTTTTTCAACTCGTTAGTTCGCCGACAAAAAAAAATATAAATGAGTTCCCAAAGTTTAACACATTGAAATGATAGATTTGAACAGTTTTTATTACGTAGATATTTGAAGTTAAAGTTAAACAAACAGACAAATTCTTTAATCGCTAGTTACTCTAATTATCATCATATTAGTATTTCATAAAATACTTTACTGTTTTGTCGTTAAGACAAAATTGTCATCGCGACTATTCATCGTTTGCTAATTCACTTTTTCTACTGTATTTCAACAGAAGCATGCTTTGATTGTATTTGATAGGAAGATCGTTTTTGCTTTTAGGTACGTTAACATATGCATTTGAGTAAGAAGGATCAGACAACCATTACCTAAGTGGAAATTCCATTCAAAGATATTCACAAAAAAAAACATCAAATCATATTTAGAAGTTAAACTAAATAATAATTATTTTAACTTTATCACGCTGCTTATCATACCTAAAGAAAAACTGAAAAATAAGGTTAGTTTTGGCAAATGAAAAACAAACATCATATTGTAAATTATGCGTAGAAATTGTGTTGTACTTGATTAGAAACTAATCAACTAATCAAACTTTCATTAAAGCAGATAAAGAAAAGATAATAATTAAAATACTTTTGCACAAACATGTTTGTAATTCTGTTAAATTCAAATGTTTGAAAACGTAGGAGATTAGGATTTTTAATACAAGATCAATGCACTAGTCAGAAGTGCTTCCAGATCGTATCCTTTTACCCACTCTCCCAAACAAAATTCAAATACCAGCTTCGAAAAGCACGCAAATGTTACAATCGAATTCGCTCTGAAGACAGTAAACATTATCTTAGACGCTTAGAAAACGAATTTAAAAGTTTAAACGAGCTGCTTCACCGTCAACATGTTTCGCGTCTTCAAGAAAACATGAAAAATGACCCCTCATCATTTTGGACACATCTCAAACATAAAAAACAAAACGCCGCAGTCCCCGTTGATGTAAGCTTCCGCGGTGTAACCTCCTCCAGCTTGACCGAATCGGCAAATATGTTTGTTGAATTCTTCCAAAGCGTTTACTCTCCACCTAGTAATGGCACAGACAACAGCTACCTCGCATCGCTCGAGTCTTACGACATAAACTTGCCCTTGCCGTGCTTTTCCGTTCAGGATATCTACGAGAAGCTGACCGCAGTTGACCCAACGAAAGGATCGGGTTCTGACGGCATTCCTCCTGTGGTTCTGAAACATTGCGCCGCATCTGGAGCTGCCCCGATTTGCAGTATTTTAAATCGATCGCTCAACGAAAGGACGTTCCCCAGTGCTTGGAAGGTTGCAGCAATTTCTCCGATTTATAAATCAGGCAATGCTCATCACGTCGAAAACTACCGCCCAATCTCAATCCTGAGTTCAATTTCAAAAGTTTTCGAAGTTTTAATGCACGAGCGATTGTATGCTGCCATAAAACCTCTTATCTCAGAGTCTCAGCATGGATTCGTAAAGAAACGGTCTACGGTGACGAATCTGATGTGTTACATTAGTTTCCTGAGTAATAGTCTGGAGAAAGGTTGTCAAGTGGATTCAGTCTATATTGACTTTGCAAAAGCGTTTGACCGTGTCCCGCACAGAATTCTCCTTGCAAAGATGGATCGCCTAGGGTTTCCAGCTTGGTCACTTGATTGGATTGCTTCTTATCTGTTGCACCGACAGGCTTTCACGAAAATTAGGAATTCACGATCACGAACTTTCGACACCCCATCTGGAGTACCGCAGGAAGGTCACCTTGGACCCCTTCTGTTCATAGTTTTCGTGAATGACCTATGTAATACTTTTCAATCCGACACTCTGCTTTATGCTGATGACTTGAAGCTGTTCAGAAGAATAAGCAGTTCCGTTGACTGTCTTGCCTTACAAAACGACATCGGCAGATTAGAAGACTGGTGCCGCTTAAATGGAATGACGGCGAACGCCAAAAAATGCAAGATAGTCAACTTCACTCGTGCACGTAACACAGTCAACTTCGAATATCAACTCTCGGGTTCAACATTGGAGAATGTCAAATCCATTCTCGACCTGGGAGTGAAAATTGACAACAAACTAACATTCGCTGAACACATCGCGCTCACGTCTGCGAAGGGTTTTGCTGCATTAGGATTCTTGCGTCGTAGCACGAAAGACTTCGACGACGTCTATGCACTGAAAGCAGTGTACTGCTCTTCGGTTCGTAGCATTATGGAATACGCCGCTCAGGTATGGGCTCCTACTCAGAGTACACACTGCTACCGACTTGAACGTGTCCAGCGAAGCTTCGTTAGGTACGCTCTCCGGCGACTTCCTTGGAACGAACCACTTCGACTTCCGCCGTACGAGCAAAGGTGTGCTCTGATAAGCATTGCTTCTCTCGAAAAGCGTCGTACCGAGCTACAACAAACATTTATTTTTGATGTCTTAACTAATCGTGTTGACTCTGCTTACGTATTGGAACGCGTCAACCTTTACATATCAACGAGGACACTACGACAACGTCAGTTCCTCTGGATACCTTTTCACCGTACTGCATATGGCCGAAACCATCCCATAGATAAATGTTGTGAACGTTTCAACTCAGTGTACCATCTTTTTAATTTCGATATGTGTAAACGTAGATTTAAATTAGAATTAAGTAGTATGTCTTAGTTTTAAGTTAGTCTGTACGGTATTCCAACCAAAGATGAACTAAATAAATTAAAAATTGTTTGCTAGGATGCAGAGGTGACCTCGGTCCTAAAGCGCAAATTTATGTCTTTCATCCCTTTCTCTATTTTCCTTACTATCCATTGACTACTAGGACGTGGCCGGTGCCGTTATTGATGTTCAAAATGAGAGCATCAGTTTTGTACATTCAGAATGGGCTAATCCCAAGTACCATTCTTTTGACCCTTGTACAAAACTGATGGCCTCGGCGGAGTAGCAACCATTGGCGATGTGGAATTCGTTCTACTGAGCCACACCAGCGATCGTGGAGTTCAAAATGCTATATGTAATTTATTGTTCTTTGAATATTACAATTTTGTACCTTTATTGAAAACTCAACTCAACTTAATATGTAAAGTTTCAACAAATCTAACATTTTTTTTCTCATACAAACATCTTTATAGTAGAACAGCATTTCGGTTTTTACGATTTAAGGTGGATGTGAGTAGTCAATCAAGCTAAGCTAAGCTAAGCTAAGCTAAGCTAAGCTAAATATGTTTTGTTCTCAAAAATACCATGTGCGTAGTATTTTGTTGATATGAATTAGTGCCACAATGTCTAAATTACTATGCGGACGCTAGTTGTAATCGAAATTATGATGAAATCATCATGACCATAGTATTTTCGACAATAAACATTGATAGTTATCGAAAATTACCAGGTACATAGTAATTTCAATAATGTTTCATGTGCACTTTTACAAAATTGATGTTATATTTCGCGTGGTTAAAAATACTATAACGCAGAAATGGTAAAATTATCATGATCACGTCTTCGGAATAGAAACGCAATTTTTTTCCGTGTATATGACATGTAGATATGAGTAAAAGTGCCAAAAACCATCAGTTTTGATTTTTGTCCCGGTATCCCATACAATCAACGCACTGTGAAACGTTGGGATTCGCGAATTCCATTAATGTGGGTTATTCTTGCTTCCTGGAAAGGACTTCAGTTCTTCCGACAAAATTCTTAAAGCTCCAAATATCGAATATTGGCTCTTAACAGACCAATGTAATTACATGGAAATAATCCTAAATCTACGTGATAATTTAAGGGAATTGAACATCTCCGAAAAATTCCAAGGCCTATAAACTTAGTGTGTGTTTTAGCTCTAGGGTTTATAAAATAACTTCATGTAGCGGTCGCCCCTTTTTAAATTTTAATTTTGTCGAACCGTGCAAAATGCATCGGTTCTGCCATTTGTATGCAAGAGGCACGGATCGGTCCGATGCCTTTATCGAGACTTGCATCGAAGGTTGAATTCCAGAGCTTTTTCTTTCAAGGCTAATCCATAAAGCTTTGCGAGGGGGTGGGAAAGAAATAGAAAGGCCCGAATCACGATTGAAAAACGAGCGACGAATTGAGATCGCCAGAATCCCGAAGAATTTGTAAAGATTACTCGGGATTAACGTACTTCCGCCTAAGGTCAACGCCCGAGATTGCTTTCCCTGATCTGAGGGTAACACTGCAATCATTTCTATCTGGTTAGTGAAAGCAAGTGGAAGCGCGCTTTTGATCGCGATCGTTTTTTTCCTTTTTAGTAAAAAGGTATCAAATGGTGTTGTGAGTCTTGATTTTAAAGATTTTAAATACTTTTTTTTGTGTAGCCCCGCATTTAGGCTACACTCGCGAGCTAGGGCTGAAATTGTGCGTGCAAGAAAAAGCTAGAAAGCAGGTAAAGTCGTGCAAAAGATAACCGTGCCCGTGCAATGTGCTAACTTTTTGTGCCAAACAGGCACCGATTTCGCCCAACAGCGTATTCCAACATCTACAAAGCTTGCCCGCCAGATCAACCACGCCGATGGTTATATCCGGGCTAGTTCCGTCACATCGAGCCCGGACCTAGAGCCTGCCCATACCGGTCGATCACCTCACCACGTGCCCGCCAACAACATCCAGGATCGGATATCCGTTGGGACCCTCCTTGCTTTTTGATCGGCCGCCCCATCGTTCTTATACCAAGCCGAGTCGATCAGGAGTCCAGCATCTGCAGCAGTAAACACCGACGGTGGTATCACGTCAGCGACGAACGACGTCATCAGCTCCCGGCAGACGGTTGAGCAGAGCCAGAGAACAACGCGACCAAAGGTTTGATCCCAACCAACACTTGCTCGGTGAGTCGTATCATTATACTATTCTCTTTCATTCTCCGAACAGAGCGTCGTCCACAACTAACGACAGATTCTTCCGAAATTGGAATCTGTTCGAAAAATTAAGTATGCGTTAATCGCATTCTATCACGAGAATTTCACGAAACTTTATGTTTGCACATACGACATAATTTCGTAGACGTCGTGACGTTTTTTATCGAACACCGTCCGACCCCTTGGAAATTTTAGCGGTACCGCATCGATTGCATAGCCTCTGAACGCGATCGATGGCCCTAGCACTGCACGGTTAATAGTATAGGTAGATAGATGTACAAATGCACGCACCGGTAGGAGAGTAGAGTAAGAAATGTACATAGTAGTATAGGATCCAATTGGAAAACGCAAAATGAAATGAAACGAAAAATTGTACTGAAACCTTATTGTAAATATGAACTTATTCCAATAACTCTAAACATTATTCACTTAAATACATTTACTCTCGGAACAATATAATGTATTTGAATCCTACCAAAGGTGTTTTTAATCGGAGATTTTGAGATTCACATCGCCACGCGCAACGCTTAATGTCTTGGATTTTGAATTTTCCTTTAGCCTCTTCCACGACCTTTCGCCATCTGGTGACGGGATGATTGTAGTCCAGTGATGCGAAATGCAGGTATGAGCGATCTCGTACCGGGAAGTTTTTATGATTCTTCTAGGTTTTGGTAATCTCTTGGAGTGTGACCGAGAAATTCTCGAGGTTTTCGATTGCGGATTCGGTGAAGCCCCTAGTTCGATCCTTTATCCGATCGGGTAAAACTTTATGGACTCGCCTTGAAGGGAGTCTCAGCCGGGCAATTCAACCTTGGTGTGCTGTCCCTATTCTAGGGTGGCGCATAAGCAGCACGCTTGTGTCGGATCGAACTGTGCTGGCTACAAATTGGCGCCCAACGTGGGGCGCCAATTTGTAGCCAGCACAGTTCGATCCGACACAAGCGTGCTGGCTACAAATTGGCGCCCAACGAAAAGGTTCCGAATTTCTTGCGAATTCTTAGGAACGAGCTTCTAGTTTATTTTTTTCTGCAGATCTTTTAACTGCATGGTTGGGTTTTGGACAATTTCGATTAAATTTTTTTTGATGGACTTGTTTTCTTAAGTTGTTATTTCGGAGAATATTTATTCCTATGTACACTTAGGGCTTAGTTGCTTCTAGAAACATTGATTTCTATGGTTCATAATTAATGATTCTGTTTGATTCACGATTGCGTATGAATAAGTCATACTGATTTGCGTATAGTCTAAAACTATACAGTTGAACTGTTTTCACAGTTGTTCTATTACAAGATCGCTTTTAAATATTTCGGAGTAGGAAAATAAAAGGAAATTTGTCTAGTTTTTTCTAGTTATATCCGGGCTCGATGTGACGGAACTAGCCCGGATATAACCATCGGCGTGGTTGATCTGGCGGGCAAGCTTTGTAGATGTTGGAATACGCTGTTGGGCGAAATCGGTGCCTGTTTGGCACAAAAAGTTAGCACATTGCACGGGCACGGTTATCTTTTGCACGACTTTACCTGCTTTCTAGCTTTTTCTTGCACGCACAATTTCAGCCCTAGCTCGCGAGTGTAGCCTAAATGCGGGGCTACACAAAAAAAAGTATTTAAAATCTTTAAAATCAAGACTCACAACACCATTTGATACCTTTTTACTAAAAAGGAAAAAAACGATCGCGATCAAAAGCGCGCTTCCACTTGCTTTCACTAACCAGATAGAAATGATTGCAGTGTTACCCTCAGATCAGGGAAAGCAATCTCGGGCGTTGACCTTAGGCGGAAGTACGTTAATCCCGAGTAATCTTTACAAATTCTTCGGGATTCTGGCGATCTCAATTCGTCGCTCGTTTTTCAATCGTGATTCGGGCCTTTCTATTTCTTTCCCACCCCCTCGCAAAGCTTTATGGATTAGCCTTGAAAGAAAAAGCTCTGGAATTCAACCTTCGATGCAAGTCTCGATAAAGGCATCGGACCGATCCGTGCCTCTTGCATACAAATGGCAGAACCGATGCATTTTGCACGGTTCGACAAAATTAAAATTTAAAAAGGGGCGACCGCTACATTCATACATAATAATAATACTGAATGCATGTGGTTTTTATGAGATTTGAACCAACTCGATATCAAAATTTTACTTTTTCTTATTCAACCCTTCTTTTATTTTCACTAACAACACACATTTTTAACCAATGCTACCGAGATACAATTTTTTAGAAAAAGAATTTAACACTGAATGAGTCTTTGATGTTGTATTCATCACTGAAATTGATTCAAATTAAAATATATTTTTTACAATTTTGTCTTGATGTTGTGAGTTTTATGTCGATTAACATTCTTTCACAGGCTATGGCCGAAACCGAAAAATTAAATAATTTTCATAATCATGATAGGGTGCTCTTATTATTAGTAAAGAGTACTTTTTTCTAAGAGTGTATAAAATGTGAGAGTGTGAGAGTGTAAAAAATGGAAAAAATATGAGTATCGGTAACGACACCTAGTGACTCTGAACTGAGTTAAAAAAATGGCGTTGAATAATTTGAATTCACGGTTGGTAAAATCGCTATAAACATCATTTTTGTTTACCTTTTTGTTCAAAAGGTAAACAAACTCTTAGAAGAATTGATTTTGGAGCTATTTAGGGATGGCCACGCTATTGGTTTGGGCCATGAAGCTGTTTTCTACGTTTTTTGATTTGGGTTATAATTTTTTAAAGAATGTATTTGTCCTCCTGATCCGTTTTAGCATGGATTCTTTCAGGTTCTCGCTCAAAATGTCGATTTCATCATCAACAATCACATTACCGTTGAGAAAAAAGATTGCAACTGAGTTGAGAAAACAATTGAAAAATCTTATGAGGCGTTCAATCATCGTAATTTATGTTACTTAAATTATCGGCCTTATCTATGAAAAGTTTAGTAAGAACATCTTAATATTATGAAATTTTATTGACGGATAGAAAGTAAGGAGGAATGAAAGATGGTGAAAATGGGCGGGTAGAAATTATTAGAAGCATTATCATCAGATACCAATTTTTTTCGACACGGGCCACTTTTCACCGATAAGACCGATATATTAAGTGATAAAATTTTAATTTTAAAATCATCTTGGAATTACCAGCTTTTCAACAAACTCATTGAAATTTTAAAATTTTTTAAAACGATGAGTGTTTTTTTTATTTGTGACGGCCACTGTATAAAGGGTGATACGGTCAAAATTTGGTCAATATCAACTTGACATATTTCTTTCAATTTTGCATTTAAAAAACCTGAACACCCCTCATTTTGAAGGTGTGTGTGTTTATAATGTTGCTCCTATTTTGATTTTGGAATTCACTCTTTAGTTGTCAAAATGCCGACCAAGAAAGAAGAGCAGCGTATCAAAATTTTGCTCGCGCATCGCGAAAATCCGAGCTACTCGCACGCAAAGCTGGCAAAATCGCTAAAAGTTGCCAAATCAACCGTTACAAATGTAATTAAAGTGTTTGGGGAACGTTTGTCAACAGCCAGGAAATCGGAAAAGGAAATCGAAAACCGGAAGCCGCTGAGACGACAAAAAGAGTTGCCGGTAGTTTCAAGCGAAATCCTAATCTCTCTCTCCGAGATGCCGCAAAAAAGCTGGGTGTATCGTCTACAACCGTGCATCGAGCCAAAAAACGAGCCGGACTATCGACATACAAGAAGGTAGTGACTCCAAATCGTGATGATAAACAAAATACGACGGCCAAAGCGCGATCCCGGAGGCTGTACACGACGATGCTGATAAAGTTTGACTGCGTAATGGATGACGAAACCTACGTCAAAGCCGACTACAAGCAGCTTCCAGGACAGGAGTTTTATACGGCAAAAAGAAGGGGAAAGGTAGCAGATATTTTCAAGCACATGAAACTGTCAAAGTTCGCGAAGAAATATCTGGTTTGGCAAGCCATCTGTACCTGTGGCTTGAAAAGCAGCATTTTCATAGCTTCCGGGACTGTCAAAAAAATTCACGTGAAAGAGTGTTTGAATAAACGTCTGCTGCCTTTCCTGAAGAAACACGGTACTGATTTGGCCGGATTTGGCATCTTGCCATCACGGTAAAAAGGCTATGGAGTGGTACGCCGCCAACAACGTGCAGGTGGTTCCCAAGAACAAGAACTCTCCCAACACGCCAGAGGAGCCCAATTGAAAAATACTGGGCTATTGTCAAGCAGAACCTAAAGAAGACCAAAAAAACTGCTAAGGACGAGTAGCAGTTTAAGGAAAACTGGCTTTCTGCGGCGAAGAAGGTGGACAAGGTGGCTGTACAAAATCTGATGGCAGGGGTTAAGCGTAGGGCCCGGCAATTCGGATTTGGAAAGCCGAAGCCTAACTGATTATTTTCCTGTATTTTATACTAATTAATAGAGATGTACCGAATATTCGGTCGGCCGAATATTCGGCGCCGAATACCGCCAAAAAACCGTTAAGCCGAATATTCGGCCCACCGAATAGTTGAGCCAAGTATTCGGCCGAATTGGCCGAATAGGCCGAATACTTACTTTTCAAATTTTATACACTAACAGACTTGTCAAATATTTTCAACTGGTGTTGGATAAATTATAAAATATCCAAAAGTAATGTTGAAAAAGCTACAAAATCATCAAAAAATTATGGTTTCAGTATAAGATTCTACACAGAAAAAAAATCTGAATCCTTAACAACACTGAAATTGAAAACCTGTATCATTAGGGTAAAACTGTACAAAACGCACCAGCTAAGCATAATTGCTATTTATAGCGATACCAATCATTTAAGAACCAAATTGAGAGTTGACAACGATTCAAGGATGAAATCTACGTATTATCGAAAACAAAAAATATGATAAAAACTCGATTTTGACTACATTTTTGAATAAAAACTAAAACAGCCAGAAAACAAACCGCGGGGTAGAACGCCAAAACTAGTGGACAGAACGCACCAAACAGGAAGGGTGGTAAGAAATGAAACAATGATTATACGGAATTTAATTATTGAAACACCAAATGTTTAATTACATGTTCATCGTAGTTTTGTAAACTACCATTTTTTGGCAAAAAATCATTTAGTATTGCTAAACTGATCGAAAATTTCGCTTTTCAAAATACACTTTTCAATATCCTTATATATAAAACGCCTTCAAGTAGGCAACGAAATTCAATTTTTTCGACTGATATAGTGATATCGCGGCAAACATGGCTGCCGATAATTTTTTCGAATCGAATATTGGTGCACCGTTTTAACTCGAACAAGGACGAAATTTGTTATAATTATGCAATGTTATCGTCATTTGGGAGTCAGCAAATAAAAAGAAAGGCATTTTGTTTTGATATTCGGGTTTTGTCAAAAGTTAACAGCATTCAAAATTTGAGCGTAAAACACGTGGTCTTGTGGGCATTCTGCCCCAATTTTCATATGTTTGATTTTGGATAAAATTTGTAGGAAGTTAATAAAATACAACAAAATATTTATAGTCTTCCAAAAAAGCACATTAGTGGTAAAACGATAAGCTGTAGTTTGATCAGATTGCGCAAGCTGTTTTACCATAAAACCTTATATGTAACTTATGAAAAATTACAAGTTTCACGCTGATTCCATTAATTCCTCTGTTTCTAAGAACTAAAGTAGATTTTGTGAACTTTGTATCTATTGAATGAAGAAAAAGCTTGTTTACTACAATAAAAATGAAGAAAAACATCATTCGAAGTCATAGGTTAGTGTATATTTGAGAAAGAATGACATGGGCCATTTTAACCCCGCTGGTGCGTCTTGTACAGTTTTCCCATGGACACATGACGTGGAACGCGATTTAATGATGTAAATTTACAAATTAAAAAAAGTTGAAACCTTAACAGCACTGAATTCGTATAACACAAATATTACTTGACACGGAACGCGATTATTTTGATTATTTGATGTAAATTTACATCACATATGATGTAAATTAAAAGAAGCATCACATACGACGGAATTTTCAGTGCGAGTTAAATATTACACGTCTTAATATTTTACATGTCTTTCAAATTTTACACGTCTGTTGAAGTTTATAGACGTGTAATATTCAACTCGCACTGAAAATTCCATCATATGTGATGCTTCTTTTTTGTTCCATCATATGGGATGTAATTTTACAACTTTTTTTTGGTCATACCAAATAATCAACAACACTGAATTGGAAATTTCTTAAAATTACACGACATGAAATATTACAATACACTGAACGTGATAATGTCATGTAAAATTATAAACAGTGAAGAACAGGACCAGACAAATGTGAGAAAAACTGTTAAGTCAAGTCGTGCGCCAAAGTATTTTCCCCGCGTGCGAGTAAGTTAATCGGTTTTGATGGTTCCCGGAGATCTTCCCGGAGAAGCAGGGATGCGGTTCAGGAAGCGGATCCACGTTGCTCAACTTTGAATCCGGTACGTCGGAGAAAAAAAATAAAAGTAATTAAACTTATGTGTGAGATAAAAAAAATTTGTATCCTAATAAAATGAATTATATTAATTATAGAAGGATTTCTATTTTTACTAAGAGACGAGAAAATTCCAGTATTGAATCATATTAACGATAAATAAAACAAAACAAAAATCCAATTGGAATGTTTTTCTTCCAATATTCAGTGATTTTATAATTTACATCATTTTTATTTTACAAATATTCGTTTGACCGAATAGTTGAAAAGGTCAATATTCGGTATTCGGCCGTTCGCCGAATACCACTACTCGGTACATCTCTACTAATTAAACTTGAAAAAGAAATTTAATTTCATTTTTTAAATAAACGATTTCACCGATTTACACGCGATTTCCCTTGACCGTATCACCCTTTATCACAAGGTTTAAGTACAGTATTCAATAAATCCTGAAAATAAGCAATTTTCGAAATGGATTCAAACCTGTTTGAGGGCTCGAGCAAGGCCGGGTTAATCAGCTAGTTATATCTAAAATAAGGTGTTGAGTATCAGAATATAGAATTCACCGTTGACTTAAAACGAGGGATGTTCTGGTTTCACTGAACTAGTTGCACCGCCTTTCATCTGCCTGTGCATCACTAGAAGGCCAAATTAAATTTCTGTCCAACCCCGCGTTGTCTCGAGGAGAGTCACGGGTCAATTGGTAACCTGCTCGTTCAATGAGAATATGGGAGTGTAGTAGATTCTCTATTGCCGGTGCACTTTTGCCATTGATATTTTTTTCTCAGCCTCTCGTTAGACATGTTTTAATTTCATAGTGGTAAAAGAAATTTAAGACAAACAAAAAATCTTTATCAACGTGCGCGCGCATTTACCCTGGAATAATCCGGGGTAAAGCTGTAATTTTTTTTGAAAAGTTTGCTGTTTGTTTTCGATAACCTCAAGACGGGGTTTGAAAAAAAATTGAATTTCAAAATAAATTCAAATTATGAAGTCTCAGAAACTGACTATGACATCAGAATAAAAAACTCGATTTCTAAACCATGGGTCAAACCCTGATTTTATACGTTAAATTTCAGAAAAAGAGTTCAGGTTCAAAATGAATCTAAATTCATAGTCAGCGTTTCAATGGAATGTCTTACAGAAAATTCAGTTATGAGTTAGATCTTAATATCATCATACCTTCTCACCCAGACGCCGCCTTCCGTTTCCTGAAACTGGTTCCCAGCCCATTCATCAACCAACGCGTACTGCTGATTACTGTACAGACTTAAATTATAACTATTATCACAGGTCACCAGATAGTCGGAAGTCGTCAACTTTCTTCGACCGTAACTATCCAATCGATCCAAACTGCTGGCACCGGAAGGCGGAAAACTGATCTCAACTAATGGAGCCTTCCTCGGAGCCTCTGGGGATGGACACCCCAGCTCTTCATACGGTGGATCATCCTCCTCCAAGCTGGCACTGAGACGTTTCAAGATTTTCGACATTTTTCCCCTAGTTTTTAACACTACCACTCTAAGCCATGCGTTATAAAAACTAGTAAAAGAATGCAACCGTTAACAACATGATACAATTCGAACATAAAAACTCGCGATCGCGATACTTGAGATTGCAAACCGAAGAGTGCTGACCGAGCTTGCCCGCGACTGAGGATCGAATGATGAAGATCGCCCAAAAGGTAACTCCCATTCGGTAACATTTGCACTGGATATAGTTTCATCAAACTCATCATCATCATCAGCATCTTCATCATCGACATCATCAAAATTGTAATCATCAAGATCGGTGTACGTCGATTATAAAAGGTGCTCTAATGGCTCTGGTAGTGACGTTGACCTGTTTGACTTGGGGCAGACGGAAGAAATACTCTTTCATGATTATTGAACAAACGGGCATGCCGACAAAGTCAGTGGATCAAGATTCCTGGATCCGTGCGGGAGATTTGGGCGTTAGGGGAAATTTTGCATGAGAATTCTCAGTTTTGGTTGGTTTTCTTGAGAAAAATAATGGACTTGAAACTTGAATGTCAAGGTTACACCTCACCTCACCAATGTACACTGTACACAGGTACATTAGACTAAGGTTTGGTTAAGGTTTAGACTGGGGTCTAAAAAGCTTCGTTTTGGTTCAAAACTTATCTATGATTTTTTGCAGAATTTTTAAGTTTAAATTACATGAGTAAATTTAAACTTTCAGGTTTGTATAGAAAAATTAAATATTCTGTACTGAAAAATCAACATCATTTTTGTTTCTTCTGCGGAACCGAGTCTGCTAAACGTTTTCGTGTCAATTTATAAATTTTATAAAGGAAATTTTCCGCTGAACAACTTTGTCAAAGACCGTAACTTCGTATCTTATTAGGCCAAAACGTTATGAGCTGATTAACAGGGGTTTGACTTTTGTAATTGAAAAACAATAAATACAATTGGCATCGCTGCTGGTACCTCGTGAAGTATTGCATGACAAATTTTCATGCAATACTTTGCGAGGCACCAGCAGTAATGTCTATTGATTTTTTTTTGTTTTTTCATGCAAAAAAAACATTCCTCTGTTAATCAGCTCATAACTTTTTGGTCTAATAAGATACGAAGTTACGGTCTTTGACAAAGTTGTTCAGCGGAAAATTTCCTTTAAAAAATTTATAAATTGGCACGAAAAACCTAAAGAAGACCCGGTTCCTTAGGAGAAACAAAAAAATATGTTGATTTTTCAGTACGAAATATTCAGTTTTCCCATACAAACCTAAAAGTTGTAATTGTGAAAATGAAATTCAAAAAAATTTCAGTGGATCAGTTTTTGAGTTATGCTTTAAATAAAATAAAGTACTTGTACCAGGCCCGTGTGAAGGACCCGCTCATGGAGGGAGTTTTCAAAATTCAAAATTCAAAATCCAGATTTTTAAAGATTTTGAATCATTGCTCTTTCCGGAAAGTCGTCGATCAATTATTTAAAATGATGGTCCTTATTCTGAACTAGACATCTGCATAAAAATAATTTACAAATTTAAAGCTTCGGACATAAGAATCATAGAAATACAATTCAAAAAATCACCCAGATTGAAATAGGAACTGAATAATTGTTGTTTAATATTCTGCTTAATATACATTCCTTTTTCCACATTTTCAATTGAAAGCTTGATTGAAAAATTCCCCTGTATTATTTGAATCTTTAATAAATATTTATCCATGATTTGAATTGTGAAATCATAATTAAGGAAAAAAAATCTCTTTTGAGCTTGAGATAATGTATTCAAAACACATACCTATTGATTAAATTTAATTTAATTAAAAGAAAACTATCAATATTATTTCTAGAGTTCCAGTGATCAAAATCAGAGATAAAATAATTTTTATATATCTAGGCTAAAAAAATTCACAATAATAACTTCATATATTTATAAAACAACATGTTCTTTTCAGCAGAGAAAGCTTCTACTGCCAAAGTACAGGTTGGGAAATGAGTGATTTCTTGATGGATCAATAAGATACTGAATAAAATTAAAATAATAAATTTCGAAATACTTTGTAGTCGTCAATTGAAATATTCGGTCTTAGAAAGTACAAAGTTGAACTAGGCACAATTTTCCCGTATGTTTGGATAACGTGCCGCTATTAAGCCTACCCCCATTCTGATGTTTTTCTTTTTTATTTCAGAACATAAAAATTCAGAACTGAAAAATAATGAGAAACTTATTCGATTATAAAAAAAAGTTTGACTATAAAATTATGTGAAAATTTAAAAAAAAATTTAAGCAAGTTACATGAACATACTCATGAAATGTTTTCTTGAAAACCTAAAATAGATTTAAAATCTGCTGATTAATAATAATGACTTTTTTTTAATATTTTTTCTTGATTTTGGATAAATAATTACTTAGTTCTGATGAAATTCGCCCGGAAATTGCCCGATTTTGGTCGACAAATTTGAAATCAAATGCCCGGATTTTGCCAGGTTTTAAGATAAAAGTAGTGTTGTACCTATATAATAAATAGTATAAATGGAGTAAAGTGAACAAGTAGAAAACTGCTTTTTTTTTTTGAAAACCAAAATTATTGGCGATCTTGGGAAAACTGCATAATTTATTTGAAGCCTTTCTTTTATTTTTTTATATTTTGAAGTTTTGTCAAAAACAATTTCCTAAATGATCTATATATTTTCAAAAATGGTTTCAAAAACCAAAGCTGTTGGATAAAAACCTAATTGCATATTTGGATTCAGGACAACCATAATTAATCAAAACAAGGTTTTAAATTTTTTGCACCTAGGAAAAATGTGAAATTTGAGGCCTTGAGTAATTTATCAAAACAATTTTAAATATGGAGTTTGGAATTCAAAAACACAAAATACAACTAAGCCTCAATTGGTTTCTTGAGGAATATTTCATACCAGCATAAAATTTGGAATGACACGCACCCTTTTTTACAATCAAAGTGATGAGTTATAAAGTCATCGATACTAGGTTTTTATAATTATTTTGCTTAATCTGTTGACTTTTGTGAGTGTTCAATACCTGTCACATGACTATCAACTTGTGATACTTATAATTAGTATTCTATAAATCAATTTTGAAGTTCAAATGGTTTGTTTCAAGTTTGAAATCTCTTTATTGTATATTTAAGGTGAATAAATTTGCTATCGATTATTTGAACCTTATTTTTGCGTATGATTAATGATATAAATGAAGTTTGATAGAAAAAATAATAAAAAAAGGCCTTTTTTTTAGAGAAAATTTTGTTTCATCGACAGTTTTAGCCTCGATAGTAACATTTCAAAAATCTGATTTTCTACAGACCATAAATGTTAATTTAAAACAAAGATCAAGGAGGTCAGTTATCAAAATTGGGTGGAAATTGAAGAAGTAATGGTTATTTTACTTTGACAGTAAGATTTGCATTTAAAAACAATTTAACGAACCGCAGTGTACTAACCTTAGTATAGGAAGAATTAAACATGATAAATCTCACTCGCTCCAAGTTTAAATTGATCATTAACTTATCAGTTAGTCACATGTCAAATTTTAGTAAGATCTGACCATGGAAAGGGGTGTCTTGAGTCTCAAGCGTGAATGGGATTTTAAGGTATTTTGCCCGAGAGAAGCAAAACATACTGGTTTTTCATTAATAACTTTTTTCTCCATCGACTGATTGTGTTTTATGAATCATTTTCTTGAATTCTTAACCGAGACAAATATTTCTCTCGAAGACTGCAACACGATTGGACTTAAAACGAAAAAGTTATTACAGTTCAAAGATTGTACTTTGGTCGCAAATTGTCGCCCAAAACGCAATGTGTAAAATGTACTCACTAACTGTCGATGGAACAAAATTTTTTCTCTAAAAAATGCATTTTACAATTATTTTTTCCGTCACAACTTCATTAATATCAACGATACTGTTGATCATACGCAGAAATTAAGTTCAAATGATCGATAGCAAATTTGTTCACCTTTTATGTACACAAAAAGAGATTTCAACTTTATATTATGCAGTCCAAAATATTTGACTATAAGTACAAGTACTTTTTTTTTCCAAAATTTCATACTTGGAGCATAAATTTAAAAAATGTTCAACAGAGATTTTTTAAAATTTTATTTTTGGTTTCTGCGCCCAATTTTACATTTGGGTCAGTTTGTGAAGTTCGCGATTTTTTTTTTAATATTGTAAACTAAGTATTAATAAACATCTTAATTTTAATATTTTTTTCTTGATTTTCAATTGAATGATTAATTGTGAAAAATCCGCTGTTATATCTTGCATATGAATAAAATTTTAAATCGTGGTTTGAGTTGTGATGATGACGATTCAATTTAATTCGATAAAAAGAATCAAATATTGAATTTCATTTTAAGAATGCCAGTGATGAAAGTCAGAGATCAAATCTTTTAATAAAATTCTTCCAGTTATTTCTGAAATCAACAAAAACCGCTTAATATATTTGTAATACAACATGTTCAATTCTTCATTGACAGCTTATACTGACAAAGTACAGGCTGGAAGATGGGTTATTTCTTAAATGATCAATAAAAACACTGATAAAAATCAAAATCAGAAATTCCAAGATTTGCTGTTAATATTGAAAGCACGAAGCAAATACTTATGAAGGTAGCCTAGTGCATTAAAATTTAGCTTTAAAATTGCTACTTCGAATTGTTTATTCAACTGTTTAAAACATAATTTCAAAATCTTGATCGATTCGAAAACGTTGATATAAAATCACGAATGCCATAAAGATGGTAAAACAACTATAGACGATACAAAAAAAAAATCGATTCAAAACAAGATGATTTAAAAAAATATAAACAAGTGAAACATTTATTAATTTCCTAGCGCAGGTTTTATAGTTTAAAATTTCAAGTTCTAAATATATTTTGTCGTCGTTATTTGACTATACGTGGGCAAACAAAAGGTGGAAATGATGTTTTTCCTCTAGAAAATTAAGAAATTGAAGTCTTCCAAGAAGATTTTGTTTTAAGAATACCAAAATTTAGAATTGAAATACCAAGACAAGATGATAAAAAAAACAACAGTTTGACTTTAAACTTTGAAATTAGTTGAAAATATAATAAATTATGCATTGCAAATTTGGTTAATTCATTTTAAAATGGAAACAAAACAACAGTAGTGAAAAAATAAGGTTTTTTACATTTAAGAAAGGAATTTTAACAACAAAAATATCTTACCATTTTATAGAAGTAAAGTGAAAACTTATGGAAACAGCATGTTGGTGTATATGTTTTAATGATTGATTTGCTAGATTTTGGCTTCCTAAACTCGAATCTTTTGTCAGATTTTGTCTATCACCTTTAGTTTTGGTGGTATGTAGTTTAAGTTTTTAAATGAATCAGTTTTGGGTGAAATAATCACTGTTAAGAAATAATATTCTGATGGTAATGATGACGAATGATCTGAAAAAGTTCAATTCCAAAGTTTTGAAGAATTTGGAAAGATGTCATTACAAGTAATTTAGAAATTACTGGACAAGCAAAAAACGATATAATTTTTTTTTGAATAAATTTGATGAAATATGCAAAATGATTTGACTGTTGTTTTGAAAAAATCTTATATCTGGGTTCAAACCAGTCCAAACCAAACTTATATCTGGGTTTACACCAGTTTTTCGGAAGCCGATCGCGACACTGCGTTTTTCGATTATATTT
The DNA here is from genome assembly GCF_029784155.1 of Uranotaenia lowii. Lineage (NCBI taxonomy): Eukaryota > Metazoa > Arthropoda > Insecta > Diptera > Culicidae > Uranotaenia > Uranotaenia lowii. The sequence goes on along the minus strand of NC_073693.1, from coordinate 233,266,107 downwards.
CCAACTCAGCATCATTGACTGTGGTAGATTCAATCACCCTTGAGGAAATACATAAATCAATTTGCTCCCTGGATAGCTCCAAAGGGCCCGGGCCTGATGGAATTCCTCCATTACTTCTAAAAAATCTTGTAAATGAATTAAGTATGCCCTTGTTTCTATTGTTCAACTCATCGTTGAAATCCGGTGTTTTTCCTCAAGTATGGAAAGAATCTTTTCTTGTACCTATTTTCAAGTCGGGGAAAAAGTCTGACATTAAAAATTACCGGGGTATAGCAATCTTATCGTGCATACCGAAACTTTTTGAAGCAATAGTGAATCAAAAAATATATAATCAAATAAAAACACTCATAACTGAAAAGCAACATGGATTTGTTAAAGGACGATCTACAGCGACTAATTTACTTGAATTCGTTTCTTATAATATCCACTCCATGGATCAAGGAAATTCCGTTCAGGCTCTATACACGGACTTCAGTAAAGCTTTTGATAGAATCGACATCCCTTTGTTAATTTTAAAACTACATAAAAACGGATTCAGTGCACAACTGCTGAAATGGATTGAGTCGTATTTGACAAACCGTAAACAAATTGTTAGATTCAATGGTTCACTTTCGAAAAGCATCTCCGTTACATCTGGTGTGCCTCAAGGCTCCCATCTCGGTCCCTTATTATTTATATTGTACGTCAATGACATTACTTATTTACTGAACCAGCTAAACGTGCTTATATATGCAGACGATATGAAGCTCTATATGATAGTCAATAACGAAGAAGATTTCAGGGTGTTTCAAAATGAAATAAATATTTTTTACAAATGGTGCAGTAAAAGTCTACTTGAACTAAACGTGAAAAAATGTTCACATATTGTATTTACAAGGAAAAAATATCCGTCATATGAAATTGTTACATTAGGAAATGAGCCTGTGGAGAGAATCAATAAGATCAGAGATCTAGGTGTTATATTGGACTCAAAACTTACCTTTGTAGATCACTATAACTCAGTGATTCAAAAATCAAATAGTATGCTTGGCTTTATAAAACGTTTTAGTTATAATTTTCAAGACCCATATACATTAAAAACATTGTACACAGCTTATGTCCGATCCATACTTGAGTACTGTAGCGTTGTGTGGTCTCCCTTTCAAATTTCTCATAAAAACCGTTTAGAATCCATTCAGAAACAATTTGTTCTATTTGCTTTACGAAATCTAGGATGGTCTCAGAGCCAATTACCAAGCTACGAATCACGCTGTTTACTAATAAATATTGAACCATTAACTGTTAGAAGAGAATTTGCTGCAATCTCCTTTGTAAACGACATAATTAATCAGCGTGTTCAGTCTACTTATCTACTAAATCAGTTAAACTTTTATTGTCCGAGTCGCCAGTTGAGAACTAGAAATCTGTTTATTTTAACCTCTGCTCGAACTGATTATGGTAAAAATAGTCCAATCAATTGTCTTATGAAGAATTATAATAAAAACTACCAGAACATAGATTTTACTATGTCTAAACAGCAGCTAAAAAGTGCTTTTTACGGCAACAGGCACTTAAGAACCTAATATTGTAGTATTTAAAGTAATATTAAGATTGTACTACTAGTTTTAAGAATACATATGTAGCCTACGATGTTTGGCGAAATAAATAAATAAATAAATAAATAAATAAATAAAATCTTCTTTTCAATAAAACTCCTGTTTTTACAGAATTTACAGAAAATTTCTATATATTTTTCGCAGAACTCAAAATAACTTGCGGTATTGGAGGAAGTTGATAATTGATTTGAAATCTTAACTTTAATTTTATTTTTCGTAACGAATTAAGTTGTGTGAAAAAAGTAAAAAAGTGCGGTAGTTTAACCTCTGAAATTTGAATTTTTCTATGGGTTCACTTGATTTTTTATGGGTATAGTTGATTTTTTTTTTAAATTTCAACTATTTTGTTTTACAATCCCTAAACTTTATTAGAGCCGGGTTCTGAAAAAACTATGCACTGTGTTTGATGAAAGCTTTATTATATTACTGTTGTAATATAATTAATTTTGTAAACTTATTCAATCTTATTTGTGATATGAGCCTCCCAGATAACCAGAAATCGTAAAGTAGTGTTCATTGTAGATTGTATAAGCATCCAGTTTAAATTGGAATTGTATAAACATCATGTTGTAGCTAAACCAAGTTATATTTTATCGTTTATGGTTTGTATAGCTCATTATATGCGATAACATTTTGTAAATCGTATAGAAAAATCAATAAAGTTGTTTTGAATCGCAGTAGCATTGTGTAAAGCTTAATATTTAATCCCAGTGGACAATTAAGTAATCTTTCATGCTTGCGATCTATGATGATTGATGACATAGGTCGTACAGTAATTGTGAGAACATCGTATAATGGAATTTAAACAATCTACAGATTGTCAAATTGTTTAACAGTACAGTAATTAGCTAGCTAAGATCGCACAGCACTGAATACAATTATTGATTGTAATAGAATCGTCTATGAGATAGGTTAAAGTTGTATATCAAAAAACGGCATCTATAAATAGATTTGAAGTCCGAGATGATGCAGTCAGTGGTATTTTATACGATCAACTGATTTTTAAACGGAACTCTCAACTGTACATGAACAAATTTGCTTGTTTATATGAACATGAAATGGCGCCGAGGAAGTATAGAAGGACAGGAATCGGAACGTTGTGAGTTCGAGCCTGAGGGAAGATTGATCAACAACATATGCATTATTAAACCAACAGTTAAAGTTAAGGACGGTCACAAGATGACAATATGCATACGCAGTATTTGGAAATTGGCATTCAGTATTTTTATAACAAGGTTCATCAATTTAATCAAAGACACATAAAGTTCTATTTGGTTCAATTTTATTCGCAGTAATCATTAAATTCTATTGCATTTATGTTCACGGCGATTCATAGTAAAATCGTAATAGGACAAAAATATAATTGCTTTGGGAAGTTGCTATCGAATTGTTGAAAACGCAATACACAGAGTTTTATATATTCAAGGTGAGCAAAGTTTGGTCCTATATTGCCTCCACTTTGGTACGTACAGGCTCATATAGAATATTCTATACAACTTTTCAAGATTGTACAACCCAGTGAACATTTTGGTCAGTATATTTCAGTTGTTTCTGAGATATACAAACTTTTGTACAATCTGAAAAAGTTGTATAGAATATTCTATATGAGCCTGTACGTACCAAAGTGGAGGCAATATACGGACCAAATTTTGCTCACCTTGAAAATATAAAACTTTGTATTGCGTTTTCAACAATTTGATAGCAACTTTACTTTGCATAAAATCTTAGGATTGTACAACTTTCAACTTTACATTGCCTGTCTTACAATTTGATTACAATTTCCTTTAGCAGGTAGCCTGAGGTTTGTACAACTTTCTTCGCCATTTAATACAATTTGTTGTTACTGTATCCCAAAGCAATTATATTTTTCCCTTATTACAATTTTACTATGAATCGCCGTGAACATTAATACAATAGAATTTAATGTTTACTGCGATAAAAAATTGAACCATACACAACTTTATGTGTCTCTTTTCGCTCAGTCTCGAACTCACAACATTCCGATCCCTCTCCTTCGATTCTTCCTCGGCGCCATTTCATGTTGATGCAAACAAGCAAATTTGTTCATGTACAGTTGAGAGTGCCGTTTAAAATCAGTTGATCGTATAAAATACCACTGACTGCATCATTTCGGACTCCAAATCTATTTATAGATGCCGTTTCTTGATATGCAACTTTAACTTATCTCATAGACGATTCTATTTCAATCAATAATTGTATTAAGCGCTGTGCGATCTTAGCTAGCTATTTACTGTACTGTTAAACAATTCGACAATCTGCAGATTGTTTAAATTCCATAATACGATGTTTTTAAGCCTACTGTACGACATTTCATGGAAATAATATGTCATCATAGATCGCAAGCATGAAAGATTGCTTAGTTGTACAGTGGGATATAATATTGAGTTTTACACAATTCTACTGCAATTCAAAACAACTTTAGTGATCTTTCTATTCGATTAACAAAATATTATCGTATATAATGAGCTATACAAACCATAAACGATAAAATATAATTTGGTTTAGCTACAACATGATGTTTATACAATTCCAATCTTAACTGGATGCTTATACAATCTACAATAAACACTATTATACAATTTCTGGGTTTCTGGATTCGTTTATCTCAGAACTGGATTTTTTTAAGCGTCGCCTGTGTTTTTGCAAACGCCGACTGTATGTGCCACTTTTTTCATTTTTATAATTTTTTTTTCTTAATTAAAACTGCCCTCATTTTTGCATCAAAATTCGTCGAGGATTTCCAATTTTTGCAATTGTTGACCTAAGATGATTACGATATTGCTAAGCATAGGAACATAGGATTAACAATTATTTACCGATTAATTAAATCTCAATAATCGACTTTGAATGACATGTATGAATAGATTGTTTAAATTCCATTATACGATTTTCTCACAATTACTGTACGACCTTTCATGGAAATAATATGTCATCATAGATCGCAAGCATGAAAGATTGCATAATTTTACAGTGGGATTCAATATTGATCTTTCCACAATTCTACTGGGATTTAAATCAACTTTATTGATCTTTCTATACGATTAATAAAATGTTATCGTTTATAATGAACTATACAAACCATAAACGATAAAATATAACTTGGTTTAGCTACAACATGATGTTTAAACAATTCCAATTTAAACTGGATGCTTATACAATCTACAATGAACACTGCTTTACGATTTCTGGTTATCTGGGAAAAGTGTGTATATCTCAGAAACAACTGAAATATACAGACCAAAATGTTCACTGGGCTACTACTTGGTTGAACAATTCTATGAATCAAAGCAATCGAAAGATTCCTTTCAATTCAACCACAGTACGAACTTAAACAAAATCAAGATTTTTACTCTCTTAATCATAGGGAAAAAAATCCAAAAAAATGAAGTTTTCAAAAAAGTTTTAAGTTGTTCAATGTTAAAGAAAGGAGATAAAATATAACCTTCAAAGCGATGTTTTTTTTTAACTGATTTAGGTTTTTAAATGTGATAATTTTGCCATGTTAAAATGAGCTCAGTGGTTTCATTCGAAATTTAAAATCGCATTCGCAATCACTGATTTATTTCACGTTTTCTGGTGTTTCGGAAATATTGACTTAAAATTTCTAGTTCAGAATAAACATCATATTTTTTTTATTATTTCTTAATCACTTACCGAAAATAACATTGGTTTGAAACTTTGATTCTGATTTATTTTGAATCGTATCATCAAAATTTATTACTTTTTCCAGTTTGTGTGATTGTGAAGATTAATAACATGGTTTTACTAATTGTGCATTTTTGGTATTGTTATTATTTCAATGTAAATTCCGCACTTATTCAAGTCACAAAATGTCGATTTTTGTTTAAATTATTGTCGTTTTACCATCTTTGCCTCTTGCAGTTGGTGGACAGTTATTGAAAAACTTATCCGGTACAACTGTGTTCGATGTTTACTCTTGGACCCGAACTCGCGGACATCGGTACAGAGGCAACTAACTTGCCAACTGAGCTATATCACGAGTCCGAACTCGGAATCATAAAAAAACCCCACTTGACTAGTGGACTCTTAAAAAGGATCATTTTGAGTATTTGTTTGATTCAACAAAGTTTGTCCCTTAATCCGGGTTTTTATGTACGATATTCGGGCAATTTAGCTGGACCGAACCTTTTCAACAGTTTTTTATTGCAAATCTGGGAGAGCCCGGATGAATCTGTGAAATCTGGAATGTTTAATCTGGACATCTATGCCCCTGTTTGATTAATGTTTATCGGTTTTTATGATTGTTTCCCAACTTTGCCGTCGAAATTTGTGAATCCAACAAAAATTTAAAAAATGCCTACTCGAGATTCAATGTCCCAAGGCTCATCGTCATAAGGAAAATTGAAGGTTTATTTCGAGAAGTCTTTGATAATAATGAGAAAATAAAAATTGAGCTATTACACTTCTTGGAAAGAACATAACATCAACCGAGTCCTTGATATTACTTAGTAATGAAATTTGTCTTCAACAGTGGCTATCTGTTCCGAAAATCCACCGAAATTCAAAACCACCCGAAGTGCACGAAGAGAAAAGGACAAAAATCGGTGCTTGTTGATTTACGGGCTCAGTTACGTCACCACGCACAGGCAGCAGTTCAATTACTGCCCATAATTTGCGTCTGTCTGGTTCCATTTAGAAGCTCCTAAGACGGCTGTAAACTTTTACGACACACCAACCACTTCTTCAACAGCCGTAAATCCAGCCCGCTGACAGGAGTAAATACGCGAAACAATTCCACCGAGCAATTTCCACTGATTTATGGCGCTGCTGATCGGTGGAAAAATCAATTTCCTTCGATGTTGATTTTTCTGTTGTTGTCTTTTAGTATGAAGTAGCAACTACTTTTTATCATTCGGGTCCACCGAAGTAATTACTGTAAAGTTACATAATATTTTTCGCAAAAGAAATTTGAGAAAAAAGTTTTCCCAAGATAAAACACAACAGAGCAGCCTGACTAAGAGCATTTTTCGCAACAATGCACTATCATTCAAATTAGAACAATTCTTCAAATTGTTTCCTGAACGACAGCATATGACAGCCGAGTAATGCAATAAATTGAGTTTCAATTAAGCCTAATTGAATTGTCACGGCGGCTTGGAAAAGGTACTGTGGGAGCGTGATCCCGTTGGATGCACTTTGGCTGTCATTTTGAGCCTTTTCCTTATGAGACAAACACTATATGCAATCGGCGTTGAAACAAAGAATTCTTGTTTTTTTATTATTTATTTTTGCCATATTTGTTAACACTTGTTTCTGTTAAGTCGTTCACAACGACCATTTTATATGATTTATAAGGTTCGTCAGATAGCGAGATTCGACTTCTTCTAGTTTAGACTTTTCACCCAATACTATGCTGGAAGTTCAATGCGATTTTTAGTCGTTTAGAAAATTTTAAAGTTCAGCTGAAGCCGCCATTTTGTATTTCAAGATGGCGTCAGCCAACGATATTCGACCTGAACTTATGGTTCAGTTCCCCGGACATTCACAATCAATCACTTATTTACGTCATTTAAAAAGTCTGTCCTCATTTACTGTGCTAATGATTAACAACTCAGAAATGAGAAACTCATCCTACGTGTGTAATTGGTTGGCTTGCGAGAGAAACGTCAAATCTTAGCTATTTAAATGGCTCTCATAGTGTTATATATACAGAATTTTTTAAAATTATACCGATTTTTCCACGTCAATACAGATAAGATGCAGATGCAGATTTTTTTACAGATTTTTTTAACCTTAAGACATAATTCCACAGATTTATTATAATTTAAAACCAACTGTTGGTGAACCAGTTTCCGTGGGCTAACCGAGTCAAATCTTTTTAACCTTTTAGGTGCTTTAAGTCTTTCCAACTGTTTTGCTCGCAACAGCACTTACTCTCTGTTTGCACTTGCACTTGCTTGCTTTATCTGATGTATTTTTTTAAATTATTTATTCAGGCCTTTAACTTTTTAACTTTTATGTCGAATATATCCATATATTCTAAACGGTGAATGATAGCCTTCCTTAATTAAAGTACACAAATCTTCATGTCGCAAGAATTTCGACAATTCAATTAATGTGAAATCTCTTTTCCTTGAGCTAAATGAAAAGTGTAGGAAGTGTAGGAAGTTATTTCAGATTGTCACTCAATAAGAACCAAGGTAAATAGATTAAGAATTATACAGAAAATTCTAATTTCAGATCTGATACCATTTGTTCAAAACTCATGAAGAGCACAAGATTATAACAGCATAAAGTAGAATTCTGTAGAACATTTTATAGTACTGAAATAAACTCGAATTGCAATACGATATGTTCATTATTTGATGGCAGTTCTGTTTTTGAAACAAATTTTAGTTCATAAATACAGGTAAAAATTCTTGAAATAAATTTTGATATTTTATTAAGACAAAAAAAAAACGGTTTGTCTTTATGCTTCATGCAACTGGTTCAAAATTAACTCATTAATTAAATTTTATCGGTAGAACTTGAAATTAGACGTCTTACATCTCGACAATCACTGAAGCTTATTCTACAATTAATTTTTTTTAATTATCCAACGTCTTGTGTTTCATATTGCAGAATATGGTAAATAATATTGATATATCTATATTTTTTGAGTAATTTTTTGCGTTTGGTATTCGCATAGGTTTATAAGTTTGAGTAATCTGAATTCGAAATACAAGCTTCGTATTGCCGATAATAAATCTATTTTAGGTACCTCTTTATTTATATTCTAGGATATTGAATGAGATTAAAATTTCTCGATAATTTTATAACAGACATTCAGTTGTTTTCACTCATAATGTGATGCATGGCCGTAGGAACGGCGGAGAGGGAGAGGGAGGTTTTTGGGGGTTAATCCTCCCCCCCTCCCCTTCGAGGGTCTAGAAAAAACTAACGAAGTATTCTAATCCACACTCAAAATATACTTTTATTTATTGGAGTCTTCATAATCAAATTTGAATGATTGGCTAAGATAATGCCAAAACCTCCAAAACTAATCCCAGGTTCAGAAATCTTCTTCAGTGTTTCAAATAAGTTCACTTGTTGATAGAAATTATGTTCGGAATATTAAATTTCAAATGAGATATTTTTATTTATTTTGTAGGTTTTGGTTCCATATTTTTAAAATCAAAATTATATTTCTGTTTTCATTTTCCGGATTCTATATAGTTTGGGATTCTTGATTTTAAGTTCTAATCATCATAAGAAAAAGGAAATTAAAAACCTACTATTCTGCAATTCTGGGTCAAATTTGGTTTGACATTTTATTAAAAATTTAATTCATATTTTGAACTCAAATGTATTTTCAATATTTGAAAAAAAGTTTTCCGAATATCAAACAAAACAAAAAATTAAAAATCATCCTGAATTTTTGCTCCCCATTCAGATACGTTATTCTTATTGAAACTTAATTCTTATGAAGAATATAAACTTAACAGAGCTTTTAACTGGCGAACCAGAAATCCATTAAGAGCTCAGAATTATAATGATAATTAAAAATTGTTTTTTTTAATTTGGATTTACAAGTCAGATTACAAATAAAAAATTTAAACAATGTATTCAGATTCAAACCCCAAACATGAGAGCCCTGAAACAAATTTTACTTCTTGGCATATATTTAAAATTCTTATTTGTAATTTTGATAGAGAAATCGTTTTTATAAACATTTCAGAAATCGTATTGAAATTTACAAATAGAATAAAAATTCATGTTCAGAATTCATCTTAAAAATAAATTCAAAATTATTATAATTAAAAGTTTGAATTCAGATGCAGCTCAAATATGAGTCGAGTTTCAAAAATATCAAGAAGACTATTTCGTTAAGGAATTCAAATAGCAGGAGATCGTTGACTTATAATTTTGATTGTTGGGCAAATCAATTTTGAAATTTTTAATTTTGAATTATAATCACTTTGTTTAAGTGCACAATCAAGCAGAATATCACAAATATATTTTAGGTGTTTTACAAGTTTTGTTCTATGGAAAAAACTGATTTTTTTATACTCCCCAGAAGGAATTATTTATGAAATAGATTTTAAATTAAAAGTACTCGCTGATAAGAAAAAAAAAATACGTAAGAAAATCTACAGGGAATGTCATAATTTCTAAGTATATTAAGTATTTTTTTAATATTTAATTTTTTCCAATTTCGAACTCAAATCTTAAATTTGGATCAAGTTTGTAAGAATTAAATTTGAACTGTAAAATTGGAATCTCTTATTCTTTTGAAAATATGATTTACAATTTTAAAGAATGGAAAATATCATTAAATTTTCAAGATTCTTGAGCAAATTCAAAGACCATAGAAATAAATCAGTCACCAAAACTCTCTCATAAGGTGGTTCTTCCTACGGCCCTGACTTGAAGTCAAGTTTCGTGCTTAAATACACATAAGTGAATTATAAAAATTCAGAAATGAGATTGAGAAAATTTACAAAAAGAAATGAGATTCCGAATTCCGAATAACATTCAACTTAATTTGTTAAAGCAAGAGATTTGGCCCTCATTTATTAGAAGTTATAATAAAAAAAATTGGAATTGAAACCTCAAAATTTTCAAACAAAAAATTCACTTTTCGAATTTAAGCTTGCTAGAACACATGCTCGATTCCTAGAATCTAATTTCAATGATTTTCCTCAAATTGTAAAAATGTAAAAATGTTAAAAAAAACATTTTCAACTTGCATATTCAACGAAAAATTGCACGGAAAACATAAAACAGAAATTTTTGTCAAATACAGATAAATACAGATTTTTTCATGTTGCGGATACAGAGTTGTCTTTAAAAAAACTTTATGGCAAGCCTGCATAACACCTTTTAAACAGCCATTTTAGATGCATTTACAATGTCAAGTATTTAAAAAAATATTTTTAGGCCTATTTTCAATCAATTGCGTTGTGTTTGCGATGTCAATATGTCATGTTTTATAATTATATTAATAGAAAAATGTTTGTTTAATTTTCTTTTTCTCATAAAAAAAGAACAGAGCAAAATAGATTTTAGCTTTATTATAGTTCTGGTGATGTATAGAATGCGCTTTAGCATTTTATTTATGAAGATTAATGCTACAGCCCTATAGAAGTTGTGCAGACCATAATATCTTATCAGTGGTAATATGACCCAAATTGGTATTTGGGGTTTTCGTTGTTTTTTACAAATTTGAGATTTTTTGAGGAAATCCGCTTAAAAAATTTTGTAAAAGAAATTTCAATTCTTCAACGTAAGAACACAAAAAATCTGTTGAGTTTAAGGTTTTAGTTTAGGGCTCTTGAAACCAAAGGGGTATAAATGTATACAAACTTATTTAGAGGAAACACACTTTCAAGTTGCCATGTTTGTTCATTTTCCATATATTTTTTTTCGAAATTTAGCATTTTTCTTTCGAACGTAAAAATCTAAAAGTATGTAAATAATATTCTAAAAATATGAAAATATCACCAAATAGATGTAGCTTGAAATATGAAGAACCGTTTGGCATTATCAAACCAAGATTGACTATTTTTGCACTTATACCCCTTGGGCACTGAGGGTTGTAGAGGATATAGATGAAAAAGTAGAAGATAAAGAAATTAAATATATAAATAGAACTGAGCATCCACATGGATGCAAAACAGAAAAAGTTCTGAACGAAAAATCTTCTCTTTATCAATTTTAATCCAGAGAGTAAAAACCCATCGATTTGGCTCTGCCCATTTCTCTGACGCTCGGGTATTTGACGCTATAAAAAGAGCGTACCCATCGCAGTTGGGCTCTTACATTAGGATAATTTTGTTGTAGTTGTACATAATAGCTTTCAGTAGGAAATCTTTAAAATGCAAATGCAAAAACAAATCAGTCTCACTAATGTGGTCAACACGGACAATTTATCCAAGATTGAACATTGTTAATATCAATAAAAAAAAAGAAACAAAGCTGAAAAGAGAAAAATTCTATATCACTTCATCAAATTTCAATATGTAGTAAAAAACAAAATCTGAGAATAAACATAATTTTAATGCAAAAAAATGTCATTCCTTTAACTAATCTTAAAGTGAAAGCATCGGTTCTTCCAATATTCACCAAGAAGATGCCCAGCAAACATGAAATCGCCTTAAAATGATAAATCAAGTCATTAAAAACGTTACTGCGAATCGTAATTCCATCTAACGCAAGTAAATGGTTGTAAAAATCGTTACTCGAAGTCGATTTAAATTGTTTTAAATCGGATATGATAAAAAGGCCGCCATGTTTGCAGATTTTGAAGACGATTTCGTTCCTTTGCTTTCTCCCGCGTGGGTCAAGTGAGAGAACAGCTCTGCGACCAGCAGTGCAACCAGATTGTTAAAAAGCAGATAATGTATTTGCAAGAATTGCCCAATGACAGAGGCGGCAAATATTGTCGCTGGCAACGGTTCGCATGCGTTGAGAGGAAAAAAACGGGTGCTCTCTTGCATTCTTTCAGTATGTATGAATATGGTGTCCTATATCGTCCAAATCGTATAATCTTATCGCTTTAGCCAGAAGTTGAAAATATGTATGTATATTGCCTCCACTTTGGTAGGTAAATGCTGTTTTTTCGAGTTTCATTCGATCATTCCATAATGTATATGAGACGTCTAACAAAGTTGTAGAGAAATATACCTATACAAAAAATGTTTGCTGGGTGGTTCCTCCAATATACACCAAGATGACGGTCCCTCCATTCCCTAAGAGCGAGTTCACAGGTGTTGGAAAAAAGTGGTAGAAATTTTGACATTTTGAAAATTTTTCCATGCAAAAATGATTGCCAGATCTTTGGGCGTTGTATTTTTAACAGCACTGTTTCTATTTCAGCCGTATGTGATAGAAATATTGCTATTTTTGCATCACAGCATGCGAAACTACAACACGTGTTGTTGAAAAACTTGAAGCCCACAGATCTTGAAAATATTTTTGAATGGCCAAATTTTCAAAATGTACAAAAAGTGACAAAATTTCTACCACTCTTTCCCAACACCAGTGAACTTGCTCTAAGAAGAAGGCAACAAATGGATAAGAAACTAGTCTTGTTTGGTTCAACAGTTTTCATGCTGCCAATATAATTAAAGAGTTTGTCTTGAAATTCGTTTAAAAATAATTCTTATTTAATTTTTGGCATTTCGGCGAGTTGTGAAAATTCAAGGTAGAATATTTAGAAAGAACATGAAAGTATTATAGGTGGAAAGGTCAAAGCTAGAGCGCTTTGGGTAGAAGAAATTGAATAGTTGGTGAAAATGTGAGCAGGGCTTTTGTTTTGTGAACAGCTTTTGAACTACTTGCGTGATTCTTTGCCGCGCGCCGTTTCAATGTTGATAGGAAGCGATGAAGAAACCCATCGCATTCCTACCCACATTGAAACACGGACGGGTCGAGCACATGAGATTGTGTCCGACCGGGCAAAAAATCACCCAAGCAGCGCTCACATGTGCTGTTCTATTGCTAAGCCAATTCTATCGATGCGTGCTACTTTTTTAGGTACATCGGATGGTTGCTACCAACATTTAAAAATAATTGGAAAACTACGACAAGGGACTCATTTCGATGTTAAAGATTGAAATAGAATGTTTGTATAAAGTTAAGAACTTACCCTATCGAACCGTTTTTCAGATTATCCACCAGCGTCGGGGGCGATTTGCAGCGTACATTCTGGGTGTAGGAATTGTACGTCACCGCCGGCAGCTCCGCTCCATTAGAGAGATTGTAAAGATTTCCTCCGAATCCACCGACTTCGGCGCCACTGCTTCCTTTTCCGGCCAAGGCCAAGGCCGGCGTCGAGGACAGCTGTAGCTGATGGTTCTGACGTGCCACCGTCTGGCACTGGGGACGCTGATGGGCCGGAAGTATGACCGGTGAGGCCGTACTAGCTGCGGTGCCCAATGGCGTCGGCAAAAGTGGAGCGGAAGCTGCAAGCGACGCGTTGATATCCACAACCGACACCTCGGTCAATTCGTATCCGTTTGGCGGCGCCGTCGTTGCTGCCGACGACGAAGACGACGTCGTTTGGGGATTGTTCATCAACATCGCACTGTCACTGCCACTTAAGCTCAGATCGGTCATTCTGTGTGGCTCGCAAATAAACTGGATTGATCCAGATTTTGGTTGAGAAAAAAATGCTGATGCCTCTACTTTCTGTGACACATTTTCCTTTTTTTTTATTCGAATACACTACGGTTACACACAAACACACAAACACAGACAAAACTAGCCTATATTTTTGATTCACTTTACACTAGCAAGGTTGTCGACTTTTTTTTCGACCTCACTAAAAGCTAACTGAGCAGCCGGTTGTTGATTGTGTAGCCTCCCCGAAACAGATCTGGAAAGATAAATGAAACATAATAGATATTGATTAAACGAGATAGGACATGCTATGCTTCTCATGTTTCGGTTTTAAATAGTCTTCGACTCTATGTCGACAGTATGAGCTAAATAAATAGGTACGTATGTTTGTCCGTTGGTATCCAATTAAACTTTTCTTTCTGTTATTGCGTAACGATTGTTTGAGTCATTAGCTCGTGAAATTTCTGGATCATCAACTTTCACAGTTGGAATTTGATAAAAGGCCAAAGTTAAAATTTAACACGAACCAGAACGTATAAATAATGTTGTTTTTTTTTCTATAAAACTCAATAGAATATTCGACTAAATATTCATACAATTCATACAACTTTATTTTCATACAATTCATACCAGAATTCTTCCGACTTCACTAAAATTTTATAATTTGATTCATTTTGGCAGCTAAGAACTAATGAATGTTTTTAACATTTTTTTGTAAGAAAAATTGCATCATTTTTTAAGTGCACATTTTTTCATAATTTTCAACATAAATTCAATTTAAATCAGCACATCAAAACATGTTAAATTTAATCATCTACTCTAAATTTTTTTTTTATTTAAGTAGTAAGTTTTTACAGGAATAATAGTCAATAGTGGTAAAATGTACTATCTGTCTCACCAAATATTCAGTGTAAAAATTTGATGTTGCTCTCGGACTCAATTTTGACTTGCGTTTGTTCCAAAGGTTTGATTCGGATGAATGGTGGAAAATGTTTGAATACTAGATATTTGGGCATGGTTCGACTAGACGCCATCAGCAGTTAATAAAGTCACCTGAGTTTGTGCATTGTGAGCTAGAGACGATATTTCTGATATAAAAAACCTATAATAAGTTATTTTAAATTCAAGAATTTTATAATATTGTTTTATTTCATTTAAGAAAAAAATTATCCGTTACAACTGTGATCAGTATTTACTCTTGGGCTCGAACTCACGGACATCGGGTCAGGAAGTAACTGACTTGCCAACTGAGCTATATCATAAGCCACTTTGTTGCGGATATGAAATTTATAAAAACTTAGAAACGTTTTTGACAAGTTTGAATTTTGAATCAAATTTTACCACTTACTATAACGAATCTGATCAGGAAAATTATATACTTTCATAACAAGGAACAATTAAACAACGAATGTTTTATTATTTCTAGTGTTCGCCGGCCGATGAGAGATACCAAGAATAAAATAGAATATGTCTTACAAAAAAACGACAAAACTCGCGTGAGCTTTCATTACGTCGTATGCAACATCTTAAGAATTCATAGAAAACTGTTGCAAAAGTTATCAAAAAAACTTTAAAATTTTTTATTTAACATATAGAACATGTTGTCCAGACTACAAATATTATAAATGGAAAGAAGTTGCGATTAGTTTATGTCAGTTTTTGTATTTTTTCGTAATAAAAATATTTGTTTACATTATGTTTCATACGACGCACAGTGGTCCAATTCTCAAAAAAGCTGGCAAAAAGTCTGTTTTCAACAATTTTTGCATTGAAACCTTTCAAAATTGTTCACTAATCATAATTTCAAAAAATAACATATTATTTTCATATTTTTTTTTAAATTTCTTTTTTTATTGTAAGAATTCGAAAAATTTAATTCATTTTAATATCTTAGTAAGTAAACTCTTGTATTAAAATTTTCCAACAGATTGCTGCAAAATCTATCACATCCTACAAAAGTTAATTGAATCTAAAATTATCTCAAAATTACAATACATATGAAATTAAATCTATACAGATTGACCTGACAACGCTCTAGTACCGATTACTTTTTTTTTTTTAAATTTTTCATTAATTAACGAGTCAATATAGAAATTTTATGATAGATGAGAACTGTTCAACAATTTCCCCACTACCGATCAAAATTTTGAAATTAAGGTTTGTAGGCTTTTTTTTAAATGATCATTAAGTATATCAATGGTTGTTTTAACACAAAACACTTAATTTACATTTTAAACGAGAAATACAAACTGTTTGCTTAATTTTTTCTAAATTTTTTAATGTAACATTTAATATTTATTTTTAAATTAATTTCATATTTTTAAAATAATACCATAAAAGTTTTTAACAATTTTTAAAGTTTCAATTGGTTCTCTTGAATATTGAACAGCAAAAATGGTTCTATGATTTGAACAATATTCAGAAGAATATTTGAGAAACCGTAATTGATTATGTTTTGGGAGTTTTCCTAATAGTAAAAATGACACAGAAATTCATACTGATAGTGCTTCAAAATTTGAAAAGGATGTTTTATGAATGGATTTTTGAGAAAAATCAACCTAGAGATCCAATTAAATATCAATTTAGCTCGTGATCCGGGAGGTTATTGGCTTAGAAGTCAAATTTGATGAAAAAGTGGTTCAACTCTTTGACATCGTTCTCCAAAAATGGCAAAAAAAACAGCCCAATTTACCATATTTTGTAGCCTAGAAATGTGAAAATCAATCCAACGTAAAATTAGAGTGGAGTTCTGAGGAGTTTTTTTAATCTCTGGTTGAAGTTATAAAATTCAAAATATTTATCGTTTTTGCAACTAAATTCCATGTAGAAAATTTCAACTTTATTCCAAATCACAAATTTTTATTAGATAAAGAGAAAAATATGCCTAACAAAAATATAAAAATATTTTTTTTTTCTTTTTGAGCAGGGAAAAGCCCGCGGGAGTGCTCCTCTAGCTGAGGCTCTTCTCCAGTGGGCGCAAAACCTCCTCATCATTCTTTATTAATTTTTTTTTTGATTTTTTCGTTTTTTTGTTTTACAATATTGTACATGACTTTCGTTTGTATAGCAACACATTTCACTTTTCATTCATTTTTTCTTTGAATTGTGGATGGGCGGGGGTGATGGTGATTGGCGGGTGGTGGCGGTGGCTGGTGGTGGCGGTTGGTGGTGGTTGGCGGCGGTTAGAGGCGGTGGCGGTTGGGCGGAAACGAACAAGAAATACAAACATTGTAAAGCTTATAAAAACAGCTTGTAGGGTAGGTTCTCGCAATTCTGGACATGTGAATGATGGGAAGTGCGTATTTCACATTGCTTCCAGTGAGATAAATCTCTTTGAAGGAAGCGTTTATCGGCTATGGCTCACAGTTATGAGTCATCGGGTACTTCAACATAAGAGCTAATTAGTTAAAGTAACTTTCTATCTTGGTTCTTATGTATTGCTTCAGCTTTGTTTTAAATTTCTTGACATTCGTTTCTTCCCTGAGAGTTCCAGGAAGATTGTTGTAAACGTGTTTACTATAGTTGGGAAATGCTTTTCGAGCCATTTCAGTAGGCGGTCGATCAATTGTGAGGGCGGCCTGGTTACGAAGCGTGTATTCGTGGCTTGGTTGTTCGTACACAACATTGTGATGAGTTCGTTGGTCATAAAAGTGCGAGTGGATGATCGATGTTGCTTGAAGTTCTCTTAAAGCTTTTATTGGGAGCGTTGAGTTTAAAGCTTCTGAGTATAGGAGGCGTGTTGGGTACATCCAGGCGCTATCGGCTTCCACAGAATTCTGGCGACAAAACACTAGCGCCGAATGAGGGTTGACGGGTTGAGATCTAAGCTCGAGTTTGATTTTTTTTTCATACACACACATGCACCAGTGCAAATTGCATTGTGTGAGTGAAGTCACGCTTGATTTTCAAAGTATTAGTGTGATGATGTGCTTCCTCTCAAAGTTTGAATGCAAAGCTGCAATGCTTGTGTGAAAAGCTGCAAAGCTTGGATCCCATCTCGCAGGATGCCAGCACCATACACATAGTGTAGGTGACGCCAACGATTTGTTCGAAAAAACAACAGCCCGACTATCTTGATACTTGGAGATCTTTGGTACATCCTAGGCCGGTTGTGGACAGCTTTCAAACATCGATTTTGTGCAGCTTGGAGTTTTTTCAAATGGATATCCGCTGATGCACCCCAGATGAAAACTTGATATTGCAGCTTTGATTGGACGTATGCTTGGTACATCATGGCTAAATGTTTCCGTGGAACAAATCTCTTGATTTTCTACAACAAACCACAGGTTGCACTAACTTCTTTATGTAGTTTCTCTATGTGCTGTGTCCATTTTAGTCTGTTGTCGATGTTGAGTCCTAGATATGTGAAGTTTTCTACTCTTTCAATTGGTATGAAGTCAACAGTCAGATCATCGTGTGATCTCCTGGATGTTGATACGATCATATACTTGGACTTCGCCAGATTTAAGGACAACAGGTTCTCGTCGAAATATTTCTGCAAAACTTTTAGGTCCTCATGCATGCTGTTCACTATTTGGTTCTCATCATTCCCAGTATAAAACAAAGAAGTGTCGTCGGCGAATAAACGTGGTTTACCATTTAAATTGAGATTGGGCAGATCGTTGATATACACCAGGAAAAGGAGTGGACCTAGGTTACTGCCTTGGGGTATTCCAACTCTCAACGATAGGTAACAGCTTCGAACTCCGTTTATAGACACATACTGGCTTCTATTGATAAGGAAACTTTTCAATAATTCTAGCGATATCCCCCTTATGCCATAGAAAGCTAATTTTTCGAGTAACATTTCGTGGTCTATAGTATCAAATGCCTTTTTAAGGTCGAGGAAAAGAAGTCCAACATGATTTTTTGATCCAACGATTTGTATACATCTAAGAAGAGTTCGCAAGTAGCTGATGCCGTGCTAGATCCTTCTCGAAATCCATATTGGCAATCGTATAGAACGTTTTGGTTCTTGAAAAACGTCGTAATCCTCGAAACCAATAGTTGTTCTAGGATTTTGCTGAGGGCTGGCAGAACTGAAATCGGCCGGTAGTTGTTCACATCGACTTTGGACCCCGCTTTGTGGATCGGTGTGACTTTGGCGACCTTCAAACAGTCCGGATATTTTCCAGTACATAGACTTTCATTGAAAACATCCCGCATTAATTTAGAGAAGAAGCTAAAATGGGTTTTGATGAAGTGTGTAGGTATTCCATCAGGTCCAGCACTTTTCATCGAGTCAAGTTCTCGAATCTTCAAGATTACTTCTTGATCGGTAGCCGGTTGCAAAAATATAGAATTTCGCAGATGTGACAAGGTTCCAAATCGATTTGGATTCCGCTGACTCGTAATGGTGGAGGCAAGCTGGGGTCCTATGCTGCTGTATTGAAGGTATCGGCGACAGTCTTCTCATTACTTATCATGTTTCCATCTACTGAAAGTTTAAGTGTATCATGCTGCTTGGATCTGTTTCCGGATAAATTATTAAGACATTTCCAAATATTTTTGCAGTTTGAGTTACTAAGCAAATTACAATTGTAAGCTTTTTTCGCATTTTGTTTACACCAGTTTAGTTTTCTTGATGCGTGCTGTAATAAGTTACGAGTGTTTTCATCGACTGGATTTCTTTTATATTTAGCGTAGAGTTTATCTTTAATTTTCATCCATTCCCAAACATCAACCGTCATCCACGGGCATATTCCTTTCACTTTGGCATGAACTTTGAAGGTCGTCGAACATTGGACCTTAAGTTCTTGGTATAATATTATTATTTTCGCAAGGAGTTCTTCTGCAGAATCAGCTCTAAGGTTATAGGCTTTCTCTGCAAACAGCTGGTTGAGCAGCGAGTTGTTTACAAGGACTTTTTCAAGTTTGCGGGCGAAAACCTTTTTTTTTTCAAGGATATCGAAGAGATGATAATGCAGTGGTCGCTTATGTCTGAACAAATAGTTTCATTTACAACATTGGACGATTTCGGAGCAGACTACATGATCTAGGATATTATTACTAGCAGGTCTTGTTGTACAGGAATTCGTAACTTGAAAATTGAAGCAATTTAATAGATCCAAGTATTCGACTGTATCTGGGTTGGAAGGTTTATTTGTTGGTATATTCATGTCTCCTACTATGACACATGAAGAAGTTGAACCGTTATCGGACAGTATGGCTTCCAAATTTTCAAAAAAGTGGGTTACATTGGTTGAGGGTGGTCTGTAGATAGCGTGGATATCCATTTTTCCTTCACTTATTTGCAAGCGAACGTGAATGTGATGATATCCACCAAGATGTATATTATTTTTTTCATCACAGTCTATTCCATCCTTCACGTATACAGCTATTCCTCCTCCTGCACTATTTTCCCGACATGAAAAGAAGGCCTTATAACCAGGCAAATGGGCTTGTTTGGTGCGCTCATGCTTTAACCAAGTTTCTCCTAAGACAACAACGTGAATTTCTTCGGCAATCTGGTTCAACAATAACTTTATATTATCAAACTTATCAGGATTGTTGATACCTCTTGCATTAAGCTGGAGAATTTTTAAAGAAAAACGACTTGATTTATTACTATTTTTATTTAATTCTTCGATTGTATTATATAAATAGTTTTTAGATGTAATATTCATGATTTATTAAATGATTTTACATAGAACGGCAGTGGCTGGAAGCTAATTCTGCATATGATGACGCTTTGGCGACGACATGGCAAACGATGATGTACTAGAGAAGTTCAGTGCACGCTTTTTTGATTCCATCAGCTTCACCAAATCCTGCTTCGAGCTTACTTTTTCAACTCTTGCACCATCTGTTCTTCTAATCAGAATTTTTCCATCTCGTCCCGGCCATACGTATTTAATTCCCATACCTTCTTGCAGCTTTCTGGTTTCATTAAGCAGATCCTTTCCAAAAGCTGTCATTTCATCACGCATTGTAACAATTTCGGAGGATTGGTTGAATATGTGTCCCACCGATGATGTTTTAAGTACTCCATGAGCACGCTTTTTGTCGAACAAATTGTTTTTAGTTTCTTCCGAGTTGAAAACAACCAATATTGGAGGTATACTGCTGGACGATTTGCTTCCTACTAGACGTCTCGCATTTACTATCTCATTTTCTTCTATATTGCAGCCTACAGCCACTCCCATTTGCTGAATGAGAGCACGAGGGTTTTCTTCTTCTGTTATGGGAACACCCAGGACAATTGCGTTACGAGATAGCTCCTTACGATTTATGCGATCAAGTTCTACCTCAAGCACATCTATTCGTTCCGAGCGAGGCCCGTTTTGCTCTTTGCAAGTGACTATTTCCATTTTAAGCTCTTGGTTTTAAGTTCTCAATGCTACTAGTTCCAGTTTAAATTCCTCAAATCCTTTGCTTATCTGGTCGAATTTTTCGGCTAAGAATTCTTGCGAAGATTCTATGTGTCTATTTGTTTCGAGTAATTCTCCTATTTGTTGCCTAGACTGCTCGAGTGCGATGCGAACATTTGCGGATTCTTGTCGCGATTCCCTTACTGATTGCCCTAATGAACGTAACTCCTCAATAATTTGATTATAATCTCCTTGCTGTTGGGTTCTGGGTAATGAGTGTTGTTCAAAACATTCTGGTGAACAGTAAAAAGCTTTTTTTCTAGCCCGCGCAATAGCATTTCCACGAATTTGTTTACATCGGAAATGAACAGATCGGTTACATGATACACACTCGATAACGCGCATTGGATCTTTTTCCGTTGAACCACACATGTAGCATATGATTGCGCTATCGTCATCATCATCATTGAAATTCATATTTGTACACCTTTTTAACTTTGAAGAGATTTTGGCAACCCTGTTAGCATAAATCTGTCCGGGAGATGAAGCGTCGCGACGGATTCGGCGGCGCGCAATATTATCTTTTCTCACGTCTCACTTGTTGACAATCGATCGAGACGAACCAAAACAATGGACGATCTACGACGGTGTAAGTTTGTTCGGGTTTTTCAAGTGATTTTGTGCATAAATACCTGCTATTTATGTACGTTTACCAAGCCGATTCGAGTTTTCCGGGACCCCAGGTATGCCAAGCGATTCCACAAAGCGGCCAAGTATATTACGGGTATGTTTTCGATAGTTATTTTTTGTATTTTCTTGAGCACCTTTAAGATTGAGCATCCGATGACTTCACTTCTTCTTCTTGCAAAGCAATATATATTCGCGATTTGAATGTCTATTCGTTTATCAATGTATCAGGTATCAGAATGGGAGTAGGCTTAATGGCGGCACGTTATCCAAACATACGGGAAAATTGTGCCTAGCCTTTTTTTTAATCCAAGATTTCATCATTTACCTGAGAAACCTGAAAAACCTATAAAAGGAAGAAATAAATTCAATCTATTTAAGATGGCATAAAGCCTTTCCACTAGGGATTATTAGCATTAAAGCCCTTTTCTACATTTGGTAAGGAATGATAGCATGTCTTTTAAGTTTAATTTCTTAAACTCAGATTCGCTTATAGCGTAAGATCCCAGAGTACAAAACGTAGTCTGGCAAATGAGGGACAGTTACATATAAAATGGAAGGGATCTTCCACATCTGATTCACAACTACCACATACTGGAGATTCAGCACGCTGAATGTTGTGCATGTGATAGTTGAGTTTACAATGACCGGAGAGTGCTCTGATCAGGATGCTGCAATGAGATTTACTTAAAGTTAACAAGTAACTCGATATGATTGGAGATGGTTTCTCTAAAAATAATTTCGTTTGGCGACAAGTGTCCAACTCTTCCCAGTATCGTTTGTGCTGGTTAGAGGACCAAGTTTGAATTTGGCTGGAATCAATCCAACGTAAAATTAGAGTGGAGTTATGAGGAGTTTTTTTAATCTCTAGTTGAAGTTATAAAATTCAAAATATTTGTCGTTTTTCGCAACTCAATTCCATGTAAAAAATTTCAACTTTATTCCAAATCACAAATTTTTATTAGATAAAGTGTAAAATATGCCTAACAAAAATTTTTGCGAATTTTTCAAAAAATATTCAATCTTTTCTTAACATTTCTTTGAGAACTCCAAAACGGGTAAACTTAAGACTATCATTTTTATGGTTTCATTTAGCTTGAAAATGCCGGAACACGATGAAATATTTGAATCGATAATTATGAGCGCTTCAAAAACCGACTTTTACAGGAAAATGTTTTTAGTGTTAGATGACCGCACTAGTCAAAAGGGCCGCACTAGTCAAAAGGGAATCATATTTTTTCACCCATACCTTTAACAACACATTTTTTGCTAGGATGCAAAGGTGACCTCGGTCTTAATGCACATAATTGATCTTTCACCCCTTTCTCTCTTTTCCAAACTATCTATTGACTACTAGGACGTGGCCGGCGCCATTATTGATAATCAAAGATAGAAAGAGCATCATTTTTGGGCATTGTGAATGCACTGCCAATCCCCGGCAGTGACCTTATTTTAAAAATTTATGGCCTCCGTCAATCACGAAGTGGCAACCATTGGCGATGTGGAACTAGTTCTAGTTCTAGTGAGCCACGCCAACGATCATGGAATTCGAAATGTATTTACCTTCATTAAAATTAAATTATTAAAAAAATTCTACGAACACTGGATCATCCATTGTTCTATAAATTGTAATAATCATTTCGGGTTTAATGATTTAAGATGGATGTTAGTAGTACGACCGAAGAGAATTCCCAAGGGACTAGACGGACAATATCGACCTCGCGGCTTTTCGATCCTTCTTTTATCTGTGCAAAAAAAAATTCCAAACATATATAAAAAAAATCTAATAAAATATTTTTATTCTTCAATTGGTAATATTATTAAAATCCGAATTATATTTGTTTACACAACACTGGCAAATCGCCCAATCCAATACTCAATATTTTTCGAATCATACATAACAGACACGGTATAAATATACAAGGTAACGGTGCCAAAAAAAAATTTGAACTGACGCCGTCAACTTGCCTTGATGACCGTCGTTTGAAAAATAACATTCGTCACGCGAACAGAAATCCATGACGATAGTCAAGCTTTTGCAGTCTCTTGAAGCTTGACTAGTAGTCGAATGAGATTTGAAACGTGATGATGAAAGAAAATCAGCACCATGTCAACTGTGATGTTTGAAAAATGTATGGTCTGGTTAGTAGTCAATCAAGCTAAGCTAAAAAATAATCGATATATGCTTTAAAACTCGAAGTTGTAGGAATCTATAGTCAGATGAGATAAGTCACTTCATCAATAAATCGAGTTCATAGAAACGTGAATCACAAACTAAATTACATTAAAAAATTTGTCCGTCTACCCTATCCCTAAATTATTTGCTCAAAACATGTTGTGTAATGCATTCTACCTGACATACCTAGAAGCATACAAACTTTTCACTTTCCTACTTTGGTCCGAATAGAACCGTCAAAAACCCAGGTTTGACAGGAAAGACAACAAAGAAATATGTGCTCATATATTTTGGGCTATTATTATTCCTAACGAGAGAGAAAATATGTATAAACCTAGCTAGGAGAAGTTACAATCCAAAAGGGTAGAACATATCTTTATTTTGTAGAAACAATGAAGTTTTAAAGTCCCTGAAAGAAAATTGTTTCTAGTGTCACAAACTTCACCGATCGTGTAAAGGATGAATGTAGCCCTTTTGAAATCAATGTCATCAAAACAGGACAATGTTGCAAATGTTGTTCCCTATTCTTTTGCTTAGCTGCTTGTTATTGATGCAATTTTGCTGCAGCTCTTCAGTTGCTCTGACACGAAACACAACTTTGTTGGTAGGTACCACGGAAAAACTTTCACGAATCAAAGTCACGCGAAGTTTCCGAGGATTGACCGGTCAATGCAATGGCCAATGGCCACTGGAGCGGCGATGTTTTACAACACAAGTTTCTATTTATGTTTTTTGCTGAACATGAGAATTTGAGTGGAGAGAGATGGGAGGACTGAGCTACTTTTATTTCCGATAAGTAATAAACTGTGGGTAAAATTTATTCAGCGGTGACGAAACACAACCCTCTTTTATTGATCCTTGGATGTTTGGGGCAGGTCGTGAGAACTAATTTTATTCCTTCGGACTCGACTGAAGAATGGACAAAATGAGGTGAGAAAAAGTATAGTTGATCCAACAATATCCCGTTTGTATTTTATTATAAAGCTGGTGAGTTTTCGACCATCTGTAAATATTTAACATTTAATTTGTCGTTCAAGGCAACATGAAAATGATGAATAGAACTAAATTAATTGAACTTATGTATTCAACTCTTAATATAGTACCAAGCAAACATGAAATCGTATCAGAAATGATAACTTAAGTCGTTTACGATCGTGTTGCAAATCGCAATTCCAACTGCATAGTGAAAAGATCGTATAAAATGTCGTTCTAAGTCAGTTTCAATCGGACATGGTAGGAAGTCCGCCATGTTTGTAAATTTTGAAATGATTTTGCTCCCACGCGGGCTTCAAGTGAGAAAATCATCGTCATATTCACTCTGCAACCAGCAGTGCATCCAGATGGCTTGAAATCAGGAATCAGGAATTGAGTAATATTGAACAATGAGAGAACTGGAAAATATTGTCGCTCGCAACGATTTGGAGGCTATGAGAGCAAAATCTTGCGCTAGTTTGCTAGTTTACTAGGTACGAATAAGGTGTCGGATAGCGCGCAATTGGTGTAGTTTTCACAAGGGATTGAAATCAAGGGAGAATTCTTTGCATTTGGAGTGGTAATGATCAAAATTCCACAACTGCTTCACTAATTGCAATAATTTGCAACAATGAGCACATTTTCACTCTCTCTGAGCACTGGTTTCTCTCATTTGAACTCAAACCTTCTAATTTTCTCTAACAAATTGCCACAAATTACTTCAAATTCAATCATTGGCTGCACAATTTGTGTGATCATTGGCGGATTTTCTCCCTTCATTTCAGCTCCCCGATTTGGAGGCTATGAGAGCAAAATCATGCGCTCTCTTGCATTCTACTGCTATGTACGAATAAGTTGTCGGATACCGCGCAATTAGTATAGTTTTCGTCGCTTAAAAAAGAAATAATATATATATATATATGTATATTGCCTCCACTTTGGTAGGAAAATGCTGTTTTTTTACTTTCATACGATCTTTTTCAATGTATTTTGAAAGTATTTTAAAAAAGCATAAGAATATACCTATAAAAATGTTTGCTGGGTAGATACTTCAACAGTATTTTCAATTATTCGAGGAATTCATCTATAGATATAACTGATTCAACTATTCCTTTCTGAATGATCTGTATGCATTGAAAAAAATATATATTTTCTACATTTTTTTTATTTATTGTTTTTTATTGAATTTTAAAATTTACATTTCCAGATTAACTTATGCGTTGTCTTGATTACTATTTCACTTATTTCACTTGATCACTTTCTATTCTATTTTCATAACATATTTACATAATTTTGAAAATGAATCTGGAATAAATATGCATTATTTCATCTTGCTGAAAGTATTCGCGCTTTCATTCCATTTATATCATTAGCTTCTCTGTCTTCCAATATATACGGAATACATCCTAGTGTTAACCATAATCCTGCTTTTAACTAATAATCCTTTTTCTTTATTGCATATTGGAATAAATCTTCGGCATCGTTAACATTTATTTTAAATTTTGTTTTCAACTCTTTGTTGAGCCATGTCCAAATTGTTTTTGATGCTACAGAGTCTTTTATTCTACGTAAGGTAGTGTCATTATTATTGCATAAATTACATTTATTGAGAAAAATATAGTTCAATTTATCAAATTGTTACTTTCATTCTAAAAATCAATCAAATAATAGTAGTTAAGTTTATCATATTTATAGTTGAATAATATCCAAAAATATATAAGCTTGTTAAAAAAAAATTAATTTTTGATAGAACTAGATCAAAGTGTCGCAAAAAACAATTAGGTTTTTTACGTTTTTTATGTAGAATGTTTTTATGTAAGAATGTTTTTATGTAAGAATCTTATCACCAAATATTGAGTCAGCCTAAAATGTTAGAAAATGGTTGAGTGTTTTAACACCGAGACATAAATCCTCACTGACACGTTCCAAATTGAATCAGAATTGCATTAATAATGATGTTGCAACATCAACCCTCTGTTAAAAAACATTCCGCACCCGAAGATACAGAGAACCTACGATAATTAATTGGATTTGCCGAACGACGTCGAAGGGCAGCAAACATAGCAAAGGTTCCCAAAAGAAAAAGAAAAGAGAGTGGACAGTGCTGAATAATTGATATGTTTGTTACCGGTGTTGCCGGAGGAAAATCGGATTGTTTGTTTTGGAAAACATCATTCTATGTTTTGTTTATACTTCCCAAATACTTTCTGAAGAAGCCGCTTCCAATTAAGATGGTGAATGGAAAATAAATGGATTTACTGCAATACACATATACTTTTCATAGACTTAAAATAACAAAAAGTTCACAAAAAAAAAATCTTTATAAATTCAAAATATTGAAAGAAAGAACTCTTTCAATATTTTGAATTTATAAAGATTTTTTTTTGTGAACTCATCTTTCCTAAATTTTTCAGATTTTTCTGATTTTTCAACCATCACTCTTAGCAACCATCTAAAGTGAGGGATTAAATTTCCATTATCTTTATCTTGAAGCTAGTGACCGTTCCCACTTTCTTATCGTTTCGTTCATTATCGTCTTCAATCAATATTATTGACCTTGAGGAGAATCCTCGTCCATATCCCAAGTAAGAATAAGGTACCCTAGCTAGCACTCCACTGAAATAAATTATCCCACCAGGAGGGGCAGCAGCTACGGTTAAGGATCCGTCTGGTGTGCGGTTCTCTGTGTGTGTTTTTATGTCAATCTTGACTTTTGGCAGTTCCTAACCAAACCCTCGTCAACGTTTGGTCGTCCTCATTTCCCAAATCTCTATAATCAAATTTCGGTTTACGACGAACTGCTGCCATGCCACCATCAACGTCCCACATTTTCATTAGCAACTATAGTTTTTGCATTCAGTCACCTTGTCAACTTATGCTTTGACTAATGATGTTTATGCTTTAAGGATGCCAATAAATGGTTTACAATGTTGAGTTTACTAAATTGATTTCATTGCATTGAAATTTGTGCTGATTTTTTTTGAAACTTTGACACGATTTTTTTTAAACGGACAGATATATTCCAAATTTAAAAAATCAGTTAATAACAAAGATCGTAAATATGGTGAAAAAACGTCTATTTTCAAAGAGCAAATCAGGAGGTAGGGGAGGGAAGGAGAAGAGAAGGGAGGTGGGTCAGTTACAAATGAGTGTACTGCAGCCCACTGCTCATCCTCCTTTCTTGAATTGTTTTGAATTCAAATTAAATTGAAATCTTTTTATCATCCTGCGTTCAATCAAGGATTCAGATATGCTTAGATTTTAGATATTTAGGTTTTTAAATAAACAATGATAAAAAATCATAATGTGTTACTCAAGGGATCGACTGTTTATATATTGATGTTAATTTTTTACGGCAAATCAGTCCAAGCTTTTTATGACAAGAAATTGATTACATTCCCGATGTTTCGGTGTCGTATGACACCATCTACAGAGATTCTAAAAAGTGTAAATTACAGAAAATGTGTGATGTTGTTATATCGAAATAATCTAACCCTACTTACTCTTGCTTTTGTAAAAGCGTACTCTTTTAGGTTTCGTTAATGGAATAGTTTCACTGCAAATGGAGTTTTTTTTTAAATTTAGATCATCCATCAAACTAATAAAGGAATCTACTATTTGAAATTTTTAAATTTGAAAATCTCATCAAATATCGAGAAAACATTTAGCCGTAACTTTTAGGTGGCAGAGCTCTGTGAAATCATATCTTCTCCGGTTCCCCTCGGCGTGTTGTCGTTTTCAATATTTTTGACGGATAGCGAATTTGATTTTCGGAGTTATGTTTGTTTAGAATATCAACAGCTGAAGAAAAGATGGAATTCAAGTTATTCACTGGTTGACAGTGTAAGGGGTATTAAATTTATGACACATTTCCAAAAAATCAAGGTGTGTTTGTTGCTAGCGATATAACACAACATCACACATTTTCTGTAGTTTACACTTTTCAGAGTCCCTGAAGATGGTGTCATACGACACCGAAACGTCGGGAACGTAATAAAATTCGTGTCATAAAAAGCTTGGACTGATTTGCCGTTAAAGATTAACAAAAATCATAATTTCTTTTATTTTTTAAAGATAGGTACTATTACAATTATTTTAGCCATCACTAAAGAAAATGGAGAAAGCGATATAAAAGAATCAAATTCATTAAACAACTTTGTTCAAGGCTGCAAAACGATTTGAATTATGTTTTGAAAATATCTTGAATTAAATACCAAAGCTGAAAATTCAATATTTGTGTGCACTTTTAAGAGGAGAAATCACCGTGAATTTGTTTTATGAAATGAATTTGCGGCTTTATCGGTGAGGGTTACAGAGTTGAAATGAAAGACGGATAGAAGATCAGAAGAAAATTCTAAGGTGGTGAAAAGAGCGAAGAGCATTTGAAATAGAAGCTTGACCACATGCTAAATTCTTTGTCCCGCATCAATTAACTGTATTGAAGAAGTAGTACCCAATAGAGAAGGCACTGCATTTTTCGATACAGTTCATTATGGATGGTTCGACCGCCATGTGAGTGTGCACATGTGCCGAACGGACACTGCACTTTTTGTGCAAAACTGTAAAACAGTAAAACATTCAGAAAGTAAATTTTTTAATTCAACTATCAACTCTCCCAAAGACCGCGAGTAATTTTGACTCCTAATTAAAAAGTTATAGATTTTTTTTTGTTTATTTTTCCTAAATTACGCAAAATGCAAGAATTTGGATGGAAATTTTTTCAATGGAGTTTAAATGGATTTAAACTCCATTGAAAAAATTTCCATCCAAATTCTTGCATTTTGCGTTATTTAGGAAAAATAAACAAAAAAAAAAATCTATAACTTTTTTATTAGGAGTCAAAATTACTCGCGGTCTTTGGGAGAGTTGATAGTTGAATTAAAATATTTACTTTCTGATTGCTTTACTGTTTTACAGTTTTGCACAAAAAGTGAACACAAATATTTGAATTTTCAGCTTTATTCGAAAGATTTATAAAAATCAAGAGCTAATAGAAAAAAAAATCAATTGTTTTTTTTTAAAATCAGCGCCCCCAAATATGTTAAAATGTGGATTTTTTTAAGACTTGTGTAATAATCGTAGTTTGTATTGATATCTTATAGTTTAAAAATTATCATTTTATGAACTCTCTTAAGAATCTCTCATTATAATTGTTATTTTTCAAATAGAAATAATACACACATTTTGGGAGCAGACAGCGTTAAAATCAATCATCACGCAATCTACACTATTTTAACCTGTGCATCTTCATATCAACACTTGGCTCACAACAATTTTTTTTATTGATTCTCAGTTTGCAACTATACGTTAGAAAAATCAATCATTTGAGTAAAGTGTTTGTAAATAAATGTTACGAATTTAAAAGTGATTGTAAATATCTGAAAATGAATTATTTCTGAAGTATTTGTATTGCGATTTGAAAATATCGTCTCATTATTATCAATTCTTGTTTCAATTGTTCAAACCTTCAAGATAAGCTTTATACTGAAATAAAATTATCAAATTCAGGTTCTGAAGTTTGAAGCTATTGGAACTTTATTTTTTCATTGATTTTTCCTTGAACTGCAAGCTTTCTTAAAAGATTAGTAATTTTATTTGAACTGAAACGAATGAAAAAGGAACAAATGTGCAAAAATGAACTCAGAAAAAGGTGATTTTTTTTTATAAACAAGTCATTTTAAAAATTTTAATATAATTTTCAAATAAAAAAATGGAATAAAGGGTTCATTTCTGATAGGTAATATTGATGTTTTTGAAGAGTCTGAATCATTTGCAATTTAAAAAGCCAATTTTTCAGAGTAAGGGTGGCTTTTGCACTTAGAAGCTGAAGCTGAATTTCTATATAAAATTTTACTTATTATTGTATGGATGGAAAAATTAAAACATAAGCCACTTTTTGGTTCTGGCAATTCTTAATGTTTAAAGAACTAATAATAAATTAACATTTATAACAATATTTTTAACACACAATCCCCTCTTATGATTTATTGTTGATGACCAGTATTTTTCGTTCCTCCCGGGCAAAATACCTTAAAATTTTATTCACGTTTGAGACTCAAGCAACCCCTCCCTACGGCCAGATCTTCCTGAAACTTGGCATGTGACCTTCTGGTAAGCTAATAAATAATTTTGACTTGGAGCGAGTGAGATTGATCATGTTTTATTCTTCCTATACTATGATAAGTGTACTGCGGTTCGTTAAATTATGAAAAACTACAAAAAATACTATTATGGTAAAGTAGCCATAACTTCTTCAATTTTCAACCGATTTTAATAAATTACCACTTGAAATCTTTGTTTTAAATTGACATTTAAGCGCAAAAGAAAATCAGATTTTTTAAATGCTACCGTTTAGTCTAAAACTTTCGTTGAAACAAAATTTTCTCGAAAAAAATGCTTTTTTTTATTTTCACTAATCTAATATCAACAATACTGTTGGTCAAACGAAAAAACAATGTTCAGATGATCGATAGAAAATTTATTCACCTGCAATATGCAAAAGAGGGATTTCAAATTACTGTTAATCTAAGTACAAGGACTTTTTTAATTTTTTCGAAATTTAATATTTGGAACATAACTTAAAAACGGTTCTACTGAGATTTTTTTGAATTTCATTTTCGGATTCAGCATACGATTTCACATTAGAAATGACCTTCAGTTTACTGAGTTCAAAAATGCTGTTAACTAGTGTAATTAATGTAATGGATTTGGAACGGAATAAAATCAAATCGGTTCCAAAATTTAAACTATGATTTTAAGAATTTAAAAGGGTTATTAATTTTGAGAACCTAATTTTTTATTTGCAAACTAATCATGAATTCATTGTAAACGCAAGTGAATATAGTATTGATACTAGTGCTTAAGATTTTTTTATGAGTTTACCATCAGTTTAGACATCGGTTTTGAATTTTTTATGATTTAATTTTTTTATCTTTATAAGCTTTTCTATTCTGAAATCAAATTAATAATATTTCCCTTTATATTCTGAATGTGTGATTTCTTCAATTTTAAATATATCTTTTAAAAAACAAAAAAAATACTGATAGGGAACGTTCCATTCCCCGAAACTTGAATGCGACATCAGCATTCGTTGTATATTACGTTTGAAACTTTATGGTAAAATATCGATAATAGAAATTTGATTTCAAAATTGTAATCGTCATTTGGTCTCAGAACAAATTTGGCGTTCTCATTTACTACTTAATAACTATGATTTTTTTTTTTATATTTTAGGATATAAATTTTTGATGAAAACTATAAATGAATATTAAAATTGTTCGATTGTGATAATGGCTTGAAATATAGGTCTACCTCTGCCAAGAGAAATACAAACAAAGATCATTTTCCTTTAAAATTTTCAAAATGAACATCTAAACAAGATTTTTTTTTGTGTGTGAGGAAAATGAAACTCTTATATTTTTTTGGGAACAGTACTCGTTCTATCTGAGCTTATCTTTAAATCTCTTAAGTCGATTTGTTGTTTATTTTTTTTATTTTTAAGATATTCTGAATTTTAAATGAAAAAAAGGGTTTGTGTAAAAATCGAAACTTGCATTAAAAATACAAAGAAATTTGAAAATGAATATTATTGAAAAGTTATCATAATGAAAAAATAGTTTTAAACCCTACTTGAGAAAAATTTTGTCGCTTTTTCAATGTTATACATATCTGTTGTGAATTGGTAACTTCCGAATTTCATGTTGTCCCTCTCAGGCGGTTTTTAAAATTTTAAAGTTGATTTTTGTCTAAACAAAATCTTTTCTAGATAACACTAGATTTCGAAGTTTTATTTATTTTCAAGTAATTTGGCATCTAAATTAAAATTTCAATTTTTCCACTTTCCTTTGCCCCCCCCCCCCCTTTGATCATTTTTGAGGGTCGGAAAACCGAAACTTTGAGCGCTTCGAGGCACCCCTAAAAAAATATGCTCATACGCTTATGATCTTAGTTTTGTCAAGTTCTTTCACGTGGGAAAGGAATTTTTGATGAAACATCAATAAGTCACACGAACGCAACCAATTTGCAAATCATTGCTTGTGGGGAATCGTGGGCCACATTTTGTGGAGTATCTTGGGCCACCTTTATTTTGGTGTTTACACATTCAGAACTTGAAATACGTTATTACCATATGTAAAGTTTTCTTATGCCAAATGAAGAGGTATGAAAAATGTTTTGTCCATCTTTTCTGATGCGACAGAGACGAACATAAATCCTATATATGTAATTTTGCCGAAACGTTCGCGAGCCAGGAATTAGGAATCATTCGAATGAATTACAAAATTTCAATGTTGGGTCAACTCATAAACTTTGCACGTTATCTAGTCAATTAAGATTTGGTGGCCCACGTTTCCCCACAGTTTTTCAAAATAAAAAAAAAAAAAAATTTCAAACAGTCAGAACTCGGGAGATTAATGTATTTAAAAAATAATAAAAAATGCCTAATGATACCTTAAAAATGTAGAGAACCTTACCATTTTTTTTATTTTTATCTTTCACTAGCTGACCCGGTGTGCTTTGCTACACCTTTCAAAATCAAATGATATTTTCAGAATTTACTCAATTTTTTTTTGTTTTGTAGCATTATTTGAAATCAAAATATAACATAATTCATAAGCAGCCGCTATAAAATGAGAGCTGCAGCTGGAGTTTCGGATTGCTGCACCAAAATAACTTAAATTTATATTCTGAATCTTCATTCGTGTTAAAGATCTGATAATTTTAATCTGTTTCTATAAGCTTCGCCCTAAAAAAGGAGGGTTCCAAATAAATAGTACGCAAACAATCCAACTGATAAAATATGGTTATTTTTGCTTGATATGTTCTGGTTTTATGCTAAAAAACTGATAAGAGAGACCACCCCCTCCCCCTCGTGGCCTTCCCTTCCCCCTGCTGAATGGAGATCGTGATTTTTAATAATCATACCCATTTTTTTCGTTCCCAAAAATCTTCTTGTATCAAATATTGTTCCATTGGTTGATAATTTTTCAAGCTTTACAACAAAATTTATATGGAACCCCTTCCTTTTTTCTCCTCTCTACACTGTGAAGCGTTAGGGTCTATCGTAGAAACATATCTCTTAACCAAGTACCTTTCTATGCCATATTTGTTTCCATTTGATGGCTTCGTTAGCATAAATTGAAAACTTATGATATCAAAATTGTATTGGGCTCACCTCCCTCCTCCTATGTACATACTCACTGAAAGGAGGATGGTGTGTCAGCTCTGTTTGCTCTAATATTTCTCAAGATATGCAAAAAATTGTATGGTAGCCTCCCTTGCCCCCTTAATATCTTTCCGCTGAAAAAAGTGGGGCTTCAACTTATAAAAGAAACATTTCTCGTATCCAAATACCCTCAAATGCAAAATTTGGTTCAATTTGCTCGATCAGCTCTCCAGTTATACTGAAAATTGTAAGGGAGACCTCTTCCCCCCTTTTCATCCATCTTTTTGAAGGAGTGAGGGATACCAAATATTCACAGAAGCATTTCTCGTACCGAAATATTCCATGCCAAATTTTGTTCCATTTACTGTTTTAGTGCTTGAGTTATGCAGTAAAAAATGTATGAAACTCCCCTCTCTTTTTCCTTTCTCCCCGCTGGAAGAAGGAAAGAGTCTCAAACAATCATTAGAACATGTCACGTTCCCAAATACCCGCCCATGCCAAGTTTGGTTCCATTTGCATAATAAGTTTTTGAGTTATGTAAAATATATATAAAAGAGCCCCCCCTTTTGAATCTCCCTACTGGAAAGAGGGAGGGGTCTCAAATAATCATAGAAATATTTTTCGTATCCAAATACCCTTCTATGCTAAATCTGGTACCATTTGCTTTATCAGTTTTTGAATTATGTAAAAAAAATATTAAAGGCCCCCTCCCTCTTTTAACTGGAAAGAGGGAGGGGTCTCAAATAATCATTGAAACATTTTTCGTATCCCAATACCTTCTCATGCCAAATTTGGTTCCGATATCTTGATTAGTTTTCGAGTTATATAAAAAAATGTACCGTAGCCCCCCCTCTCCCCTTCCAATCACCCCACTGAGAGGAGGGAGGGGTACCTTATATTCATAGAAATATTCCTAGTTCCTAAATGCTACCCCATGCCAAATTTGATACCATTTGCTTGATGGGGGCTCGAGTTATGCAAAAAATTATCTTTTGTTTGGGAGGCCCCTCCCTCCCTTATCGAGAGAGGGAGGGGTCTCAAACCATAATAGGAACCTTCCCCGGCCTCCAATACCCCCACCTGCCAAGTTTCACGCAAATCGGTTCAGTAGTTTCCGAGTCTATAGGGAACAGACAGACAGACAGACAGACAGACAGACAGAAATCCATTTTTATATATATAGATAATAAAGAAGTTATGAAACAAAGAAAAAAGTGGCCCAAGAAGAATCTTTTTGTTTTCTTTTATGTAGAAACGAATATAAAATATATTGCTTGAAGGCAATACATGTATGTCGTCAGCAGAAAAAAAAATGCCTTTTAGTCCAGACCGGTTACTGAATCACAAAATTATTTATTTAAAAAAAATGATTGGCCGAAAAATATATTTATACCAACAGTGTTGGTATAGGATTATAAAAGTAATATAAAGTTGGTTGGTGGTATCATTCATCCCCGTACGAAGGACCCGTCCAGGGGAGAGGAGGGATAGGGGTTTCGAAATTCAAATGGTAAATGCAGAAATTGATTTCCAAGACCATTTTCTTACTTATGACCATAATACAGAATGAGTGAGAATCAAAGTTTCGAATCAATGCTTTTCCCGGAAAGTCATCAATAATTTATTTATAATGATATTCCTTATTCTGAACTACACATTTGCTTGAAATAAAATTTTTAGCAGTCAAATTTTCGATTTAAACATCAATATTTCCGAAACCCTAGAAATCGAAATCGAATTTAAATTTCGAATTAAACCAAAACTCAAAGCTTTGGACATAAGAATCACAGGAATAAAATACATTAATTTTAACCCTGATTTAAAAAGTAACTAAATTCAAATTCCAAAATAAATTCCAGATCAGGTAAAAAATCAATCATGATCAAAAACTCTTCAGCAAAATGATTATGATTATTGGTTACTAATCGTCTTAATTTACATTCCTTTTCTTCATTTTCAATTGAAGGCTTGATTAAAAAAATCAGCTGTAATATTTTGAATTTGAAGAAATATTTAAGCAAGATTTAAATTGTAAATTATTCATGAGGAAATGAAATTCCATTTTCATCTTCAGAGAGAATTCATTCGAAACACATTATTGAAATTAAATTTTATTCCATACAAAGAAGACAAACAATATTATTTCAAGAGTGCGAGTGATCAAAATTGGGATATCATCATTTTTCAAATTTAAAATTCTCCAGTTATTAAAATGTCAAAAACAATCTTTTCACAGTAATAACTTTAAATGTTTATAAAACAACATTTTCAATTCATCATTGAAAGCTAATTCTGACAAAGAACAGGTGTGGAAATGGGTTACTGATAAAAATCAAAATAATGAATTTCAATATTTGTTGTGAATATTGAAGCACAATTCAAATACTAAGTTAATTAACGTCGCGCATTAAAATTTAGCTGCTACTTCGACTTTTCATAGATTAAAAATAATGAAAGATTCAAAAAAGGTTAATTAAAGTAATATGAATACGTGAATAAGGTTTAAGACTTTAAAACTTTAAGTTTTGAATATTTTCTTGCCGTTAAAATACTAGGTCTTGTAAAAAACAAAAGGATCCTGTATAAAAAGTTAGGATGTAAATATAATCTTTCTAGAACATAACTTTTCAAAACACAAAATTGATCATTCATGCTTTAATAAATCTTCATAAAAAAGATTTTTATTTAAAGAAAAAATTTAAGCAGGTATATTCAATTTCGGAATAATGGTGATGAGGATGTTACTGATTAATCTAAAAAAAATTCTGATTTCTGCAGTTAAAAAAATTAAAGATATCATTACAAGCATTTCTAATACAAGTGAAGAAATTTAAAAAAAAATGTTCTATTTCGTTTAAAATTTTTGTTAAAGCCTGAATTTGATTTTTGTTTTAAAAATATCATTCAATACGGTTTATACGGAG
Organism: Uranotaenia lowii; assembly: GCF_029784155.1. NCBI lineage: Eukaryota > Metazoa > Arthropoda > Insecta > Diptera > Culicidae > Uranotaenia > Uranotaenia lowii. The sequence continues at coordinate 233,229,196 of NC_073693.1, read as the reverse complement.
TAAAGTAAACAAAAGAAGACTTCTATATTTTTTTGCTGAAATCAAAATGACTCGCTATCTTTTGGAAAATGGAAAGTCGATTTTATACCTATTTAGATTTTGTTAGATTTATGTTTTGTAGTTTTGTCAAATAACAAAAAAAAAAGTTTTATCAAGTACAAAAGCTGTCAGACAAAAAAAACTTATTACAAATTTGGATTCAGGGCGCCCAAATCAATCGAAACCTGCTTTTACATTATTAGCCCCATGGAAAATGCGCCTCGCCTTGAGTCCTTTATAAAAATCCTTTCAAATATGAAGTCTAGCATTCAGAAGAATGAGAAATACAAAATATAATTGAGACTGAAACTGGTTTCTTGAGGAATATTTCATATCAGCATAAAATTTGGAATGACATTAACTATTTTTTTTACAATCAAAGTGATTAAATGGATACTAAGTTTTTGCTTTTATTTTGCTAAATCTGTTGACTATTGTGAGTATTCAATACCTGTAACATGGTAACCAACTTGTGTTGTGTGAAATAAGTATTCGATGAATGAATTTTGAACACATTTTCAAAGGTGATGGGAAATATTTGGAAAACATGAAACATGAGATTTAAAAGAAAGAAAGAACATAAGCCGTAAATATCATAAATTTCTCGGAAAATACACAACGGCTCACCGGCAGGGACTTAAACCCGCAATTTCCACTTCAGTACAACGAAGTTCAAATGGTTGGTTTTAAACTTTGAACTTGTTCAATTACAATTCTTAGTAAAAATCCATTTTAAACACGAGGTGGGATTTTTGTGTGTCAAGATTTGAGGTTTAAAACAAAAGCCTAAGTGATTTGCAAATCTAAAATTTATAATTAGTTTAAATTTGTGAACATAATATAAAATCGTATTATGAAATGTTTCAAGCGTAGAGTGATTCAAGACTAAATCCTGCTGGACGCAAGCCAATTTCCTCACATGTATGTTAAAACTTATTTTTTAACACCTTTTGGGATCAAGTGATTTCCTAGTAAATTAATTTCTAGTACTGAAATTTTTACTTGGAAAAATCTCCATAAAGAAGGGGGTTAGCCCCTAAACCCCCCCCCCCTGTTCGCACGGCCTTGATATCATTAAGCCAATCCGTCGTACTGGGTAAAGTTTTGAAAAAAAAAATAGTACCTCTATTGCAAGATTTTTAAAATTTTCTATGAGAATCAAAAACTTAAAAAAAACTACCCCATGACGTGAGAAACTGTGTCATGATAATTAAATGATAACTTTATTACATTACATTAGTATAAAAATGTAATATGTGATCTAATGACGTTACGGTTTTTGACAAAGTTGTGCAGCGGAGATTTCCTTCAGAGAATCTAAAAATTGGCACAAAAACCAGGCTCGGTTCCACAGAAGAAACAAATATGATGATGATTTTTCTGTACTAAATATAAACCTAAAAGTTAAAATTTACTCATGTCAACGTTACTAAAAAATTCTAGAAAAAAACATTGATGAGAAATTCAAAGTTTGGTAAAAGGTCAAAATTTGAGAAATTCAAAAATGACCCCAAATCATGCACTTCTAAAGTAGACAATGCAATGGTATATTTTGTGGAATCAAATTTTTTCGAAGTTTTTCAAATGTTCGTCAAAACGATTAGTTCAGCGTCACGCAGCTCAATAAAGAAGTTCAACGATAATATTCATGGAGTACTATTTCAAATTGTTGATTTATTTAGAATTTTAAGCCTTTTGGGTTTATTAATCCCATTCCTGTGTTTTTCTCTAAATTGTAAATTTTTCATTTCATTTATGGAAGAACAAAGATTATCGGTTCAGCTTGGGATTCAATGGGAAATTAATAACCCAATATCGTACCGTTTTAGTTTATATTTTTTCAATATCTAGAACTCATCAATATTAAAGGTAGCCATTTTTTAATTCTTCATTGAACTGTTAGCACAACAAAACCCTCCAATAAACTTCGAGATCGAGACAACCTCGATTCGGTCGATTACATTTAATGAGGTGAGAATTTGTAACAGCTGACATGCAAACGAACAGCACAAAAGATTTTCCTTAGGGATCGAAGATTTTCTTTTGCACATGGGAGCCATTTCCTGCTGTGCTGTTTTCCTCTATTCCTATTGAAGCAATTCCTTTCGACATGTCTCGTTGCATATTCATTTGCTCGGGTGAAGTGGTTGTCAAATATTTATCACGGAAAATAACACTGTTTATCGAATGCAAGTTGAATATAACCCGTTCATGAATATGGTTGATCATTTATGAGGTTATGTGTTATGTTATTTATTTAATTTCAAAGATCTCAAAATTGCTGAATCTAAGAAAAAGCAATCGATGCTAAATAAAATGCTAATTCAAAAACCGAGTCAGATTTCAATATAAAAGTTTTTTGATTTCAAATTCAAATTTGGCAAACCAATTTTTTTCTGAAATAGAGAAATTAAAACTAAGAACTGTTTCTAGGAAAAACGGAAACGAATGGAACACATCTTGCTTTGTAATGCCACTAGACTTCTATCGTGTGAAGTTTGAATCATTCACCCTCTATCCTGCCTCTATCTATAAACATAGGCTACTGGCAAACGTTCTTTCAACTATCCGGGTGTAGCGTAAACATAGACTAAACAGTCGGTACCTTATAGTGGCAGAAAAATGTGTTTCGTCCATGCGATTCCTCAAAGTGCGGCTATTCAACAGAAATGTCTAATGACAACCCGAGCAGACTTTTATGGCAAAATTATAGCAAATTTTGCTATCACGCTCTGATAGCCGAGTTTGCTCTCATTTTGCTTGACATAAGGTGGTACACAGCAAAAATGAGAGCACAAATTTTCATACTTGGTTAGCAAAGTGATGCCTTATTTTGCTAAAACTGAGACCTTAACTACACCTCATTTTCTGAGAGCTCGGAGAGCATAATAATGCCACTATAAGGCATCACATAATTTTGCATGACAGCAAAATTTGACATCATTTTGCTTTCAAACCTAAACAGCAAAACGAGGTATAATTTTGTTATCCGTATTCTAAAGTTACGCTTTTATTTTTGCTGTGTTCTACTTTAAGTCAACCGAAATGAGAACGAATTTGCTGATCAAGGCGTGATAGCAAAATTCAATCTGATTGTGCTTAAAAGTTTTTTCGAGTAAAAAGAGTCGCCTCCAATTATGCAACGTGTTAACGTGATTTACAGCGATCCGGCGAAGATCATTGAAAAATTTCACCTAAATAGGTGTTAAACGAGTCGATAGAGACAATGCTAAGTTATTTTTTGACACGGGTAGTCTGAAGAATGTATTTTATTCAATACTATCTATATTTTTTAATAGAAGATTTTCAAATCACCACAATGTCATAGATCAACTCGAACAAAATCTTACATTTTTTTTTCTTTTCAAATAATTTCGGTTCCTTTTTGCAATTAAAAATACGACAGCATTTGATATTAGTGAAATATTCTTTAAATATTGTTAAACATTTAAATAGTTTTAAAAATTATAAATTATCAAAAATTAAAATTACTAAATAACATAAATGTTGAACCTCCATCTCAATCAAGTAGAAACAGTATATAACAATAAATGAAAGCATTAAACCATCAGATAGAACCACACACTATTAATTTTTTGCTATAAATTCATATCAAATTGGATGCACAGAATTGAAGCATCACTTTTGACATAAATTTACATTGCAAACCCGAGCAGACTTTTATGGCAAAATTATAGCAAATTTTGCTATCACGCCCTGAGAGCCTAATGTGCTCTCATTTTGCTTGACATAAGGTGGTACACAGCAAAAATGAGAGCACAAATTTTCATACATGGTTAGCAAAGTGATACCTAATTTTGCTAAAACTGAGACCATAACTACACCTCGTTTTCCGAGAGCTTGGAGAGCAAAATGATACCATTACAAGGCATCACCTAATGTCAGATAAAAGCAAAATTTGACATCAATATGCTTTCAAAACTTTGGCAAACCGACAGCAAAACGAGGTATAATCATGGCTTCAAGACAAGCAAAATATCGCATTATTGAGCTATCCGTTTATGAATATTTTGCTTTCATTTCTGCTCTTTTCCAAATTAAGTCAAACAACATGAGAGCAAATTCGGCTGTCAAGACGTGATAGCCAAATTTAATATCATTTTGCCGTAAAAGTTTGCTATTCTTACTAGAGCTGCCTTTAGTTATGCAACGTATAAACTGCTACTACTCGCATGACAGTTCCATATTGTAAACAATTCCTATCAATATGGGACTGTTATGTGAAAAGCGACTGTAAATACTTAAGATAAAATTCTAACCTCGGTTAAATCTTTAAATTTAGGTTGCTTACCAAGTTGTCCAAGTTGCGTCGGAAGATTTCGTAGATGGTTTCATTGTCGCATAATGGTCTGAAATGCCCAATCAATCGATCCAAAGATGCCCAACCGCCATAGTTGCCTCCAAAAAGGTACAGAATCCGGATACTCTGCAGATCAGTGAAATCGGCCAATTTTCGGATGCAATCCAGATCATCGACAAATTCCACTAATAAATATGTTATACGTGTCGTCTTAGTCGCATGGTTTTGGTCGACACAAGCATCCTAAAAATTAAACAAAATTAATAATATTTGAGAAAATAAACTGAAAAGCAACAATAAATATAACAATAAGCCATCGCATAGTTTTCTTTGAAAGCAAAATTTGGCATAAATATACATTCAAATTTTTTAGAAAAACGAGGAATCATTTGGGTCTTAAAAATACGAATATTTGACATCACTTTGCTAACCATGTATGGGAATTTCTACTCTCATTTTTGCTATGTACCATCTTATGTCAAGCAAAATTAGAGCACATTTGACTCTCAAGGCGTGATAACAGAACTTGCTGTAGAGTATGCTCGGGTAGAGCATACACTTACAGTTGTGCAGTATAGAATTCTGATCATCTTGTATAACGCCATATTGTATGCAATCCATTTGATTTCTATTCATGATTTTGATGTTATAAAAAATCGCCCATGGTTATGCAACTATCAAAACTCGTATAAATGTGGCAGCTCGATTAACCCTTTAATGTATAATGTTGTTTTGGAACAAAACAACTAAAGTCAAATACTTTCGTATAAAAAAAAAACTTTTAAGATTAAAAGCAATTATTACACAATATTTTAATGAGTAAACTTTTATTTGTGTTTAATTCATCAGAAAAAATAAGAACGGTACTTGCAAAATCAAAATTAATGTTAATGTAAGCATTAGTTTTGTAAAATCGGTGTTGTTTTCAAACAATTCGAGCTTCTATTATATTTTAGTTCCAATCAATCATAAACATCATCCTGCACTAAATGACCAATGTTTGGAATACAATCACCAAAAACGTATTGAAATACCTAATTAAGACACGATTGCCAAAAGGACGGTAAAGTGTTGCTAAGAAACCTTAAAAATAAACATAAACGATTCACAAAATTGTTCCTAACTTAAGTTATATTTTCAAAAGGCCTCAAATAACGGCTTCAAACCTATTCAGTTGAGTTGTATGAAATAGTTTTTCTTTATTAATTTATATAGATACCCATTAAAAAAAGCCATGCATTGAAGGGTTGAAGATATATTTTTGTTTTCCAACTACAGACCCCGTTCGATTTTGGCAACACGCTCGTACATTTTGTGTTGCCAAAATCGAATGTTGCCAAAATCGAACGGTTTTTTTCTCCACTTTTTTATCAGTTATTTTTACAAAATAACTAATATTATTATCAAAAACTTTATTTTTAGTCAATTTCCGACCATTTCTAGTAATTTTTGATTTTTTTTCGTCATGTTTTTGATGCATTTTGCACTTATCTTGTTTTGTTTATAATGTTTGTTTTCATTTGTCATATTTGCTGTTTTTTTCGTTCTTCATCATTTTTTAGTTGTTTTTTGTCATTTTCAGTCTTTTATTTGAATTTGTTTTTTAACTTTTTGAATTTTTCAAGTTTTTGCCATTTTTTAGTACTTAATAAATATTTTAAAAACTTTTGTTTTTATTGTTGCATTTTATCATCATTTCAGAACACAAAAACGTATAAGTGGTATTTGTCTCATTTAAATTGATCCTGTTATAACGAAAACTTAATTGTAATGTTGTTTCTAAAAACCGTTCGATTTTGGCACATGTGCCAAAATCGGATGTTGCCAAAATCGAATGTTGCCAAAATCGAATGTTGCCAAAAACGAACGGGGTCTGTATTCCTATTTGATTTATTCTTCGTTGTATAATTCAAGGATAATAATATAGTTGAATAAGTAAGAAATAGATTTAATCTTAAAGTCTCAAAATGTTTTGATTTTGATCCCTCGCTGAATGTTTTACAATATGGTACGGTTTTGCTGGAAACACCTTAAAAGGTTCTAAGATAATCAATAAACTGATTTAATTTAATCTATGAAGTGTTATTTTATAGTTTCTTTTTTGAATTTGGTAAATGTGTTATTCAAAATACGATAATATCAATGCATTTCTTGTATTTACCAGAGCATAATTTGTTCAACTCAAAAAGCTAATTTTAATCGCCTTTGTGTATGCAATTAAGGTACATATGTTTGATTAAGTATAACAAATTTTGTTCTCTGTTATATTTATCTTACCTAAATCTGGTACTGCTTGTACTAAACTATCGTAAGAGTTAATTTTAATTATGGAGTTATCTCCCATACTAACAAACCTATAACAAATAATTGAAATTTTATTTTAAATTATTTAAAAAAAGAACTGCGTACAAAACCCAAGTACGATATAAGAATATGCAAAGGAATAAAAATCTCAGAGGAAACAGTAAAAATAAGATTTTGAATGTTATCGATTCGTAAACTGTAAACATTCAGGCGTATTAGAAGCGATCGAATCCAAATCAATCACAATGTTTGCATGTTACCAAAACAGTTTTTTAACTCAATAGAATTGAATTTAGGCGCTTAAAATGTAAGAGAGGAGTGTAAGTGCCCAAATAATAGTTTCAAGAAAACGCACTGAAAAGTTACCAAGGTGCATAATGTTTATATATTTTTTTAAATTCGAGCACTTTTAATTCAATCGAAAAAGTGAGAAATTATAGAAAAAAAACAAAGTTTTGCTTCAGGAGTAGATTGATACACACATAATCGATAGGTATGCTACTCTCAAAATTTGATAATTTGGCACTTACATCCCTCTGATCATGAATGTCGAAATGCATTCCACCTAGCAACATTTCAAGCGTGAGTTTTCAAAAGGACGTATGTAACATCAGACAAAATCTGAGAAAAAGGAGGGACAAAATTATGTTAATATAAATAAATGCTATTTAAAGCTGTTTGATCTAGAATCAAGTTTTATCATGGCAGCTGTAGGAAAAACAATAATGTTTTAATTATAGGTTTGAGCATACTGGATTTTTTGCTGTTTCCTAGTGAATTTGTTAAAAAAAATATTTTACACCGTATTGTTGAGTTTTTTTTCACATACGCCATAATGATTCGTCGTTGTGACAGTTTAATATTTACATACACCCTTTATGATTCGTCGCTTGGAACAAAATTGTTTTCATTATGCGTCAAATCAGATACGTCGGTTTTTTCACATCATTGCAGATGCGTCAGTTTTAAAATAATAATTATTTTAAAACTGACGCATCTGCAATGATGTGAAAAAACCGACGTATCTGATTTGACGCATACGACGGTTTGCTGCGATCCTATCTGCTGTGTGTGCGATATTATTTGTTTTGACAGATGCGTCGTTTTACCAAAAAGAGGTGTAAAGAAGAATTTCGAAAACACTGAGAAAAGATGACATAGGTCGTTTGTATATTTTTTTTAGCTAACGGCATATTATTTTTTTTTTTGTACAAAACAGTTAATTCATACAGAAGAAAATAAAATTTACTATACCGTGCAAACAGTAACTCAATTTGTTTACTTTTGCGACATACGTCCTTTTGAAAACTCACGCTTGATTTAATAAACGAATGCATTGGATCTTTTTTGGCGTTTAGGCAATACAAATATTTCACATACATTCACACGGATAGATCATCGGATTAAACCAAATATTCAATGCAAAATTTATAAAATTACCAGCCCTGTCCGGATGTCGTCCGGATTTTTTCACGCTACTCGAATACCTAAACAAAAAACTAAAATTTAATGATTAAGGTTTTGTGTACTAAAATTTGTATAGTTTCAGCTTTGTGCTTTGAATATTAAAATTTCTTTCCAAGATTTTTCTCTTGATTTTTATTTGCATAATTGTTGGGTTTTGGGTCGAAATTAAACGCCCGATTGTGCCAGGTTTACGAAACATATCGCTCGGATAAGTTGGGGAATATTTCGAAATAGTACAAATATTTATAATGAATTTGTAACATACCAGGTTAAACGCTTGGCCCCTGAGTCTCCAGGTGCGCAAGACAGGGCCGAATTCTTCACATTTCTTCCGGAATTTCAACGACCACCGAGAGGGCAGTTGTTTTGGCAGTAACCATCAGTTGCCAGAACCGTGTAGCTTTTCTGGAAGTTCGTCTGTGGCAATTTGAGTTCCGCTCGTTGATCGACAGCAGCCACCTGGGTGAGTTTAAAAAACAGTTATAAACACAATTTTCCACACTAATGAAAATAAACCAGAAACTCTCCGAGCGAAGTATGAAATTGATATTTTGCTGCTTTCGGGTCCAATTTTTTTTCAACTTGACCACCAACTGGTTCATAACCGCTTCAGTCAATGTCCTTATCGTCTGATTTCCGTAATTGTTCCTCGGAATTACGGATATTTTCAGACAAACAGTTCTTCCGTTTTCTTTGCCGCACTTCATTTGTTTACATTCTCGATGACACTAACGCACTGTGGGAATGCACACCCAGAAAAAAGTCAAAGTTATTTTCTTCATAAAATTAAATTTTGAACTTTTTTTAAAATATACTTATTCGCAGTTTAGTGTTAAAACACTATATACCACAAAATCAAGTTTGTGGTATTGTATTCATTAACAACTATTTAAAAAGTACTTTATATTACATTCGCATCCCAAAATTTAATTTCATGAAAATAGTATGACTTTATTTTTTCTTTGGGTGATTGTTCCCACTGTGCTTCAGCTCTTTTGGAAAATTCTTAAATTAAAGTGAAATAAACGGTTAAGCATCCGCAAAATATCTGTAAATTAGAGAAAATAAAGTTTCTGGTTCAGTTTAGTAAGTGCGAGATATTGTATACTTATATTTTGTGTTTTCAACCAGGTTGCTGCTGCATTTGAATAAACCATCGGAACAGTCGAACTTCCTGGAAACCTACACGGCAGATTTGTGGCTACCGCTAAAAAAAATCATGAATACTTGTCGTGTCGTTGGATGCAAGAAATTAAGAGAAGTTTTCCCTGTTTTATGCGCTTGAAAATTCAGGTGCAAAGATGGCCATCAATTATGTACTTAATCGATAACCAAAGATAAAATATTTCCAAATAAATTTATTCATATATTTGTGCATTTTAACCATTTTAAACGCAGTTTTATCAAGGTACCAAGTTATGCTACCATTTCGTTATTCTTCAAAAAATACTTTCATTATGCTATATTTTGATATGGAATGAATTTGATAACAAATGAATATATTCTGTAAGAATAATGAAACCTTTTTGATAGCTATTTTTGCTGACCCATGAAAACGATAGCAAATTGAGCTAACAGCTTGCTGTTGATAGCTTATGTTGGTCTACATATGCTGTAACATAAAAAAAATGAAACCATAATAATGCCTAATTTTGCTTTCGTTAAAAAGTCAACAGCAGACGATGCTCTCAATGTGCTGTTGACACCTTATTGTGGTCTCAGTTTGCTATAGATTTGGGCATCAAAGTCTGCTCGGGAAAGAACACAAACGCTTGAAGCAGTAATTCATCAAAAATTTAAATTCTTATCAAATAAGACCTAAATTTATGTCACAATGAACGCACAAAATGAAAACATCGCAATTCACCTAATATTACATGATCTTCGACATAAAGCTATAAAGCCTTTAATTCCAGCAGACATAAATTTTCAAAGCCAAGGGATTTTGATGAAAACGTGTATTTCTGCTAGATAAAGTTGTACTTTAATTAAAGGTTATTTTATAAATATTGATTTTTTTACTGTCTTCCACCCAGAAACTAATATCTAGATAATAGAATTTTCATAACTCAATGATATTTATAATTAACAAACAATCATACACCAACATGAACTCTTCAATGTAGGACTTTAAGCCAGAGTGATTGTTTGTGTGTCAAAAGCAGGCTTGATGCATACACGTCGTAATCAAATTCATAACGTAGAACATATGCTCGATTAATACATAAAAATTAAATTAAAATTAGTTATGATTAACAATTTTGTAGCACAACAAGAACTCTATTTTTAAGCAAGTGGAATTTTTATAGCATTTCTAGTAATTTCATTTGAATAGAAAAATAATAGATTTTTTATAATTGAGTGTTCCACAAAACAAAAAATGTTGCAAATATTGATGAAAATTTTGGAAACAATGTTCTACTTAAATGTTTTTCTATGTTTTACAGTTTAAGCATTAGAAAATGCATAGATTTAGAACCAGTGCACCGTGGGAGTTTAAAGGTTCCTGTGCGTTGTTATTTGCTTATGTACTTGCTAGTGAGAAACATTATCTTAAGTATGCATACCTTCACAGCAAAAAAAAAAAATAAAAATTTAAATGAAATCCAATTTCTGATGCGATTCAAAAATCGTCGACATAAACAGAAAATCAACTTATATTTACATTGAAAATGCACAACTTAACCGAAGTGTGCTTTAAAAGGTTCAAATTTAACCGAAAAAAGCCTACCAACTTCATCACCAACAGCATTAAGTTCCAGTTAAGTTCACTGAAAGCCTCATAGGTACTAGGTTTCTTGAACTGCGATTTTAATTGCTGCCATATTAACAACTCATAGTACAAGTACAAACAAAACACATGTCCCAGCAATCAAAACCGCAATTTAAGTGACCTCATGTGGACTAAGCTTAAGTTACAATGTTGATCTAAAGAATAACTTATGAAAAGATGAATGAGAAAAAGAAGATGAGTTCCATTCCACATCAATCGTGAGGTAATTGAATTCAAATGATAAGTATGCTGCATCATGAAACGAAGAGCAATAATTCCTTTAAATAACAGTTAGCACATTTAACGTTTCTACCATTTCGGTTTGCATTCTTGCTAACTTGTTGTTAAATTGTTAAAAACTCAGTGAACCTTTAATGATTTTAATTACCTAGAACTTATGATTAACATTTCTTTTTGAGATATATTTCAAATAGAATGATTCCGGAAACATACCTGAAAGATTAGTTAGGATGGTGGAATTAGCATCTGCGATCCTGTCTTTCCATCAATTTTTGTACTGAATCATATGCTGCCGCTATGATTTAGTCTTGGGAAAGGCCGGGGAAAATTGTCCTTGCGGTGTGATCATTTAAACAAAACTGCATTCAAGGATATAATCTGCTAACCTCTGGTCATCGATAATTCTGTTATTCAGACACATCCACTTCGTTGCTGAGTTAGTGCATGCACTTGGACACACAATGCCCGCTGTCCAGTTTGTGGATAAGGATTGTACGCACTCGCCCTGAAAGCCATTGCTTATTGACGTCTTGAGTACCAGAAACATAGAGTTTGGTTTTAGTGCAAAGATGATGTTTAAGAACGCCTTCATGTTGTTGCTATCTAAATCCAATGTTCGGTTGATCGATGCTCCAGTGGCTGTAATATCGTTTTCAGATACAATCGGATTTACGTACCTAAGCGATAAAAATGAGAAACTTCATGAAACGCGTTCAATACTTACAAATGGTGAGCACTTACAGGAACTTAATGAGATATTCGAATCACTAGATGTTTTACAATCGTTTCCAGAAACTGAAAAACTTCTTACTGTTACGGGAATTTAATTTTCGGTCTTTTGTTTTGATTTGGATATCCCATTTGACGTTTCGTTTTCTCTCCTTCACGCAGTGGTGCCAGGATTAATGTTTTTATTTTTATTTTGTGTATCTTTTCTTAATAGCTCGTATTAAATCAAGGTTATTTGATTGCATTTAATTGCACTCCACAGAAATTTCTTTATCATGGTGTTATTTGTGATTGTCAGTGATAGCGTAATGTGCAATACGTTTTAAGCACTATAATAGCGCCAGCACTAAATTTTACCTCGGAAGTCCGGACTTCCGACTTCCGAAAGACTTCTGACAAAGAAAAGTGAAGTACTAGATTGGCGGATGTCTGTGTTTTGTTTCCAGTTTACCAGCGACGTTTCTAAAAATTTTATTTAAATTCACAATAATTTCGCAGAAATCGCGGTCGAGTGATTTATTCTACAAACATTTTTATGTACAAGACAATGATTCAAACTTTTGAAGTGTGAGTTTCTATCGTCTCAAATTTCGCAGTAAGAGCGGGTCTTGAATTAAAATTAAAACTTTCAAATGAATCATTCAACAAAGATATTGATGTTTCTGTATTAATAAACTCGAATATTTTCCAGCAAAAAGCAAAGTTTTGTTTCAGTAAAAATGTAAAAAATATAAATAATTTTTTTTTCTATAATTTGAAAAAAAAACACATTTTTCACTCTATCCAAATTTTATTTCTGCATTGTGGGATGATTTTAATTTTAACAATTTGAATGAAATTCACGCAACCTGAAATGAAAATATTCCCGAAAACTGCTTTTGCCTCACATTTTGTCAACGATTTTAATTTATTTAACGTAATGTATCCGAATTCCGCGTTGTGGCAACAAGTTTTTCGTTTTTTAATCAACTAATGAATAAACCTTACCTTATGTTGGAAAACTTTCAAACACACTCCTTGTAATGCCTTGTTATTTGCATAAATCGATTTGTAATTTGGTGTCACTTTTTTTTTAATCTTTAATTATGAGACCTGGATGAGGCCTCGTTATGCTATTGATAAAAATTTACAATTATCGTCGTTGTTGTTTTAGTAAATTTATTGTGTTATTTTCCAAAATAACATAAAAAAAACTTCACGGTGCCAAATTTTGCGATACGGTAAATTAAAGACCAAATAAAGCTAGCATTTTGATTTCATCAACGATTATAGAAAAAAATATATGAAAGCTTATTGATCCCTAGTTTTGCTATTGGATAAAATTCTACTTCAATTTGTGATAACAGCATGCTATTGATAGCTCATTTTGCTCTCTGTATGCTTTCAAAAAGAAAGTTTTGAAACTATACTGATGCCTAGTTTTGCTATCAAAGAAATAACAACAGCAAATGATGCTCTCACTTTGGTGTTGATACCTCGTTTTGGTTTCAGTTTGCTATCACTTTGGGCATCACAGTCTGCTCGGGAAAGAAAACTTTCAACGCGGCCGACTGCTACCAAACAATTATGGTTGTTAGGTGTAGGTTGTTGCCATAAAAATGTGTAGTTGTTCGAAGCATGAAGCTGGTCATTTGAAGAAAATGCTATATGTTTTTGTTTTGAAGTGTTGAGGAACATTTTGCTTTGCTTGTAGAGTATCTAAAGATATTAAAAAAAGTATTCCTTTGGCTCAAAATAAAATAGCAATCGCTAAAGCATTGAACTTTCGTACTTCAGTCATACGGCCAGAAATTTAGAATCGTCTCGTAAGCCTTTCTTTTCCGCTTTTTCCGTCTCTTCTGTTCTGTAGACTATACAAAGAGATAGAATAGAACACCTCCAGAATCAGCACCAGTCATGATGAGGTATATGTAGAATGCAGGAATTGCTTTAAGTCCGACGACTCTTTCTCCGTACTTTGAGGTTGAGGTTTAACTGTTGTTACCCTCTACCTACTAGTTGCCTTCGATATGAAGTACTAAAGGAGGAGAGATTCCGCAGAACGTAAAGTATCGTTAATGATTCATAAAGCTAGTAATCATCACATCGGTAACAGGTTGTTCATATTTCTTTGTGATTGAAGCCCTTTTTGTTGTCGCTGTTGCTCCACTCTTTTTTCTATGGGAGCAAATAAATGTGGTGTTCATTTGTTGCAGCGAATTGTAGGTATAGCAATAATTGAGAGACAGTCGATTGCCAGGAAAAATCAGTGGACCAGACTCAACACTGAACTGTCGATCGACTAGACTCAACATAAGCTGACCTCAACATGAATACGATAAAATGGAAACTTGAAAGATCCACCAACCAGAAAATTCGATATAAACAATTGTTGATGGTTTATGATTGACATTTGTTCTGTAGTTACAGATAAACATTGAAAATTAAAAGAGAATTACTCAAGAAAATGGATGGAGGTTCAAACCGCTAGTCTCAGGTTTAAAATTAATCTGGAAATGTCTGGAATCAATTCCTCGACAGCTGATGTCGTGAAACTTTCGGGAATAATGTTATAGAATCCTTAATTTAATAAAAAATCTTCATTGGGGATGAAGCTTTCCAGAAGGTATTTACAGCACAGCAACGTTCGAACTGCTCGAACGATTCTCTATTTCTTATCATGCTTCTAAATATTACTTAATGTTTAAGCGTTTCAATTTATGTCTCTCAAAATTTGTTCAGTATTAAATTTGTGATAATTTCAATTGCCAGTGCTGTGAAAATGCTTTTCTTAAGTGAAAATCTTTTTCTGAATTCGATATTGTGATACTAAATTGAGAATTTACATTTTCAAAATTAATTGAAACTCAAGTGGTTAAACTTTGATTTCCTAGAAGATGGAAAAACTCACTGAAAGGTTATAACATTTGGCCTTGTAAAAATAACTAAAGAAACCAATAATTTTTCTTACTATGCCAATTCTATGTCCCATCATCCTTAAAACTTATGATGAATAAGGGGTAGGATTAATTGTGAACATAAGTTTTTGAGAAGCCATTGAAGTTGAAAATTTTTGCATGGTGCCCCCGTTGATTACATGTTTATTTTTATATAAACCAAATTTCAAACAAGTATTAAAACACACACCAGTATTTCGTCGTGAAGTTTGCTAAATATTTTGCCAGTCAACAGGGCATAAAATTAAAGCTTAATTGCGTACAAAACAAAAAAATTAAATGTGTAGGTTAGGGTAGGGTTACCATACCCCGCAATGCTAAAAAGAGTACAATGAAAAAAAAAATCCGAAAGAGTAAGGAAAACTTTATAAAACTAAAAGAAACATAGTTGTTAAGAATCGTTCAAATACTGCTAATTTGTTGGAAGTAATAGGTATGATTAAGCTTTCAAGAACGCCTGCTTGTTTAAAGAAAAAAAAGGAAAAAGCCCGGTCCGGCCCGGTTGCCCTGGTATCGAAGAAGAATACCCGGGTTTAGTAAAAATCTAAACCAAAACTACATTTTTTACACAAGGTATGATTTTAGGGGCTTGTTTTATCGAAATACACATGCCACATTTTTTTGGAAAAATAAAATTTAAATTGAACACCGCCGATGTGACTCAAAAGAGAATAATTTTTCATGTGTTCATTTATCACTTTTTCTTTTGAAGTTTCATGAGAAATGCCTGAATTTCGGTCAGATTTGCCCAGATATTGCCTGTTTTTTTTTTATTGAAAATTGTATAGTCCAATACCTGGATTATGCCAGGTTTTTGGATAAAAATGCTCGGATTTGCTCGGCCCTAATACGCTCATTGAGAGGGGTGGAGTGGGCGTCTGGTTTGAAATTCAAATTTATCTAAAAATCATAACAATACCAAAAATCTATTTATTTAAAAATAAATTTCTGTCTGTCTGTCTGTCTGTCTGTTCCCGATAGACTCGAAAACACTGAACCGATTTGCGTGAAACTTGGATTGGAGGCCGAGGAAGGTTCCTATAATAGTTTCGGACCCTCTCTATTCCTGGAAGGGGAGAAGGGGTCTCTTACATAAAATAAATAAGTCTTCATAGCTCGAGAACTGATCATGCAAATGGAATCAAAATTGACATGAGAGTGTATTTCGGTACGAGGAATCTTATCGAGCAAATGAAACCAAATTTGGCTTGGAGTGGTATTTAAATACGAGAAATGATCGAATGATAAATTGAGCCACCTCCTTTCTTCCAGCGGGGAGATATATATGGAGAAAGCGGGCTACCTTACAATTTTTTTGCATAGCTTGAGAATTAATTCAGCAAATGAACCAAGTTTGGCATCAAAGGGTATTTGAGCACAAGAAACAATTCTATGAACATAAAGTACTTACCCCTGCATTATTTATATGGAGAAATCGAAAGGGGAAATCGGACTCTCTCACATGTTTTAGCATAACTCGACTCACCAACCTACTATGCAAATAGAACCAAATTTGGCATGGGATGTAAATATTTCTATGATTATTTAAAACCATTCCAGTAGGAGCATACACAGTAAACGAAAATTACCGAGTTCGGTAATTTTTTTTACCGAAATCCTAACATGTGTAAATCGTTAAACTGTTCGGTAATTTTTTCGGTAAAAAATAAACGAACATCGGTAAGTCGATTCTTCATTTACCGATGTTCGTTTCATTTTTACCGAAAAAATTACCGAACAGTTTAACGATTTACACATGTTAGGATTTCGGTAAAAAAATTACCGAACTCGGTAATTTTCGTTTACTGTGTAGGATTGACGATACAAGAAAGGAGGAGAAGGGCTTCCATACATTTTTTTTGCATTTCTGCATTTATCTAACAAATGGACAGTTTTTGACATGGGAAAATTATTTCGATATGGTTATATGATAATTTGAGACACTAGCCTTCTTACAGTGAGTAGGAACACAGGAAGAAGGGAGGATTTAACCCAATACAATTTTGTTAGCATAAGTTCTCAATCAATGTTGACGAAACCAGCAAATGGAATCAAGTATGGCATTGAATGGTATTTGAGTACGAGATATGTTTGTACGATTACTATAAGTAGATCCTACGCCTTGCAGTGTGGAGAGGGTAGGAAAGAAAGGGGTTCTATATAAATTTTGTTATAAAGCTTAAGACTTATCAACCAATGGGATTAAATTTGATATGAGGGGGGGGGGGGGATTTTGGATACAAAAAAAATTAGTATGATTATTTGAGATCCCGACTTCATTCCAGCAGTGGGGGATGGAAAGGGCAGTAGAGTTCCCTTACCAATTTTTTTTGGCATAAATCGGGAACATATCAAGCAATGGGATCATCTTTTATATGATAGGGTGTTTGCATATAAATTATTTGAGACACTCCCGTTTCAGGGCGAAGTCGGGGAGAAAGAGGCAGGTTTAATTTAAATTTTATTTGACATAACTCGAAAACTCTTATCAAACAAATGGAGCCAAAAGGAGCATATAACATATTTCAGATATTTTAAATATTTGTAATGTATAGCTCGAGAGCCGTTTCCCCATTGGGAAGGGGAGAAGATGAGGAATTAAGGAATAACTGATTAATTATCAAACATACGTTTTAAAAATCTGACTTTGATTTTGTTTATTATACTTCATTCAATTAAGGAATAATTTTTGATACTGCATGATCTTAAAAAAGTATAATTCAATAGTTAAAAAAAAAAAAATTGGAATATAATTAGGAACAAAGTTATTTGAACCCCTTTTCTTATTTTTATCATATCTTTTTAGGAAAATTTAGCAATACGCCGTCTTTTGCATTTACTGATAGCGTGTAATTTCATGTTTATATGCTCTGAAAGTAAGAACGATACATGAACTCGTAGATGAACTAGAAGCATTTCCGTGAGACTAAAAAATTTGTGATAATTTTTAAGTTACAGGAGACTTGATCCTTTACTAAAAGAAACATGATCCTTAATTCAGGGTGCCCTGACCCTGGGCAGAAATCTAGTTGGAAAACTTCTTCTTTAAAAAATTGAGAGTTTACTGTTGCTTTGAAAATATAGCATTATGAAGTTTATATTATACTGTAACGATTGGCATTTTGCAATAAATATGTTTTTTATTAAATATTTTTTTCATGTGAGTAACATTTTAAAGTGATAAAAAGATCTTTAAATCACATTTTGTTAAATTTTTCAAACAAAGTTCAATAACTCGGAAAATATTTATTTTAAAATTTGTTGAGATAACAGCATGTTTGTTTTGTAATATTTGGCACATTTTTCTAGAACATTTAAAATTTTTAAGACATTCCTGTTTCGAAATATAGCGAAGGAATCAGGTATCCTCAGGGATCAAGTATCTTCACTCTCCCCTACTGCAGAAAGTTAAGAAAAACTTGATTTCATTCACAAATTTGCTGAAACCTGCAAAACGATTAGATTTATATCAAAAATTAAATTTGGTTTGAAATGAGAAAAATTAAACAAATAAAAAAAGTCCTATAACTTTTTTCGCAGAACTCAAAATTACTATATTAAAATGTTATGTTTTTGTTTAAGAGTTTTGTCAAAAAAACAGAACTTTCTAAAATAATTTGAACCTATCTGAATCTGATAGTCTAAAACAGTGATTTTCAAAGTGGTCGCTACCTTCCAGGGGCTTCCAAGGGGGCGGTGACCTCAAATTTGAAATTTTGGGGCGTTGTAAAAACTCAGAGGGACGGTGAGGTGATATTAAAATTCACATTTTCATAAATTTCTAAAAAAACGTAGAATCGAAATGACAACGTGTATGTCTAATGCACAACCATGAAATAACAATGCATAACTAAACACAAAACTGTTATCAGATTTAAGACTAGATTATCTATATTTCTATAGCGTAAGTTTTGATTAAAAATACTTGAAAATTTTCTTTTTCTGTAATGTTGTAACAAATTTACTGGAAAAAATGCTTTCTTAAAAATCTGCGTGAAAAGCCATCACAGATTGGATCATAGATTTAAAAAAATGACAAAATTCTGACTTTTTTAGCAAAGAGCTTCTTTTGTAGATTGTGTTTCAAAGTTCAATGTTTTCTTAAGTCACTTTCTAGACACCGGCCGGGGTTTTAGAAGTAATATTCAATAATCTCTGAAAAAATTGATTAACAATCTTATTGTTGAAGTTGAATTCAAGCTCAATAATCAATTGAATAAGAAAGGTTTTAGCTCGTTAAGCACTTTTTCGGACGAGTGGAGAACAGATTGAAATTCAAACCAATTTCAGTGTTGATAACCTTTTCAAATCATTCTGATGTTTTTTCATTCCTCTAAATATATTCTTTAGTGTCTATTTCATCCCAAAAATAATATCAATATACTCTATAATGATGTTTCAAAAACTGCACATCTAAAGCTAACTAAATATCTAAATGTTTTGGCACCTTATCATATTTTACACCCACTTTAACTTTTTGGAGAGAATTGTCGTTGTTTCAATTCAACAATATGTAACAGATTTTATTTGAAGGTAGCATTTTTAACAAAATTCAGAAATTGAGATGTTAATTTAGAAAAATTTAATACATTTCTTTTGCTGTATAGATGTTAATAAAAAAATGAAAACGTATTAGATGAAATTGTATTTGATTTTCAGAAATTCTGCTAGCGTTTTGTATTTCAAAGATGTTTTTAATGGGGGGCGTTAAGCTCAAAAATTTAGCAAAAGGGGGCGGTGAGTGTAAAAAGTTTGAAAACCACTGGTCTCAAAGATTGGAAACAGCTACAGATTCTGTAATCAACCGAAAAGTGCCGTCCGGATCTGGTTTAACAGTTTTAAGGGAAGTTTTTACAAATCAGTATAACGATCGATATTGCACGAGCCATTAAAAAATGGAACAGACTCACCAGTTTTTTGAATAAGATTTGAGGTTTCCAAGACAAGATTACTCGATTATCCCTGGACTAGCTGCTCTCACGAATCTTTGAGAAACAGATGGCCATCTATTTTTTTGATGTCACTCCTTTGATCTATTTTCGGGGCCCGGCTCTGAAGCATTTTCCGAAAAAAAAAATGGATTTGGGAAAAGCAAACACTCCTGTCACTTTCCAGCACAGCCTCCCCTTGCCAAAGGTAAACAACTATTGAACAACATACATTTTGTGGATTGACCAAAAAACAAACAAATCTGTGCAAAATTTAAGCTCAATCGAACTTGATGTAGTGACGCTTCCAAGCGCTCAAAGTTTCGAATTTTTCACTCTCAAAGGTCAACAAAAGGAGGAGGACAAAAAAAAATCGGTTTTTTTTTAAAATTTTGATGCAAAAACACTTAAAAATGCCTAAAACGTTAAAATTGGTGTTATAACGAAAAATTCTCTTTTGTCAAAGATTGACTATAAAATATTAAACAATTACATTAAAAAAACATAATTCAATCGGTTACTATTGTTTGAGTCTTACATCAAATGATCTATGCTGAATGAATCGGTGCCATTAAAGATTTTTGTGGTGGCTAATGAAAGTTGGATATTACATCTGATTCTTAAATATTTTTTTCAATCATTGTACGCAAACTAAAGAATAAAAATAAGAAAACTTATACGGGCGGTATCCCTGATCAACCTTTTTTGTGATTGTCGAACAGAGGAACCAAGACATTCCTAGATTGCATAAACAAAGCATAAACGGGTGATATAGATACATAATACATGCAACAAAAGTGAGCATCTTCTTGGCTGTACTGCAGTTCATATCGAAAAACATCATCTAAATATCAGTTGAAGCTAAGATTCCCGTCGGTTAAATTCATCTATTTAATTGCAGATTTGTTCGATGTTCTCATAACTTAAGTACAAATGCGATCCTTATTGAGATTTTATTTTTTGAAAATCGGGACAATTCAGGACATCTAAAATAACATTTGTCAAAAATCAGGACAATTCTAAAGTTTTTCAAAAAGGTCTATGAAAATCAGACAAATCCTGAAAAATCAGGACACCTGGCATCTCTGATTAAAGCTCCGAAAAAAATCACAGTGTAATCAGGGGGGTGACATCCTTATCCTTTTTCATTGATTTTGACAACCATCAAAATTACCGGCCCACGATTATTGGGCCCATAACAAACCTGACATTTTGCTGTCAAGGAACCGGACTAGATATCAAATCCTAGAGAATTATGAATGATAGCACACTAACACAACAATCATTCTGGTTCCTCATTGGTTGAAATTTTGACTTTTTCAATTCTGTACTGCTTTGAGAGGAAAACACCATAAACGTTTCTCCCGATGGATAGAAAAAAAAGAAAAAGATTCTTGTTTGCAAGAAGAACCAGATTGCCACCCCCCTGAGTGTAATACTTCCATTCAGGGATGCAAGGTGTTGAAGATGAAAAAATCTGGGCAATTTGGAAAAAAAAGTCTCATAGCCCATTCGTGTTTCCCGTTTTCTTATTAATTATGGTATATCGGTTAAAGTAAATATCTGGTAGAACATAGTTTTTACATCACAGTTAAAAGAATACGCCGGTTCTTGTGTTTAAGCATATATTGCGAATGAACGAAATTCTCTAATATTAGGACTGTAGGAAACCTCTTCGTTTAAGCCAGAAATTATAAGGGGCAAATTTTCTTTAATTTGCGGAATTATTTGCAGAATGCAGAATTTTTAAACTACAAAAGAAGAAAATAACTCAAGAAAATTATTCAAAGGTTATGTGTAACTTAAAGAATCAAGTTGACACATATGACAAATTTTAATTTCGGCGTAAATTCCATGCTCAATTTCCATTATTGTCTCGGACCAAAAATTAGTCAAAATATTGAGAATTATCGGCCGTTTGAAATTGCTAGAAACTTATTTAATTAGTCGAAACATGTACAGACCCCGTTCGTTTTTGGCAACATTCGATTTTGGCAACATCCGATTTTGGCACATGTGCCAAAATTGAACGGTTACCTTTACCTTTTTGTTTTCGTTATAACAGGACCAATTTAATTAAGACAAACACCATAAATACGTTTTTATATTCTGAAATGGTGATAAAATGCAACAATAAAATCAAAAGTTTTTTAAAAAATGTATAAAGTACTCAAAAATGACAAAAATATGAAAAATTCAAAAAGTTGAAAAACAAATTCAAGCATAAGACTGAAAATGACAAAAAACAACAAAAAAATGATGAAGAATGACAAAAACAGCAAATATGACAATTGAAAACAAACATTATAAACACAACAAGAAAAGTGGAAAATGAACATAATGAAAAAAATTAAAAAATGACTGAAAAAGGTCGAAAATTGACCAAAAATAGCGTGTTTGATAATAATAACATTATTTTGTAAAAATAACTGAAAAAAAAAGTTGAGAAAAAACCGTTCGATTTTGGCAACATTCGATTTTGGCAACACAAAATGTACGGGCGTGTTGCCAAAATCGAACGGGGTCTGTACATAATAAACATTTTAAAACTTTTCAAATAACTTTCCATTTATTGCATTTTTTTGTACTATTTTTTCTGAAACTCAACCTATCAGCAAAAATCCTTTCTTTTCTTTACTTTTCTTGCTAGGTACAAATCCCCTTACTAAGTTTTCAACTCTCATAGGGAGGGCGTATTCGGATGATTTAATCATACTGCAGGCTGTCTGCAGCAAAAAACAGCCGACAAAGCTGGCTCGGTGCACTATTGGAAATATGTAAATATCTACCTACATAATGTATGTCTCGAAAGAAAAGTTTTTTTTGTTTAACAAATTGAGAGGGTTTTAGCTAACAAGTTAATTTTTATGTTTAGAATTATTAAAGTACTTACATAGTCGAATTATTTTAAATCAGACACATGATGACGATTATATCCTTTTCGGATAGCGTATCCAACGCAAAGTGTAACTCCAACAAATATCCAACTACAGCGAAAGCACTCGAACGATATCTCGGTACACTTGCACTCGGAATAAAGCCTACATCAGCAGCAGCTCTGCCTTTGAGAAAATGGTACGATTCGAACACTAACACAAAAAACACCAATGTAGGACTACAAATTCTTCACCACACACTTGCTCAGCAGAGGGATGTTTTTGTTGGAGAAATGTTTATGTTTTCAGGATCCCCCTCCTTCCGTGCTTCGGGTTTTGGACTTGGGTGAACCTCCCCTTTCCGAGATAGAGCGGATCTCGGAAAAACTCGGGAAAAGTTTCTCTCCAAGGAGAGGACAAATAAAAGAGAGAGAGTTTTCCCAAGAACACTCTCTTTCTCTCTGGTTAGATTTTCCTCCGGCTTCCTAACACGTGGTTGATGGTGATCCCTGACACACGCAGAAGTTACCGGCAAATTGGGAAGTGGAGAAGGGTCAGTTTTTCCAACCCCGTTTTGACGGATCGAGAGTAAACACTCCGCTCTTTGGTTAGCGGGTTTTGTTTTGCACTTTTCCCGGAACAAATACACCCAAAAAAACTGACTGGCTCTTCCGACGAACAACACAGGGGGACCAAATACATTCACCGATTTTTGGACTCACGGAATATTGTACGTGAAAGTACACCACAATTCAGCAGCAGCAGTATCACAGGGCCTACAGGATCGATTTCTATAAAGATTTCAGCTTTTTTTGCTGCTGTTGTTGGATTTTTGCCCAGTTGGTTTCCCGTTGATATACTTAGATGAGAACTCTTTTTCCCGTTGGATTAGTGGATAATCCACAGTTTGATGCTTCTGGCAAGTCCTGATGCTAAGTCTCCACCAGGCAGCTTAGCAGCTTCAATCAAGCATAATCCCCCTACTGCCCTACTGCTGCAGTAGTTTTGTTCTATTTTTAAATCTCATAAGAATGTTTTTCCTTTCGCTCTAGGGAATTTAATTGCACCTTTCAGCAGGAAAACTGGAATCACAAATCTCACCCACTCACTCACCTTCGACGACAAAGATTTGTCCTCGAAAAATCGAGTCCCAGTCCTTCACCGCTAGAAATTATTCCGTGGCCATGACAAGTGGTCGCTCAAAGGTCATCGCATCATCTTTGCACAAACCACTTGAGAAAAAACTTTCCTGCACCGCGCTATCAATCAACCATTAACCCCGAAAAATCCAATCGAAGCTCCTCGAAGATGTTTACACTTCAATCTTCACCGTTTTCGGCTGCCAAAATTCTGCACCAACACTGACTCTGGCATCTCTCGCGCGCGGATTGATACCAAAAAACCGAAAACCGTGTCGTCCATTGGGGGTCCCCAATCTGCTGCAGGTGGCAAAAGCAACCGAAATCGAAAATTATACCATCCGCGCCCTGGCCCTGGTTCTGGTTCTGCTTTTGCTGCTGAGGGTGCTCGCGCACTCAGTGTTTCTGGCCGTTCGTCCGTCCGTGGTGCAGACTCCTCTCAGACTGAAAAACCCAAAACCGTCTTCTCAAGTCTCAACTTGGCAACTTGGCAGAAGGTGCTTCTCTTCAGCTCATCTTGTACCTAGTAGGTACCAAAACCAAGAGAACCAGCTTCTGCAACCAGGAACGTAAGTACGTACATATATCGGCATGAACCAAACCAACCAGCTAGATCCCATCAAACCAGAACCAAATAATAATAAGACTTTCCGAGGGAGAAGCTTCTCTCAGCTGTTGGAGAATTTGGGAACCATAATGATTTCCTTAGGGTGGATAATTATGACTATTTTTAACATTAACTCTGAACCATGTTTTTGCGCTACGACGTTTATTATCAAAGTACATCGATAGGCCTGCGTAGCATATTTTACAAATATGGTGCTAGTTTACAGCAGGTTTAAGTGTATCAAGTTAATTATGGCAGTAGCTTGTGCGTGCACGTGAGACTTAATAGGCCGCGGGGTTCCTTCTACCTGTTTCAATACGGTGACGCTAAACTAATGGCCTTACGAAACTTTTCTAGCTTTGATAGTGCTGTGGCATTGCGGAATATGGATTGCTTTAAGTAATTGACATAGGATACAAATGCCTTGGGAATCGAAATGTTTGAAGTTTTTTTTCTGTTACAGATAATTTCTGGTATATTATGATTTTTCAATGCAGTTACTTTTGTCACAGTTAATTCTTAATTTTATTTTATTTAAATCTTATTTGTTTAAAGCCAGTTTTGAAAAAGTGCGATGTTTTGCATTGAAGATTTGCCGGACTCCACATCTTAAGAATGCAATATGACGAATACCTTGGTGAATCCGTGCACTCATGGCGGATTATCTGTACAGACCCCGCTCGTTTTTGGCATATATGGCTAGACTGAGTCGATTTGGGGTAATTTTTCAATTTCTCAAACCCTGAGGTCTACAAAGCTTCGTTTTGATTCGGTATGTATTTTGGCTTTGATAAACAATAAATTCAATTGACACCACTTGCTCGTGCCCGCGAAGTATTGCATGAAAAGTAGTCATGCAAATACCTCGCAAGGCATTGATCTATTCTTGTGAGCGACAGACGTGTCTGAGTGAAACTCTGTATTGAGATTCGTAAAATCACGACAATGATTCATTGATTTGATTTGTTCTTCCGGTGGATAAAGATGGAATTGGCTTATGAAGCGGAGATTAGCAAGGCAGCAGCTGCTGTATGTTTGTTATGATTTGGCCTTCTCGGCGGATTGGCCAAGAGAGCGCAGATTTTGAAGACTGCTGCTGTTGTTTGTTTGTTGTGATTTGGCATTCCGGTGGATAAAGACGGATTGGCTCAGGAAGCACAGATTTTAAAGGTTGTTGCTGCTGTTTGTTTGTTGTGATTTGGTCTTGCGGTGAAAAAGACGAATTGGCTTAGGAAGCACAGATTTTTAAGGCTGCTGCTGTGCTGCTTTAGAAGTGCAGATTTTTGAGGCTGCTAATGGTTGATTGATTTGATTTGGCCTTAATAATATTCAATATTAAAATCAATGAAATAAACCTAGATAGACTGGCAATCTAACAATCTGCCATCTGTTCATCAGAACAATATCTTGATAAATGCAATCTCGTACCGCTACCGTTTTCTTTACGTGCGGCTTTCGCTATCGTAAATCGAAGTGTTTTATCTCGCATTTGTCGCTCAAATTTGTGCAAGGCTTTAAAGAAACTTCCGACTTACCCCGAACGATTGAAATACAACCAATTGGACTGAAATTCGTTGGTTTCGAAGCCTTTTTCTGTTGTGAATAATTGGTGAATTTCCTTCCCATTGTTTTTGGCCATTATTTCGGGATCGCATCTCTCCGTTACGGGATGACAAAACGCAACAAAAACAAGCTGTAAACAAACAATTCCACTGATAATACGCTCTCGCCGGACAAGCAAAAAGACATGATGATCATCATGAGCTGGATGCAGCTCAGGGTGGTTCAGAGATTACTCTTCTGGAATTGCATCGCATGATAAAAGAGGATATCATGAATGCCAGCTAATCAACTAATTTACGGATTGATAACATCGCGCAAAATATTGAGAAGTCAATTGAAAAGCTACAGCATAAAATTGAAGAAGTGAAGTCCTCTCAACAATTAATTTCGGATGAGTTCGAGCACGTTAAAATTTCACTTGATGATCAGAAATCGATGGTTTCCTCAATGAAATGAGAAATAACCGAACTGAAGAATGACCAAGATAAAGCTCAACAGCATATTGAGGAGTTGAACTATGAGCTAAACACAAATGAAACAATATTCCATAAAGAGCCACTTATTAATCTGTTGTGCAGCTGCATCGATATAGGACAGAACATCGACCATTGAATCTATTTTACCCACCGATTGACGAGCTTGAATCAACGGCTGCTGGGAATAGCGAGGAAATTCAGGAATAAAAACAATTATAAGTTTGTTTGGTTCACGAATGGTTCTGTCTTCATAAAAAAAAGATGAAAACTCAAATGCATTAAAAATTAGTGACGTTCATGATTTTCCAGATAACAATTGTTAATTCAAAATATTTTCTGTTCTTTTTTTTGATTCCCTTTCTATATACTCATAAACTCTGATGCTGTGTACCATATGAATTATAATAACTGAAGAGCTAAATAGTTGGATTATATACAAAAAAACAGTTAGTTAGTAATACTTGCACACAAAATGTTTCACCAGTGTGCTGGCTTCAACAGTTGAAAAACTTCTTAGCTGCAAACTGAATGAATAAATAAAAAAAAACAATCTGTTAACCTGTTCTTCGACAGGCTCAATAGCATTCTCTTCAGCCACTCTAATGAACCTCAAAGTCTATTTTAGATTTCAAATTTTAGACTGACTAGCATTATCTTCATACTTCTAGGAGATTCTGGTTGCTTGGGTGACCTGTGCAAAATTCCAGCTCAATCGGACTTGATTTGGGTGTCTCCAAGTTTCGGTTTTTTTGGCCAAAAATCGACTTTAGGATTTCAATAATCACCTAAGGGGGACCAAATAGTTCCACAATATATCACAAAAAGTTGGTCGCAGTGGTTCTTCTCATACAAAAAAGGGGGACCAAAGCAAATCCGGAAAATTTTATTAGTTGATCACCCAGGTGGTAAATCTTTTTAACGGATTGCATTGCAAGGCATGGCGAGCCAGTCTAACATCCGCAAAGAGGTCCGCGAAAAACTCGCCAACGTGATGTCACTTTTAGTCACGGCGAACCGAGCGGTGAAGAACCTCCTGTCTCACCGAAGACGTGTAGCGTCTTCGTGCAGATCGATAGCGAAGCGAATTTTGCCGGAAACGGCAAGAGAAAAAAAAGAGTCTCCAGAGGAGACGACACCTGAAGCCCTGAAGAAAAGAGCCCAGGATCGTAAGGTCCGGCAGAATCCGGGTGAAAATAGGGAGGGATGCCAAGTTCCTAAAGCGCCAACTGGATTGCAGACAGTTGAGCGAAAATGAAAAAAAAAAGCCTACGAAAACTCAAGTCCAAACCCAAATCCAACCGGGTCAGGGATAAGAGGGAGACGCTAGAGGAAAAGGCATCTGAAGGAATCTAGTGGGCCTAGGAGAGTATGATGATCCTTGAGCTCAGACGCGGCTCAATCAACAAGGGCGCATAGTAAAGCGTTTTTTGCAAGAGATGCTCGGTGAAGACTGTGGAAATCTTGGAAGGATTGCCACAGAAAGCGAGGTGAAAAACGCTCTGAAGGACCTGCGTAAGATCGAAGCGGACCAGATCCCGATCAGGATGCGGAAGGTTCTCCCTCATCTGGAACACAGGTAGCGTTTGCGAAACTCCCGGTTGTTTATTAGAATAAAATCAATGGACCATATGTAGATCCTTATAATAACTTAATAGTAATTACAATACAAGATAAAAAGTAACACAGGTCTATACTAGGGTTGCCATCCGTCCCGCAAAAGCAGGACATGTCCCGCTTTTTTGTTGAATATCCCGCTGTCCCGCTTTTTCCTCAAAATGTCCCGCTTTTTTTTCTTGGTAAAAATTTACAAAGTTAACTGACTAACAATGAAAAAAAAATAAACTTTAGTCTCATTTTGAATTATGTGATGAACATAAAATCTTTTAAATACATACATCTTTCCCAAGTAACACTGAATGATTTATTTATGAGAATCTTTAGGCCACCTATGAAACTAAAGTGTACTTTCTATGAACAACTTAACTGATGATAAAATTTTAAGTTTGGCTACACAATTAAGCTGTTTTTTTAAGATTTTCTTAAATGTCCCGCTTTTTTCGGCTATGTCCCGCTTTTTCTTCGTGAAATGTCCCGCTTTTTTTCTGAAAGTATCTGGCAAGCCTAGTCTATACAGTTCTTGAAACAGTTAAAAAAATTTCTTCGGAACACGTTCCTCGAAACATCGAAGTGGAAATGCTCAGACAAGCGATTGAATGTTTTCAATATGCCGCTAAAGGCTCTGTTCGCTCCATAGTTGTTAAGACGAGAAGGAACATAGAGCTGCATAAGCTGGTTTCTCAATCCTCGGGGACGCACGCTGAGAGGAATGGCCTCCAGCAAAACGGGACAGTCAACTCTGGACGTCAAGAGATCAGCAACAACTAGAGCGCGCGTAGCGTTTCTGCAGGCTTGAGGCGGCAGCGATTCTCATAGCTTGGTGAACGGAAAGAGTCTTGCCAGTTAAGATGACGCAGATACCGCATGAAGCGACGCCGGATAGCCTCGATTCGTTCAGTCCCATTCTGGTAGAAAGGGCACCAAACAGCTGAAGCATACTCGAGGATGGAACGACCTATACAGCAGTTCAGGCAATACACGTCTTTGAAGTCTTTGGCCATGCGAAAAAAGAATCCAAGGTTTCTGGATGCTTTGTCGACGATGTAGTTTGTGTGAGTTTTAAACTCCAGCCGTTGATCGAGAATAAAGCCCAGATCTTTGATGTGGTCCACTCGCGATTTCGTCTCCGAGAGCATACTCCGCATAAAGAAGGTGTCGCTTACGAGAAAATGATACGACCGAGCATTTACTGCGATTCAGGGGCAGGCAGTTCAAGTCAATCAGACGAGCAAAAAGGCACATTTTAGGCAACTCTGCCAGGACGCTGTATCATCCATCACCTGTTCCCACAGCACGAAGAAATCAGGTAGCCGTGGGTCCCATATAACTTGGATACGAATGAGGAGGAGCAGATCTCGCTAGAGGATCTGCGGAACATTGCTAAGTCCCTCCAATTGAATAAAGCTGCGGGACTGGATGACATCCCGAACGTGGCAGTGAAAACCCTTAAATGTTTCGGTCATCTCTGCAACAATAAATACGTGAATGAGAGGCTCTTCTCAGATATGTGGAAGCGGCAGTGATTGGTGCTCCCGCCAAAACCCGGAAAGCCACTATGTGACCCATCAGCATATCGCCCGATATAACCCCTGGACACGGCTGGCAAGAAGGTAGTCCAGAGAAGGATACATCGTCAGAGTCGTCGTTACGCTGTCGGGATCGTGCGTGTCACACGTCGCAAGTCCCACGTTCAGGGGACTTTCGAGTAGGATGCGTTCAATCCTACAAGTTAATCTCCAAAGATATGGCGTCATCTTCTCCGTAGTGGATCTCGGGGATAAGTCGCGTGACTGGTAGAATAGCTCTATCGGCGGGTTATATCAGTTGTGCCGTGATCTACGAATGAAGCTGGACGGATGAGAAATGAACTTCTTCGCAGTGGATATTGTAGGGATACGGGTAATCACGGTACGGGAAATACTCTCTATGTATACTCTACAATACATAGAGAGTCTCAATCCTGGATGAGCAGTTTTCTCTGTGCAACATGGGTTGGATGTTTATGCAAGTTTTTTTTATCAACTTGTTCAAACAGAACTGTGATGATTAATATGTCCAAGACAAAGTTTAGGCTGGTCTGCGAGTCTGAGACTGACCGAGCCCGCTTGTCTAGAAATAACAAGGTCACGACACGAGCTGGAAATAGTCGAAGACTTTGTCTTTCTCGGCTCGCTGGTAACCGCAGACAATGACACCAGCCTTGAGATCCGGCGGCGAATGATCATCGGAAGTCGTGATCACTATGAACTCTACAAGCAACTTTGGTCTAAAAGGCTTAGCCCTCGCACGAAGGGTAAACTGTACATGGCGTGCATTAGATCGGTTGTTCTCTTCGGGCACGAGATATGTATATTGCTCATGGAGGACCTGCATACACTCGGAGTATTCGAGCGACCAGTGTTAAGAACCATCAATGGCGGCGTGTTGGAGAACAAAGTATCGAGGCTATGGGAGAATCACGAGTTCGTGCGACTCTACGGCGAACTTTGTATATAGCAGGTGGCGAAGGTTGGCCGTTTACGTTGGGCAGGACATGTTGCAAGAATGCCAGACGACTGCCCTGCAAAACAGGTGTTCGTTGCAAATCCGGTAGGAACGTGACGTTGCTCGTCACGCAACGAGCGAGATGGTTAAACCAAGTGAAGCGTGATCTGGCGAATGTGGGATGCCCGAGAAATTGTAGAACGGTTGCCATGGACAGAGTGAATCGGGGAATATTGTTCTTCAGGTTATGTCGTGAGAAGGAAATCCATGTAAATAGAATAAATTGTTCACAACAAATTACTTGTATTTGTTGCATAAATTATTCTTCCAAATAATGTACGATTAATCAGTTTTGAAATAAGCCTTCGGCCTAGTCCGCACTAGGAGACGGCTCGTCTCGAGACGGTCTCAGCGTCTCCCATTTTATTCGGGAGACACTGAGACCGTCTCAGGTTTTCAAAAACAACAACAGACAACAAAGTTCGTCTCATAACAAAAATCGCAGTTCAGGTTGCCTAGTGTGGACTAGGCTTTACCGATTTGCGAAACATGACATTTCCATTATTTCTTCAGTGTTATTGTGCACAAAATGAAAATTGTTTTTGTAACTCAAACAAAAATAATAGGATAATTTTATGAGGATAGCCACCCTGCTACGCATGGATTCCGTGGGAATCCCCACATGCTCCCATAATGTGAGGTCTATGATCCATGTCGGTGGTGGGCGGAAGACCGAATCAAAAATCCGGCCATCTTTTTCGCGTTTGTTCAGTAAATAGTGTATGGAGGATTCAGCAAGCTCTCTCTCGCGAATTTCACAATCCCAACGAAAAACATCTCTTCTCTGGGGCAGCCAGGCAGCACCACTACCAAACAAAAACCTGTTCCCATCAATCGGTGGAACCAAAACATTGCCGACAGCTCAACAAAAAAAACAACAAACAACAACAAACAGCAACATCAAAATAAAACAGTTGAGTTGAGACACAAAATAAAACAAAAATACATTCTGCTGCCCGATAATGAATAATTTTTGCGTTTCGTTTTATTTAACAGAAAAGCGTCTTTTGTCGTCATGAGTTCGATCAGAAACTTTATGGCTATGTGTGCATGTTTAGAGAACTTGGAACACTTATCGCGATCGAGGTTTCAATAATTGTTTTGTTCCTCACCAAGAGCGAAAATCCAAGCAAAGTTGCACAAATAAAGCTGAGCAAACAAAACTTTTATCTTCAGCATGGGAAAAAGAACAACACAATCGCTGGTTCAACTAAGAATATGTAGAAGGAAAAGCAATCAACAAAAATATTAGAAATGCAGGATGTTATGACAGTTAGAAGATAAAACTGAACAAGTAACAATTTCTAAACATCGGCTAATTAACTGGTTTTGATAAGGAACTTACAACTTGTATGACTCAACTCATCTTCTTTCCAACCCAAGATTCAGAAAATGGCATTTTTGGCAGTTATTAGTGCAGTTTCATTACGATAATAATCATTTACACATTTTGAGTGAACGTTTTCAAGAAAATTACATCGTCCTTCCTTGGCAGTTGCCTTCACAGCCCTGCGCATAAACTAGATTGCATTTTCAAGCTCAATGAATTAACTGCATCAGGCAGTGATAAGTTCACTAGTCGATAGGCCGGTGGGTAATTAACCTGGTTTAGCTATTTTTTCACCTAGAACTGTAATCAATTTTTTTAAATTACCGGAAGAATATTGAACTAAAAACGGAAACTTCATAAAATAAAACTAAGTTCGATTCATTCATCAATTTCTGGTTGGTAAAAGTTGGGAAGTCTTCTATGAATTCAAAACAACCACCTTCAACGAAACAGAACCAGCATTGAAGTCGGACTTTGTCTTTGAACTTCAATCATGGTGAGAGCGAAATTGAAACACCCAAGCCAAGATATACTTAGGTTGGCCTTCCCAAATCGTCAATGTTAAACATCATCATTGGACTTTTTTTTTCGTGTCCACTCGTTTCGCTTCCATTCAGCTTCATTCCGTCGTCGGCATCAATGTGTGTCAATATATGGTGCGTGTTTTTTTTTCTCCATTTTCAGCACCAACAACGTATCATCAAGGGAAATATAGCCACTGGTAGTAGAGTGATACCGGCAGCAAATGCTGATCATATTTACGTCACAATCGCACAGCTCAGCATGAGACAGTCTGGTCAATACGATAGCATCAGGCTCTCTCCGCCTTAAATTTGCCATATATATTCGAAACCGGAAACGTAACCTTAGTGGCAGTGAGTCGGACAGTGTTGAAAACTATCTGTTACAAATCTCGGAACTAAGGGATGAATCTATCGAAAATGCTAAACTGCAATGCCATTTTCAGTTTGTCATCCTATCCATCATTTTAACAAAGTCAAGCGTTCAAATTTGGAATTCACTTCGAAAAATTTGAATGTAAAAATAGAAAAATAACAATTATGAGCTTAGTTTCAGAATTTCAAGATTAAATTAAAATGAGTCTTTTTTGATATTTTTTTTATTGGAACGGTTTCCGTCTTTTACCCATAGAATTGGATACTATTGAATCAAGTTGCGTGAAACTTGGCAGGTGGAGGCTTTTGAAGTCGAGGAAGTTTCCTATAATGGTTTGAGACCCCTCCCTTTCGCTGGAAGTGTGGGTATTTGGGTTTGAGACATGTTCCCTTGAAGACTTGATACCCGTCTCATCTTCCATGCATAACAATTCAAATTTGAAGCGGAGGATATTTGGGTACGAGAATTGCTTCTCCGATGTTTTGAGAGAGGTCCTCCCTATTTGTAGTGGGGAGAGTGGCTTCCTTACAATTTTTTTCATAACTCGGGAATAAGTCGAGCAAATGGAACCGAAATGGACATGGAAGGGGCTATGAATTCGGGGAGTTCTTCTATGATTATTCGAGACCCCTTCCTGCTTTCTGAAGGGTGACCGGAAGGGGAAAGATAGAAAAGAAAGATAGAACAATCGGTGCATGTGCATTAGACTGCCCTAAATTTGTATGGGAAATTTAAAACCTGTGAAATGTTATACGCTGCAGGCTAAAATTGATCCTGGGCCTAGTACAAGATCTCATGCCAAATTTGGGCCAGATCGGACCACGGGAAGGGGTCGCTCAACGAGCCTGAAGTTTGTATGGGATTTTGAGACATTTTGTTCGAGAGGAACATGAAAATCCAGCTTTTCGTCAATAACTTTTGTCTCCTTCGACCGATTTCTTTCAAAAACGGGTTTTCTTGAAGCCTAAATTATGACAAATATTTCATCAAAAGCTGGCATTTCAATTAAAGCTAAGATAAAAAAGTAATTTAGCTTCAAAAATTAGCTAACTTTTTTAAGGGTGACATTCATCACTGTTTTATTGAGGCGACTAAATGTCCGACCAGGAGGCCAGGACACTCAATGTGAAATGCATACCGTTTCGTCAAATAATGACCGATTTTAACCATTGTTGTTGCACTTGATTGCAACTTTTAATTTTTTTCTAATATTTGAGTTTGGATGATATTCACTTGATAGTTCGGAAAGAAATAAGGGCGGAAAAATGCTTGACAATAAAAAAAAATTGCATAACCACAGGGGCTTAGCAACATGACTGGACGATTTGTGATGCCAATAAAACAGTTTTTTATCAATAGCTTTGGTTCCCGCCAGCCGATTTCTTTCAAAAACATTTTTTCTAAAAGCTTAAAATATGAAAAATATTTCACCCGAAGACTGCATTTCGATAAGAATTAAGATAAAAAAAGTTATTAAGCTTCAAAAATGGGCTAAACCTTTTACGGTGGTATTCATTGCATATTATTACAGCGTCCAAACTTATTGATGAAAAACTGGGTTTTCATGTTTCTTCCGAGCAAAAAGTCTCAAAATCCCATACAAACTTCAGGCTCGTTGAGCGACCCCTTCCCGTGATCCGATCTGGCCCAAATTTGGCATGAGATCTAGTACTAGGCCTAGGATCAATTTTAGCCTGCAGTGTATAACTTTTTCAAAAGTCGGGTCATTTGGTGCAGTCTAATGTGCATACATAAATGTTAGAGAAAAGAAAGGGAGATTTTGCAGTTTCGCTTATAAATACAAATGGTGTTAAATTTCCATACAAACTTGTTGCTCGTTTAGTGATTCTATCAGGCGGGGTTTTATTTTTCAAATTTACAAAAATCGTCCAATAAATAGAACTTTATATCAAGTGAAAAAACGTTCATTTTGAAAGCGTTAGAGGGGAGGGGGGGATGCTGCACACAGTCCCTTCGGCAATTTTATGTCATTGAACTATTTAATTCACAGGTAATTGAAAAAAAATCAAAATTAGCGAAGAAACTATATATCTTTCCGTGCTAGAAAATTGTCATAAAAAATTATATTCGTATTTTGTTAAAAAAATATTGACGTTTAAGCTCATTAAGGAATCTCTGTCATTTTATAATTGAAAATTTTACACTTGTTGTTGGATGGCTGATAATTTAAAAAAAAAATTCAATAATAAATCTATTTTTCCTGAGCTTCTTCATTTCAGCGAAGGTTAACACAACCAAATTTAGCATTTTTTTTAAAAACCTGATATTGAAATAAGTATTTAATAATAATTGCTTTGAATTTAAA
Organism: Uranotaenia lowii; assembly: GCF_029784155.1. Classification (NCBI taxonomy): domain Eukaryota; kingdom Metazoa; phylum Arthropoda; class Insecta; order Diptera; family Culicidae; genus Uranotaenia; species Uranotaenia lowii. The sequence goes on along the minus strand of NC_073693.1, from coordinate 233,194,084 downwards.
ACGGTTTGAAAACTCTGGTGTTTTTATCCTGTTATATTCTTTTGATTAGTGATTCGGAATTAAAGTGATAATTTTATCAATTCTGAAATTCATTTATCATTGTGCAATGAGTTAGAAGAATTTTAATTCTTCATCTAAATTTAATTCCGTAATAGAATAATGAAATATTTGCTGTTGAACGTTTTGTCGTAGGGGAGGAGCGGGCTATATGCGCCTATTAAGCAGAACACTGATTTAATCAAATATCGCATCGAATATGTGTACAAAAACTATATACACGTGTGCAGGCATCTGTTTTCTATACATTGGAGTAATTTTTATGTTAAAATTTTCTTCTGTTTCCAAGAAAATGATTTTATTATAAGTGTTGTCTAAATTGCCGAACCTCAAACCGTGCGGGCTAAGTGCGCCTATTTATATTTTGAACAAAATTTCTGTTTTTTGGGCAATATTTCCGTATAATTTCATTGAAACTGCTAGAAAGTAATAGTTTTCGTACGACAAAGCTGAAGTTTTAAAGAAATCTATGTATATTATAATTTTATGGAATAAAACAAAAGCTAGGGTTGCCATACTATGAAGGCAGTTCATCCATGAGAAAAACTTTATCAAATCTGTTTTTAGATCATCAATTCTCTCTTAAGATGTTATTCAGAGCTTAGATTTGAAGGTTCAATGGTAAAAATCATTTATTTATTCTATTTAACCTATTATTTTAGGATGGAGGCATTTTACAAACATGATGGGGGCATACAAAAACACTCTATTATTCCACTATATAATCATTATTAAACCTCCATAAAAGCTGAAATACGTTTAATTTCTAAAGTTCATTTGAGTAAGATACAAAAACCATCCTAGTTTTTGTTTTAAGCTTCATTACGTATAATTTTTAAAAGTCGAAATATTACATCAAAATGTATCAAATCCTTGTATGATTTTTTAAATTTTTTTGAGTTTGTAAATTCATAAAATTCTTTCTTGCCTTATGTTCTAAGCGTATCACCTTCAAAATGCATTGGTCAGATAAGCTGTCTAATCAGCCATTTCTCCAAACAGCCGTAGGGTCATTTAACCCGATAGGCCCATTTAGGAAACCTTTCCCCTACTGTAAATTTTACAAAGATATTGAAAAAAGATTCCAGATGGCTGTGAGCAATTTTTACTTCTGAGAAAAAGTTACATAAGTTTTTTTTTGTTTTTTTCCAATTCTAAGAGATTCAAGAAATTTGACGATATTTCAAAGAAATTTGAAACCAGAATAATATTGACAATGTTATGCAAAGTTATTAAATAAACTAAATTAAACTGGAACAAATACCAATTTCTCCTTTGTTTACCACCCCCCCCCCCCCCCATTCGAAATTTTCCAAAAACCCGTAGGGGGGGATAAGTAAAGCTTTCAGTATTTTATGTAAATTTCGAAAAAAAACTTCAAATATCCGAAAGAATTCAATAACAAATAACAAATGTTGGAAGATGGGAGTTTTTCACCTTTTGTATTCTTGATTTTAATGAATTTTTCGATAAAAAAATACTTCATTTATAGGTCTTGTGCCATGGTATAGTATGCAATTTTCTTGCATACGAGCTTTCGTGTTATTTATTCCAATTTATTTGTTTTTCGCATTATTTTTTGTTATTATCGCTTCTTCACGATGTTCCAACTCCGAGAAACAAAAGAAGGATTTAAAATTTGTTCCGGCCTTGCTGAATATCAAAACTTTAATCCGCTTTTTTGTGATGTAAAAATTTGTTATTTTTTTTAAATTAAATTACATTAAATTCCTGGTTTTGGCACTTGTTTTAGTGCTATGGAATGTGAAAATTTTAAAACTGATCGATTTTGAGTAAATTTGATCATTGATAACTGATCAACCAATAAAACTAAATAAAAAACAATAACTTATTTTGGATTTATTTACTATCTTTTATTCCATCAAGGATTCAGGTTTTGCATACATATTACAGATTCAGAGAAATAAAGTTCTGAAAAAAAAAATGAATTATACAATTTTTAGAAATTGTAAATAGATAACATAACAACTATTTCTGACACCGTTGCAGACGATTTGCGAGTATTTGATATTAAAGATATCAAATCCTTTAACAATTTTGTTGAAGACTGGAACACGATTGGACTTTTTGCTTAAAAAATATCGAAGGTTCAATTTGGGTTAAAATTTCTTAGAACAAAAAAAAAACATCTTTGCTAAAAAAAACTTCTATTTTCGGAAAAGTTGATCATTAAATTCAATCCTTTATTTCAGAAATCTCTTTATCTTATACAGTTTTGCCAAAAAAGTGTACAAATTGATTGAATGAATTTTTACCCATTTTCCAAAGTTATTTCGAAAACAAAAGCTGCTAGAAAAAAAAAACCAATTGCATATTTGGAATCAGCGCCCTCTATATAGTCTTAATCAGTTCTTAACTTCTTTCCATCTCGGAAAAATGTAAATTTTGTTACCTTGTGTTATCTAAAAATTAAAGAATTGCAGGGTTATGAAAATAGATTCAAAATCATTTTTTGTTAGGTTTATATTTTCTTCCGGGAAAATGTGCTTTTTTTAATTTTAATTTTTGGCTTTTTACGGTCTTGGATCTCAATCAAACAACTTATTATTTGAAATACCCGACGTTTCGACCATTTTGTGTGATCTTTCTCAAGGTAACTGGAAATTTATTTGAGTATAATAAATTTTGAGCATTGATAGTGGACTATACTAAAATGTATAAACTCAATTATCTCTTTGCTGTTATTGTCAAAATTGTTTTTTCCCAACGACTTAAAAAACGATATTGACAATAACAGCAGACAGATAAGTGAGTTTATTACACATTTCAGTATAGTCCACTAACAATGCTCAAAATTAATTATACTCAAACAAACTTCCACTTCCTTTGAAAAAGACCACAAAAAATGGTCGAAACGTCGGTTATTTCAAATAATTAGTTGTTTGATTGAGATCCAAGACCGTAAGAAGCCAAAAATAAAAATTTAAAATCAGTTTTTGTGTTTATGTTGGTTTAACAGTTAATCAGCAATCAATAACTGATTTCAGTTAAAAATGGTAAATATTAAAATTTTCCTGAGCCATAGTATCAGAACAAGAGAAGAAAGAAAAATCTGACGAAGTAAAATTCGATTTCATGATGCCAAAAACATTCAAAATCAGTTCTTAAAATCTATGCACCAAAAAATTACAATTCTCTCGAATGCTATTCTTCAATGCAGTCTTATCCAATTCTTATTAAAAAGTTATTTTTGTTTGTCAAATCTAAAGCTGGATTATCAATAACTTTTTACAAAACCATCTAAAGCGGTTTTGGGAGAAACGTCAACAAATTGACAAATATGTTCAATATTTACAACTGAAAAAGTCATTAAGTTATTAAGTCCATGTAATAATGCCATTTAAAAAAATGTACAATGGTTTCCTTAACGATCAAGTTTTTCATAGAACCAAAACTGTATGTTATCATTAAACTATGTGAATTTTTCAGCGAAAAAATAGGGATTTTTAACGTTTAACATAACATAATGGTTAAATCAATATTAAAAGAAAAGTCAAAAAATTAGACTGCCAGTAGAAATCCTAGTTTTCTAAAGCGTATATTGGAAAAATGATTACGCTTATAGAAATTCTTCTTCTATTTTCAAAATTTTCCACTCCATGGGAAAGGAATACCTACCGACTGGGATTTTTTTAGGAGCTCGTGCATTTTTGTGTATTTAACAATTCTTCCCGCTTGATGGACTCTTTAAAGTTGACCAAAAGATAAGAAATTAGCTTAGGGCCTTTTAGCAGGCCCGAGAACGATTTCAGCCCCCAAAGTTTTGATTGCGGATTATAACCCTGTTTTTGGACCACTATAATACTCAATTATATGCTAATTTGAAACACCTGTTGATCCTCATGATTACCCATGTCTTACAAATAAAAATTAATATCAATTTTAGACTACACAATACTTGATATACTTCGGAATCAGTCGGTTTGGCTTTAGAAGCACAGATTTTTAAGGCTGCTGATTGTTTCGATTTGGCCTTCCGGTGGAAAAAGACGGAATTGGTTAGGAAGAGCAGATTTATAAGGCTGCTGCTGATTGTTTTGATTTGGCTTTCAGGTGGAAAAGGACTGATTGGCTTTAGAAGCGCAGATTTTTAAGTCTGCCCCTGATGATTGTTTTGACTTGGCCTTCCGTTAGAAAAATACGGATTGGCTTTAGAAGCGCAGGCTGTTGCTGCTGATTATTTCGATTTGGCCTTTCGGGGGAAAAAGACGGATTGGCTTTAGAAGCACATATTTTTCAAGCTGCTGCTGTTGATTGTTTCGGTTTGGCCTTGCGGTGGAAAAAGACGGATTGGTTTTAGATGCGCAGATTTGAAGGATGCTGCTGTGGATTGTTTCGATTTGGCCTTTTTTTTGGCCTTTCGCTGGAAAAAGACGGATTGGCTTTAGAAGCGCAGATTTTTAAGGCGGCCCCTGCTGATTGTTTCGATTTGGCCTTCCGGTTGAAAAAGACGGATTGGCCTTAGAAGCGCAGATTTTTAAGTCTGCCCCTGATGATAGTTTTCACTTGGCCTTCCGTTGGAAAAAGACGGATTTTCTTAAAAAGCGCAGATTTTTAAGGCTGCTGCTGCTGATTATTTCGATTTGGCTTTCCGGTACAAAAAGGCGGATTGGCTTTAAAAGCGCAGATTTTTATGGCTACTTCTGATTGTTTCAATTTGGCCTTTCGGTGGAAAAAGACGGATTGGCTTAAGAAGCGCAGATTTGAAGGCTGCTGCTGCTGGTTGTTTCGATTTGGCCTTCCGTTGGAAAAAAACGGAATCGCTTTAAAAGCGCAGATTTTTAATGCTGCTGCTGCTGATTGTTCCGATCTTTCCTTCCGATGGAATAAGACGGATTGGCCTTAGAACCGCAGATATTTAAGGCTGCTGCTGCTGATTGTTTCGATTTGGCCTTCCGGTGGAAAATACGGATTGGCTTTAGAAGCGCAGATTTTTAAGACGGCCCCTGCTGATTGTTTTGGTTTGGCCATCCGGTGAGAAAAGACGGATTGGCTTAGGAAGCGCAGATTTCGAAGAGATGAAATAAAGGATACGCAGAAAACAGATAAAATTTTATAGATTTGAAAAGCCTGTGTTAAGAATGAATTGTATAAATTGGAAAAATAAATAACAGGTTTAGCTTGGAATGGAATGTACAGTAAAGATGATGGATGATTGGTTAACAAAATCTTAAAAAACAACAAAAGTCGTTAGGTAAAAAGTTTCAATTGAAAATAGAAGTGAGAAGGAATGTAGAGATGAGATGAAGGATACGCAAGGGATAAAGCAAATTAAAAAAAATGGTTGTATACGGCATCACTGAAGATATATAAAATAAATTGAATTTATATCAAAACATTTGTTATTTTGAAAACACTAGACAATACAAACAAAACAAAGTCAGTCATTGATTTATTCTTGTGAGTGTCTAAGTGAATTTTTGAATTGAGATTCGTAAAACCACGACAGAGTGGTGCATCCGACTACCGAAAACTTTGGATTACCGAGAGTGTCTGAATCTAGCTTTTTTTTTTTTTTTTTTTTTTTTTTTTTTTTTTTTTTTTTTTTTTTTTTAATTATATCCAATTCATCATTACATTTATATTACATTAATACATTAAATTAGGTGTTCAGTTCAATAATGAACTTTCAGAGCCCTATAGTTTAATAATCACTAAAATTTATTTATTCGACTTAAATTTGCTGAGCACAATCAAGCATTTTTATAAAGGAGAACATCCTGTAGTGAAAAAAAAAATATTTTAAACTAAAAACTAAAGCTATCCTAAAATTAAACTAATTGTAGAGAGAGCGAATCTCTGCGATGGAAGACTGCATCGATTTGAAGTTGGAGATGATTTTGTTGGCCATCTCTTCGATAGATTCAATGCCTGCAATCCGATGAAGATCTTCGGTGCTGTGCCAAGGTGGAAGCCGCAAAATCATTTTCAGAACCTTGTTCTGAATCCTCTGGATGGCTTTCTTCCTCGTCGCGCAGCAGCTAGACCAAATCGGAACTGCATACATTATCGCTGGTCGAAACACTTGTTTGTAGATAAGTAACTTATTACGCAGACACAACTTGGATTTCCTGTTGATGAGAGAATAAAGAGATTTAGTGTATTTAATACATTTAGATTGAATATCTTCAATGTGATTCTTAAAAGAAAGATTCCGATCAAGTGTGAGTCCCAAGTACTTCACGTGATCAGACCATTCTAAAGAAACCCCATTAAAAGTTATGGAATGATTTTCATTAGGTTTTAAAAAATTTGCTCTTGGCTTATGGGGAAATAAAATAAGTTGAGTTTTGGAAGCGTTAGGAGAAATTTTCCACATTTTCAAGTAATTCAAAAAGGAATTTAAATTTTGTTGCAATCTACTGCGTACCACCCGTAAATTTCGACCTTTGGCTGAAAGCAAAGTATCGTCAGCAAATAATCTTCTACCTTTTCCTTCTGGGACATCAGGAAGATCAGAAGTAAAAATATTGTATAAAATAGGCCCAAGTATACTACCCTGAGGGACACCAGCTCTAATGGGTATCCTTTCAGAGCATGAATTTTGATAGCTTACTTGCGAAGTTCGGCTAGTCAAATAATTTTGAATAATTTTGGTGAGATATACAGGAAAATCAAATCGAGCTAATTTAGCTACTAAACCTTTGTGCCAAACACTGTCAAAAGCTTTTTCAATATCAAGAAGAGCAACACCAGTTGAATAACCCTCAGATTTGCTAGCGTTAATCATATTAGTTACACTCAAAAGTTGATGTGTAGTAGAATGTCCATGACGAAAACCAAATTGTTCATCAGGGAAAATAGAATTCTGATTAATGTGAATCATCATTCTATTCAAAATAACTCTCTCAAATAGTTTACTTAAAGAAGGAAGCAAACTAATTGGTCGATAACTTGAAGGCTCTGAAGCACTTTTTCCAGGTTTCAAAATTGGAGTTACTTTGGCATTTTTCCATTTATTGGGAAAATAAGCCAAGTGAAAACATTTATTCAAGATTTTAACTAAAAAATTTAAAGTGCTTTCAGGCAACTTTTTAATAAGAATATAGAAAATCCCATCTTCCCCCGGGGCTTTCATATTTTTAAATTTTTTGAAAATCAATTTAAGTTCATCAATATTTGTCTCACAAGAACTTTCAAACACAATTTGCTTAGAAAGAATATCATCAAATTCTAGGGAAATTTGAGCATCAATTGGACTTACAACGTTTAAATTAAAATCATGAGCAGACTCAAATTATTGGGCTAATTTTTTAGCTTTTTCTGAATTAGTTAAAAGAAGTTCATCCCCATCTTTCAAAGTAGGAATTGGCTTCTGGGGCTTTTTTAGAATTTTAGTTAATTTCCAAAATGGCTTTGAGTAGGGTTTTATGTCCTCTACTGCTTTAGCAAAATTTTCATTACGAATGAAATTTAAACGACGTTTGATCTCTTTTTGAAGGTCGCAATAAATTAATTTCAAATAAGGATCCCTAGTTCGTTGAAATTGGCGTCGACGAATGTTTTTCAGTCGTATCAAAAACTGAAGATCATCATCAATTAAAGGTTGATTAAATTTATGTTTAACTTTAGGTATTGAAGCGGCTCTAGCATTGACTATTGAAGTTGTCAAATTTTCTACAGCCAAATCAATATCTTCTATTGAATTCAATGGAACGTTTACATCTAAATTACGTTCAATAAAATTCATATATCGCTCCCAGTTAGCCTTTTGAAAATTAAAAGTTGATTTTAAAGGGTTTTCAATGGGACTTTGGGATAAAGAAAATGTTACTGGAAGGTGGTCTGAATCGAGGTCCGCATGAGTAACTAATTGACTACAATGCTCGCCTAAATCCGTTAGAACCAAATCAATTGTGGAGGGATTTCTAATTGAAGAAAATCAAGTATGCCCATTAGGATATTCAACAGTATAATAACCTGCAGAGCAGTCATTAAACACAATATTCCCATTTGAATTTGATGAAATATTATTCCAAGATCAGTGTTTTGCATTAAAGTCACCAATAATAAAAAATTTAGATTTATTTCTGGTGAGTTTTTGTAAATCTCCCTTCAAAAAATTTTTCTGTTCACCGCTACATTGAAAAGGCAAATATGCGGCAACAATTATAATTTTCCCCATAGAAGTTTCTAATTCAATTCCAATTGTTTCTAAGACTTTTGTATTGAAAGAAGGAAGAAGTCTAAATTTGAGACGACTATTGATTACAATAGCTACACCCCCACCTTGTCGATCAAGTCGATCATTTCGTAAAATTTTAAAGAAAGCATTGCTTTTCAAGTTATTGTCTGGCTTTAAAAAAAGATTCAGTGATGGCAGCAATATGTATGTTTTGAGTTTTCAAAAATAAAAAGAACTCGTCTTGGTTAGCTAGCAAAGATCTAGCGTTCCAATTCATAATATTTAAACATCTATTTGGATCCATGAGGGAATCGTAAAGTCATAATAATTTTGTTAGCATAATTAAAAGAAGTTTGGAAAGCTTCAAACATTGAATTTGCTTTCAACATAAGTTGCATCATTTCCATTAAATTTTGATGCAAAAATTTTAATTTTTCCTCAGTAATCTCACCCAAATCAACAAAATTGTTAGAATCAGAAGAGGAAGGAGAAGAAAAAGTATTTGAATTTCGGGGATTTTCCCAAGCCTTCGCATGAACGTTGAGACTTGGTTTTTTCCCATTTTTATTAGTTAAACCTGAAGAGGGCAACCCATTTTCAACCACCTCTGAGAACGATAAACAACGAGTCTGTGGCGCAGAATCAGCCCAGGTTACATTAAAATCACTTCGGGTATTACCCAGCCGTGATTCCAATGTAGGCCGAGGCTGACTGCGAACAGGCAGGTTGTTTGCCGGTCTGACGTGTTTAGACGAAAAAGAGGAAGGAGGAGAAGAAACTTTTCTGGAAACTTTGGGGTTTTTTCCTAAAAGCAACAATTTTTGCCCTAACGGGACAATCTAGAGAATTCGAGGAATGATTACCTGCGCAATTCGCACACTTAAAAAATTCTGTTTTTGGCTTATCACCACCAAAAAGGCATTTAGATTTTTCATGATCGAATGAGCCGCAAAACATGCATCTGGCATTCATTCTACAATTTTTAGTGCCATGACAAAAAGCTTGACAACGACGACATTGCGTAATATTTTGTAAAAAATTGGTATGGGATTTACGAAAAGGTTCAAATTTTACTCGACAATGAAACATAAGACGAGCCTTTTCCAAAATTTTCAAATTATTAACCTGATCCTTTTTAAAATGGATCAAATAAAGTTCAGGAGCAAAACCAACACTACTGGTATTATTCGTGTTGGTTCTTTTCCTCATTTGAATTACTTGAATCGGAGAAAAACCTAACAAAGAATTTAATTCATTTGTGATCTCATCCGGTGTCTGATCGCCGGTGAGACCACGAAGTACAACTTTAAAAGGACGATCACCTCTAGTGTCGTACGTAAAAAATTGGTGTTTTTTATTATTCAAATAATTTAAAATTTTTTGAAAATCATTAAAAGATTCCGCCAATATACGAGCAGTTCCCCTTCGACCGATCTGAAAAGAAATCTTCACATCCTTGACGGAAGTGACGATTTCTTTTCGAAAGGCATTGAAGTCAGGAATCGTGACCGTTATTGGTGGAATCTTTTCGTTTTTAAGAGTATAAGAAGAAGAAGAAGGTTTCTTAGTACTCTTATCAGAATTAAATATGAATATTTCCTCATCACCGATGTTATGAAGGACATCGAATGAATTGGAAATTTCAACTTTTTTGGCAGATGGCCCTGGATTAGGTTCAGCAATCCGTTTTCTTCCGGCCCTTGACCCGGCCGATGACTTCCCCATGCTGGAAAGAAAAGAGAAAATATGAATAAAAGAAAATGAAAATAATTTTAGCACTGAAAAGTGCTGATTGAAATACAGGTAAAGAAAAAATAAATAATGTAAAATGTTCCTGCAGGTACACAGCAACGATACGATGCTCCGGCGTACGTGTTGACGGCTCAACGGTACAGATGGAAGTGAGGGTCTGAATATAGCTAATGAATCTAGGCAGGTAATGACAATATTTTCCTGAACTTCGATTAATTTAATTTTTTCTGTGTGTTTCAAATTTCTTTATTTTGAACAGTTGAGTCAATGAGAAATTAGATAATCAAAATAATCTGCATAATAAAAAAAGTATAGCGTTTCTTCTCAATAGTCAATTAAGACAATTTTTGATAATTTGAAAAATCATTTTCATAGACTTTCGAGTCCTACAAAAATTTCTTTCTGAGTCTTTAAATGTACAAAAATGACACCTTTTTTGGAAATTAAATGAAATAAATTTCAGTATCCATATTTCAAAAATCTTTAGAAATTTTGTGACATGTCAAATTTGGTTTAATACACTGTAAGTAACACCAATTACGTAGCTGAGGAATCAACTCATCCCAGGGATCAAATATCTTTTTTCTTCCTCAATTGATTATCTAAATTCGTATTAATACACTCTTTAAAACTCATACAAGTCTGTAAGTCTTTTGACTGTTAACTTATTTCTACCACAAGATATCAATAAAAAAAATCTTACCAAGATGATCGACGACACAGCTGTAGACGATGGCCAGATGACTCATGAATCTTTAAGCAGACAGAATCTGAGGCTGCAGAGAAGCACGACGACTTTCAGCACACACGCGCCGGACTCAAACGGATATTTTTCTTTGTTCACTTCCTAACCCCGATCTGCACCAAAACACACTCTACAGGGCTCAACTAACGACCGAACAACCGAACGCGTCCGAGCTACCTAATCATGCACAATCGATTGTGTCCTTACGGTTCGATACGAAAGTACCTACCTAGGTGGCTATATTCAACCATTCACGGTAACGTCAAAGGTAAAACGCTCACACGTAACGTAACGATTCGACGACCCATATATTCCTGTCGCTATAATGTTTGTACCCCTTAGTGGGTTTCCTGGTTTCGATTTTCTCTGTTAACGCAACAGATTAGCTAACACCACACAAAGCGGTCACCAATCACTAGTCAAGGATGTTTCCTCTCCTTACACAAAACCCCTCGTTCTAATCCAGCTTAATGGGTCACCACACTAGGACAGTACGAATACATCACACGGAAATGTTAATGGATCAGCAACATCACCTATCTTTCCGAAAAAAACAAACCTCTGAAGAACTCTTACGAAAAAAAATCGAAGAACCGTTTAAAAAAACAGGACCGAAAGAGATTCAGCTATCGTAATAATAAATGGGAAAATAAAAACGCGTCGCGTATTGTAGGACTTGGAACGGATTGTGGAACAGCTGATTCTGTTCCGGTTGCTCGGTGCAAGTGTACTGAACAGTCATCAACGACGTCGTCATGGTTTTCCAAACCCCCCGACCGAATCGTGTGGCTGGCTAGCTTGTTTGTTGGTTCAGATCGGCTCGTGGGTGGGTGGATGGGTGGTGCAAGAGAGATAGACAGAGAGAGGGTTGATTGCTCACATCATATCGTGTGCTGCTGCTGCTAGCTGGGGTAAGAAAGCAGCTCAACCAACAGTAGGTTAGCGGCTCGTGTTGATGACCCCTCTTCTTTGCAGAAAACAGGGAAAAGTACCCAGCAGCAGCACAGAGAGAGATTCATCGGAGTCATCGTCATCATCATCATCATCATCATCATCGCGATGGAGAAGAGCGGATCACACTCGAGGATTGTTTTTATGGTTTTGCTTGCGAGCAGCACAACAAAGGAAACATCCATCCAGCAATGGTCGTGAGAAATTTCCTGAATCGGGGAGTGGGAGATCGCTATAAAGCCGATCGTTATGAGAGGAAATGTGGTTTTAATCGAATAGCGAGGAAACTCTTAAAGGAGAAGCTTCGAAAATGGCCAGGGTTAACTCCTGAAATAGATAAGGTGTTTATTTGGCATCAAATATTTTGCTTTGCATCGTTTCATTCAAAATCTCAAAACATTTCCGCTTTTGATTCGTTAAAAAACAAAAATATTTTGATCCCTGTTCTAAAAATAACCTTGTACTCTGATGAAACAGATCGATGCTGTTCTAAGTTAGGATTTGCTGATGCACTAAATTTCTCTTGAACACAGCCATAACACTGAATCTTCAACAATCCGTATTCTTATTTATTTCATTTCCAATTCCAACCCTTCTCCTGACTCTGATCCGAAAATAGATCATTAAATTGAACTGGAACGTGATCCTTATCCTATCCCAATCCTGGATCCTGATCACGGATCCTGTTATCCTGATCCTAGATCCTGGTTAATGATTCGGGAAACAAGTTCAAATCCTGCATATTATGCCGGATGCTGATTTTGTATCCTAATTCTGGATAATAATCCTCATGCTGGGGCTTGTGATATAGCTCAGTTGCTTCCTGAGCCGATGTCCGTGTGTTCGAGCCCAAGAGTAAACATCGATCACAGTTGTACCGAATAAGTTTTTCAATGATTTCCGCCAACTGCATCATTGATATGAGTCGCGAATGACATAAAGATGTTAAAACAATTAGAATCGAAACAAAAAAATCCTCATCCTAGATGCCCATGGTACCTATATTCGGGTGACGGATGTGTTTCCTGGGGAGCTCCCTCATATCAAAAACGGGTGACGCTCTCTAACTCAAGTTAGGGAGAGCATCTTCGAAATGGTATAGATCGAAATTCCACTATTATTACACAATTTACCACAATTATCATAAATTCTTTCTCTAAGAGCACTGGTTTCTCAACATTTACTCAAATTTACTCGTTTTCTTGCACAATTGGGCACAACTTAACACAATTCCAATCATTACGTATTTTCTCTCTGTTTTGCTGTCCCCCGGTTTCGCCACGCGTTTTAACCGGAAGATTGCAATAGAGAGAGAATTCTTTGCATTTGGAATGGTAACGATCAAAATTCCACAAATGCTTCACAATTTTCAACAATTCGCACATTTTATCTCTCTCTCTCTCTCTCTCTCTCTCTCTCTCTCTGAGCACTGGTTTCTCTCATTTTAACTCAAGTTTACTCATTTTCATGCACAATAGTCCTATTTGCCGTTGTTAGTGTTCGTGATATTATGCTGCTTGTTTCACCAGCACTTTTTAGTTTTGGGAAAATCAACCTCAAAAACGTCCATGTTTATCGACTGGCTATTTGTTTTTTACACCGAGAGTTTGTAAGTTTAATTGTCCCGTCTTATCTGTACACGCTGAACAAGTGTGCGTAAGAAATTTCGAAAACAACTCTCTTGGACACAATTTCAATCATTGGCTGCAGAATTTTTATGATCATTGACGTATCTTTTCTCTTTATCTCAGTCCTCGAGTTTTAACCGAGGGGTTGCAATAGAGAGAGAATTCTTTGCATTTGGAATGGTAATGATCGCAATTCCACAACTGCTTCACAAATTGCAACAATTCGCACATTTTCTCTCTCTCTCTCTCTCTCTCTCTCTCTCTCTCTCTCTCTCTGAGCACTGCCCCAAGCAACCGAAAGTTTCATAAAACAGGTAGGTACAAAAACGCTTACTCAGCCCCATCATTGATATGAAGTACGTTCCATGCAGCTCAAAATTTAAGTTCTTATTGTTACTTTCAAGTTTCAAAACAAGTTTTAATGATCTTCTATTCAGCTTTCAGCGGCCTCTTGAGCGGTGGATGAGGGTTAAGACGGGCTTTACTTCAATCTGCATAAAACCAAACCAATCATTGTTTTAACTTACTTTTTGTGCACTTAAAGCATAACGCGTAATCTAACAATCCATTTGGCAAGGTAGAAGAGACGAAATATCAACCCCGTCTTGGCAGCAGGCAGCAGCAGCAAGCAGCAAATATGCAACGACTTTAATTTTTGTAAGAGTTGAAATATCTCACTTAATATTAAAACAATTTCAATAAAAAAATATATTTAACTATAGCTATATGTGTTTCAAAACTTGGGAAAAATTTGTTGAAATGTGTTAAAATTACAAGCGAAAAAGTACTAAAAATTTAGTTTTTCAGACCCTGTGATTATGCAATTTAAAAAAAAACTGTTGAAAAATTTAATCAAACGATAGTTTTTTTTTTCTTTGAATCAAAGTTGTTTTAAGGATAGACCGGAATTTTTGTGAATTTTTCAGTGAAAAAAAAAAAAATGGCTTTTATATGGTTAAAAAAATTGCATAATTCTCGCACATTTTCAACTTTTTGAATCTATGTTCTCTACAGAACTGAAGCCAAACCAAATCCCCTAAGGTTTTGGAAGTTAAAATGCATCAATTGATGTTGCGGAGTTGATGATGTCAGAATTTCTTAACTTATCATTGCGTCGCCTGAAGGAGATTTGCGTTTTCAAAATTGATCCTTAAGATAAGGCAGCTGTCCTGTAATTAACACTGCAGAAGAAATTTTATATAACGGGGGAATTTTTCTGTTTTTACTCTGTTCTTATCGAACAAACAAAACTTGACTACAAGAGTAAGAAAGTTCAAGATTAACTGAATTATTCGCATAATTGCGCATCATTCGCTGTCTTAAATACAGCAATGTTTAGAAAAAAAATTGTTTAGTTAAAGGGTGGTCCAAAATAGGTCCAGAGGGTGGTCCAAAAAACAAACCTGGTGGTCCAAAATATCGACCAGAGTAATGATCGGAGAAACGCGTTTTCATGCTTATATCTTGTTTCGTTGTATATTTCAGAAAATAGCATAGCTACTTCCCAAAGCGGTCCAAAATAGGACCGTTTCCCTATATGATCAACGTTACTGTTTATACTCCGTAGAGTTTACAATCTCTTTACTCCGTATAGATATTTTGCATTATTTTATATATTCAGTAGAATTAGCAATTCTATTTGTGTTTCTTCTTGTATTACATTTTTTCGTGTTGTGTGTTCATGTTAACGTCCGTGGACTTACAAAATTTCCTTAGCGTAGTTGGAGGCGGCGGAATTTGATCCCCGATCATCTGATTACAAGCGAGACACGCTAGCCATTAAGCTACACCTGACCGCCCCGTTTTTTGTTTTGAAAAATCATAACATCACAGTTGATTTCTATTTTGAAAGTTGAAGATTAGATTTGTTCAATGATTTTTAGAAAGAGAATTAAATTTACGTTTCTTGAGGAAATTTCATATTTTTTAAGTTTCAATTATGATGAATCTATAAAAACTCATATCAAAAACGGGTCTCAAAAACGTTCTTTTTCTCAAATTAGCCGTTCAGTTAAGCAACACGTTACTAATCTTGGATCTCTTTACTTTCTTGCTCAAGAATTTAGTTTTGGCCCAGCTTTAAAAACTACTAAAATGAGCGGGGCAACGAACGTGCTAAATCTTGGAAATCTCTCTCTTTACTTTCGAGTTCTGATCCTGAATCCTAATTCAAGTAATTGGTACTTAACCTGAACATTTTCCCCTCAATCCGGTTCCATTACATATTGAATAGATGATCCCAAATCCGAAACCTCGAATTCTGATCACGGATCTGTCGTAACCGATTGATTTAATGTAACCGGATTAATCAATTTTTCAGCTTATTCACTACCAGGAGACATCTTTCCTCTATTTCATTCTTGTTTTACACGTTCGTCGCCACGGCACCCATATTCGGGTGACGGGTGTATTTCCTGGGGGGCCCCGCCACATCAAAAAGCGTGTGACGCTTTCTTACTTGAGTTTACCGCTCAGCTTCGCCACACTTTTCAAATATGGGAGTTCTCCCTCTTTGATTTCTCTCTCTGAAAATTTCTTTGGGCCCGACTAGTAAAACTACCAAAATGAGCGTGGCGACGAACGTGTTAAACTGATTTTCATTCTCTTTTTTCCAAGCATGTGAAACTCTCACTCAGCATTGCCACTCTCACTCTTCTGTCAGAAATGTTCTCTCATTTATAGACTGTGGAAATCTATATCTTCACTGATTGAAATAATCAGATACCTACTTTTTATTTATTTATCTATTGAAATATTATATTTCATTTTTTCTTTACTTGATATTTTCAACATATTGTGTCGCATTTTTTTCGGTCGTATTGCGGTGCCACATTTATTTGGGTTCTTGTTTTTTCTGCATTTCAGTTTGAAAATCCTAATATTAAGTCATTCAGTGGTCTAAAAGTAGTTGGTTCCGCGTTGTGAATGAAACATAAATTGGAGTTTGCAAGAAAAGAAAAACATCCTTGTTTTGTCTTGAAGAGCTAATGTGTGTGGTGAAATTGAAAAACGTTCGTTGTATGCAAAAAGAAGCGAATCCGATAAAAATGACTGCCATAATGCGAATAACGTCGGGCGCAAGGGCGGTAAACGCACGAGAACTTGGTGAGAGCATTCCGATTTTTTGTTAATCCATGAACATTTTCATTTTCCTATGCAAACACGGCTTTGGCTGCTGTATTTTTTTACTTATGTTTAACACGTTGATTATGCTCATATCGTGAAATCAACGTTGTCACGGATAGATATCGTTCTAGAAGCTGGTGTCATCCAAACAGGCTTCGATTGCTTTGATGTTAAAAATAATGTACAAAACTATCCTTTATGGCTTTTTTTCTTCACACCATCGTTGAATAAGATGTTTGAATGACATATTTTCTCGGCAACCTTTATGAAATCTTTTGTATCAAGTATTTAGATTTTGTGTTTATTAAATGGATAGCTGATTAAAAAGCTGCGGAAATATGAATAAATTTATAAACAACAAATGTGAGCAAATAATTCCTGGTATAAAATACGTATCCTTTTTAATGGTAAAGAGGTAAGATTTTAAAAATGTTTAAATATATTTTTTTTTTCAAATAGCTTAACTCTATTCTAGGGGATTTGTGAGGGGGTTGGACAGGGCATTGAACGATCGGAAAACTGATATACTATGGATTGTGGATTGAAGCCAGCCGGAGTATCTCGGCAAATTTGGAATTCTGATAAGGATACTTTGGAACCTTTTAAGAAATCTTTATTTGTTTCGAACAGTTGGAAGGGAATAAGATGAGCCAAACCTGTCCCAAGCCAGTGGTAACGAAGTGCTGCAATTATTGTTGATGAGTTAAGCATGAATAATATTTGAATGTGCGATCGAGACTTCCCGTACCGACTCGGGTCAGAAGACCTCAGCCACTGCACAGTGGGGATTTTTGATCAAAAAAAGGTACCTATTACAGTGACGATCGCCTAAACAGTACTTAATTCTATAAAACTATCATTTCTTATGCAAAAAACACGAGAAATCAAATGGTCTACACCGCTTTTTGATAGAATGACTCTGAACTTCTCATTTTGCCCAATTTCCCCTAAATTTAAGGGTGTAAAGTTATAATTCCGATTGTAGCAATCTACTTTGCAACAAAAAAGTCAAAGACACCATACATATTTATGTAAAAATGTCAGCTGAATCGATTGGTATACTCCAATTATTATTTTGACTATGACAAGTGGCTCATTTTGCCTCTTTTCCCCTGAACATAAGAAATTTGTCAAAGAAATGCAGTCAAACAAAGTGTAATCTAACAATTTTTCATCATGAATGATCATTTTTGGTAGATTTATTCATCCTCTAGCTAATCGTGTCACTGTTTTGCAGAAGGTTGAATAGAAACGGCTAAATATCCCCAACTTCCCCCAGCTTTTTTTAAATTTTTGCATAAATTTTACTGTAACAATCGAGCAATTCACATATCAAATACAAAAACCAAGTGATTAAGTGTTAAATTTGTCGCTGAATCGAGTGGTGTACACCGCTTAGTTCTCAGCTTACAAGAAAAGCCGCAATCGTTACCCCGATTTCCCCTAAAATCGAGCGATATGTTGAAAAAAAATCATTATAACAAATTGCAATGCATCAGAAAATGCAAAAAAAAATGATTGAAACAGGTGTAAAATTTATTGTTGAATCGAATGGTGTACACCGCTTAGCGTTAAATTTACGAGAAGAGCCTCTATCACCCCAACTTACCCTAAAATAATGCGATATGTACCAAAAAATCGTATAGCAAATAAGAAAGCACCAGAAAATGCCCAAAAAAGATTGAATCAGATTTTAAACATATTGCTTAATTGAATGATCGACACCGCTTAGTATTAGGTTTACGAGGAAGGTCTCATTTCCTTCGATTTCCCTTAAATTCAATCATAAATTCATCCAATATTATTTAAAGTATCCAAATGAGAAAGCACCAGTACCTGTTCGATCTAATGAAAGACATCGTTTAGAACTCAGCTAATGAGAGCAATTCCAATCACCCCAATTTCCCATAGAATGATAAATGCGTCAGAAATCGCACAAATCTGATTGAATCGTGCATCAAACTGATTGTTGAATAGAACCTTCTAAACTTCCTGATATATGATATATGATGATGATATATGATGAGTTCTGTTCAGCGCTCAGTTCATTCGACGAGACTCAATCGACCCCATTTCCCCTAAATTCATGAAATATAAAAAAGTTCTTGTAATAAAAGAGATTTTTATAAATGTTACTGTTGTATTTATGAAAAGGGCCACATCATGTTTAAACTAATATCAATTATCAATTCAACACAATACCGTTGAAATTTAGAGGAAAAGAGGCCATCCAGGTATATTTCGCCAACTAAACGTTTAGCTGTGTACATCATTCTGTTCAACAATTAGTTTTTTACATAGTTTAGTTGTTTCTGTGCACTTTCTGATGCATTCTCGAATGTTACAAGAATTTTTTTCAATATTTTGCAATTATTTAGGAGAAATTGAGGTAATTAGGACTTCATACATCAACAGTAATTAAGCGGCGTCCATTATTTTATTCAACAGTTAGGTTTACACATGTTTTGATGATTTTGTACCTTTTTTGATGCTTTCTCATTTGTTACTACGATTTTTTGGTTCATATTGTAAGAGATTATCAGAGGTGCCAGGTGTCCTGATATATCAGGATTTGTCCTGATTTTCAGGGGCCCGTCCTGATTTTTCAAAAACTCTCGATTTGTCCTGATTTTTGAAAATTAGCCCCTTAAATGTCCTGATTTGTCCTGATTTTCATAAAAAGTTTTTTAATATGATCGAATTTGTTGTTAAACTATGAGAAAACCGAATAAGTGGGTCATACAATAGTTAAAACCATTTAACAGATGATAATCTTCGGTTCAGATGATATTTTTATAGTGTTTTCGATATTAACTATTGGCCAGCCAACAAGTTGCGTGCTGTAGTTGCATAAATCGAGGTGTATACAGCACCTGTATTGCGCCTTTAATTATGCAATCTAAGCTGAAATCCTTATTATTTTCATGAATCAATAGGTGTCCTGAAAAATCCTGATTTTTAACCCCGCATTGTCCTGATTTTTGATGAACCCACCTGGCACCCCTGGAGATTATGAATGAATTTAGGGAAAATTGAGGAAAATGAGACTTTCCTCGTCAACGCAGTGCTAAGCGGTGTCCTTCATTCGATTCAGCAATGAGTTTTCCACCTGATTTTGTGTTTTTTCATCTGTTCAATTGCATTTTCGTTTGTTACAATGTTTTTTTTCGAAGAAATTGCATGAATATAGGGGAAATCGGTCTGATTGAGGCTCTTCTCGTCAACTTCACGCTTAGTGGTGTACATCATTTGATTCAACAGTAAGTTTTACACCCGATTCAATGTTTTTAGTATCTGTTAAATTAAATTCTCGTTTGTAACAATGAATTTTTCATAAAAATTAGATGAATTTAGGGGAAATCGGGGTGATTGAGGCTCTTCTCATCAACTTTATGCTAAGCGGTGTACACCATTCGATTCAACAATGTTCAACAGTTTCAATCATTTTTGTGCATTTTCTGATGCATTGTCATTTGTCGTGATAATGTTTTTCAACATATCGCTCAATGTTAGGGGAAATCGGGGTGATTGCGGCTTTTCCCGTAATCTGAGAATTAAGCGGTGTACACCACTCGATTCAGCGACAAATTTTACACTTAATCACTTTGTTTTTGCATTTGATATGTGAGTTGCTTGATTGTTACAGTGAAATTTATGCAAAAATTTAAAAAAGCTAGGGGAAGTTGGGGATATTTCGCCGTTTCTATTCAACCTTCTGCAAAACAGCGACACGATTAGCTAGGGGATGAATAAATCTACCAGAAATGATCATTCATGATGAAAAATTGTTGGATTACACATTGTTTGACTGCATTTCTTTGAAAAATTTCTTATGTTTAGGGGAAAAGAGGCAAAATGAGCCACTTGTCGTAGTCAAAACAAAAATTGGAGTATACTAATCGATTCAGCTGACATTTTTACATAAATATGTTTGGTTTCTTTGACTTTTTTGTTGCAAGGTAGATTGCTACAATCGGAATTATAACTTTACACCCAAAAATATAGGGGAAATTGGGCAAAATGAGAGATTCAGAGGCATTTTATCAAAAAGCGGTGTAGACCATTCGATTCCTCGGGTTTTTTTTACATAAGAATAGTTGTTTTTTCAAGCGAGACATTCTGGCCTGAATTGGGTACCTTTTTTGGATCGAAAATCCCCACTGTGCACTGGTGGGTTTAACTACATACATACATACATACATACATACTTGATATTTCCAACATATTTTATTTTTATACAATATAATACCCATATTCACTACAGGATTTTGATGCCAATTCTTATCTTGAGTACTCAACTAGAACTTTAAATATAATTCTGTTTACTTGATCCTGAACCAACATCCCGGATTTTAATCCTGATTACAGATTTTCAAGATCCTGGGTCCTGATAATGAAATTGATCTTGATTCTTGTTTCAGATCCATGATACTGATCCAGGGTCCCAAAGCTGATTCCGGATTCTAATCCGGGAGCCTGATTTTAGAGGCTGATCTTTGATTCTCATCATGGTCAGTAGTGAATACTGTTGGAAGAGTTTTACACATATCTAATTGCGCATCGCCAAAAACATCGAATTTCCAGTTTTTATTTTCTGCAGCAATATCAATTATTTCGGTTCTGTTTATTCAATTTAAGATTTGAATTACTCCGTTCGTTGGTCTATTCTGAATAAATTTCTATGTTTTTACCACTTAAAAAAAAGTTTTGCTATCAAGCACTCTCACCCACTGTTTTCCATTACGCTCTTGTTTTCTCCACGATGGTTGCTATAAAGAGAACCCCAACATTATCCCTTCGGCTATGCGAAAGAGAGAGAGAGAGCATCGAAATGACAACAATCATCGATTACTGATGATGATGACCTTCTATCCGCGGTTTCCAACGAAACCATCCGCGATGATTTGCACCGAAACAAACGATGATGGTTCGGTGCGTCTGCACTTACGGTTTTCTTTATGTTGTGTTTATCATCGGTGCGTGCGAACTCGAATGTTGCGAGGGTTTGTCATCGACCGACAGCCATACAGGTCGTATGTTGTGAATGAGCATGTGGAAAGTAATTTGAAAAAAAAAAAAAAAAATACAACGGATGGCAGCTGATCGATTTAGTTTTATTCAATCAAATAATAATATATCCTATGTTGGTCTAGCCTGTTTGTAGCAGAGTTCTCGCTTTGGCGAAAGAAAACTATAGATATATCTGGTGTTACTCAATATGCATTTTGAGTTTAAAATTTTTATTCACTAAGAAGCTTTGCTTTGAGAATAAACTTTATTTTTCGGAAATTACTTGTCATTATGAAAAGGTAGCCCTTTATTTAAATACTTAAACATTTTCAATGTATTTATATAATATCCTAAATCAAAACTCGAAAATTCTGAAGTATAATTGCAATAATCTTTAATGTCCAGTAAAAAAAGCTTTTGTATAGATACACTGTATCAAAAAATTGTCCGTACAGCACGTATATTGAATTCCAAACAATCAAAAAGTGCACTTTTTCAGTCAATAAAAATACAGACCCCGTTCGTTTTTGGCAACATTCGATTTTGGCAACATTCGATTTTGGCAACATCCGATTTTGGCACATGTGCCAAAATCGAACGGTTTTTAAAATCAACATTACCTTTTAGTTTTTTTTTTAAATTATAAAGTACTCAAAAATGACAAAAGGATGAAAAAAAAATGACAAATGAAAACAAACATTATAAACAAAACCAGAAAAGTGGAAAATGTTTCAAAAACATGATGAAAAAAATTAAAAAATGACTACAAATGGTCGAAAATTAGCCAAAAATAACGTGTTTGATAATAATAACAGTTATTCTGTAAAAATATTTGAAAAAAAAAGTTGAGAAAGAAAACCGTTCAATTTTGGCAACATTCGATTTTGGCAACACAAAATGTACGGGCGTGTTGCCAAAATCGAACGGGGTCTGTACTACTATTACATCATTCGCTGCAGAAACTAGTCCTTTTTGTAGATCAGTATTAAAAATGTTAATGAATTAAACCTTAAAAATAATCCTATTCATTTTGTATAGAAAGTCCCAAAAACGACGTCAAAAAATTGTCCGTTCACTGAGGCTTTTGTCAAATATTGATCAAGTAAACAGTTATATGTCAGTCTGTCAAACGCAGAAACGTAAGTTGAATTCCAGCAAATACAATTTCCAGTGGTCTGAGCGATAAATACGGTAAAATGAACTTTATTTAGCATAAATCAGTAGATTTTCGTGTTTCCGGATGTCAACGGGTATTATTTTGTGAGAAGCAGACATTTTCCTGTTAATTAAATCCACATAAACTAACAAGAAAATGTCTGCTCCTCACAAAAAAAATCCGTTGATATCCGGAAACTGATTGTTGACCTGAAGAATGACGGTAAAAGCTTGTCTGAAATTACAGATATAGTAAAACGGCCTCGATCGTCGGTTCAGTATGTCCTTCAGAACTTTAAAAAGACTAACTCTTTCCCTGGAGACTACTCCAGGAAGAAGCCGCTAATTGAAGCTTACGGATCGTCACCTTCGCATGAATGTCAAGGAAATTAGTCAGAATCCTTAAATCAAAGCCCCGAAACTAGCTGACAGCCTGAAGAATTTTGAAAACATACAGGTTAATCCTCAAACGGTACGGAACATACTTCATGAGAAAAAATACCGAGGTCGTGTTGCTCGTAAGAAGCCGTTTATAAGAATAATGCCATATTCGTTTTCATCTGTGGAAAGATGGTTGTGCACCAGCTGCTGTCATCTTCATTTAAAAAAAACGCTTTGACAGCACTTGGTGCACTACCGGTGCACCACCAGGATGAAAACGAATATCGCATAAGAAAGAGCGGCTGGAATACGCTCAAAAGTATGTCCTGGAACCGAAAGAGTTCTGGCAGAACGTCATATTCACTGACGAAAGCAAATTTAATATTTTAGGGTTTGACGGACATATAAGAGTATGGCGTAATCCAAATACTGAATTGTATCCGAAAAATTTGTGACCGTCAGTTAAGCACGGTGGTGACCATGTAATGGTGTGGGGTGCTTTCAGCGCAAATGGCACCGGAAACTTGACATTCATTCACGGATAAAAATAAATAGCTTTATCAGTCATATTACGCGTCTACAGGAATATAAATATGATTGTTTGGATCTGACCCGAAAAAAAGATAAAACCAACCATCAGCATATACGAGTAGTCAAGGAGTTAGTCTTCTTAAAGTTCTGAAGGGCATACTGAACCGACGATCATTGCCGTTTTACTAAATTTACTATGCGTAATTCAAAGACAAGTAAATACAAAATAATTTTCGGACAAGCTTTTACCGTCATTCTTCAGGTCAACAATCAGTTTCCGGATGTCAACGAATATTTTTTTGTGAGGAGCAGACATTTTTCTGTTAATTTAATCCACAAATTGTTGAAATCTACTGATTTATGCTAAATAAAGTTCATTTTACCGTATTTATCGCTCAGACCACTGGAAATTGTCTTTGCTGAGATTAAACTCACGTTTCTGCGTTTGACAGACTGACATATAACTGTTTACTTGATCAATATTTGACAAAAGCCTCAGTGTACGGACAATTTTTTGACGTCGTTTTTGGGACTTTCTATACAAAAGGAATTGGATTATGTTTAAGGTTTAATTCATAAACATTTTTAATACTGATCTACAAAAAGGTGTTTTTATTGACTGAAAAAGTGCACTTTTTAATTGTTTGGATTTCAAGGTACGTGCTGTACGGACAATTTTTTGATACACTGTATCTGTTTCGTTAATAATGATTTATTTCAATGCTAGGATTGCCACCCGTCCCGCTTTTTTTTGGAAAATTTCACAAAGTTCATTGACTTACACTGGAAAAAAAATCAGACTTTAGTCTAAATTAGAATTCATCAGCTCAGCACAGAAAATCTTCAAATACCTTTTTTTTTCAAATAAGCAGCATTTTTCATACTTTATATAAGACAATACTGAATCATTCTAAAGCTCTTAGCATTACAGTAAAATTCTGAATCAGCTAAGCGTTACTGGATCACGTTTAAACAACGTTTGAAGATAATATTGTTTGAGTTGCTTTATCGCTGGAATCGAATCTTAATTAAATTGCCTTATATTATATACCATTTTTTTCGATTCAATTGTCCAAAGGATAAAAAGTTGGAAGTTTTCTTGAGTTTATAAATTTTAAAACTAATTACCAAACATACAATTTTTTATACAAATTACACAAAGGTTTTTAACGTGGTTTCAAATCAGCCGTTGAAATTGAGGTATTGGAATATTTTCTCTCAATCAACGCAACGTGTTAATTTTCGAGAACCGTAGAAAATTACGGTGCATATGGCAAAAAAAAACGTGTAAATAGAAGTTATGTAAGAAAAACTTAGCATAATCATTCCGTGTTAAAAAAAATCCTTTGTGTACTTTATATGAACAATTTTGGCTGATGCGTTTAAGTTTGGGTATATAATTTAGCTTTTAAAGAGTTTCTTGAATGTCCCGCTTACTTCGGCTGTGTTCCACTTTTTTTTCGTGAAATGTTCCGCTTTTTTCTGAAAGTATCTGGCAAGCCTTATCTAGGCTAGCTAAACAGCTGAAATTTCCCAGAAAACCGTATGGCGCGATATCAAACGGTATAAGGAAGCATTGACGACGAGAATCGTCGGAGTGGAACTATCGACCGGAAACTGCGTGGTAAGATTTTGAAGACGATCAAATTCCAATCTGTCGGACCGTGATTTGGCCAGAAAATTCGGTGCTGCCCATAGTACCGTGAGAAGAATTCTACTCCGGAAAGGAATCAAGTCATATCGAGCACGAAAATTCTTGATTTGGCAGGGCATTTGCAGCTGTGGCAGAAAAAACGAAGGTTTTCCTCCCAAATAAGACAAATCATTCGATCCCACGACCATCCCGTAGTGTTTTGGCCAGAGCAAAGACGTTCAAGAATGGTATGCAGAGAAAGGGGTCCAGTTTGATCTGGAAAACCTTAACCCACCCAACTGCCCCCCGTTCCACCCTATTAAGAAATGCTGGGCAATCATGAAGAGGAGACTCAAGGCAAAGGAAAAGGTTGTCGAAGACATCAATCAGATGAAGACCTGAGGGAATAAGATAGCTGAAACCATGGACAAAGAAGGTGTACACCGCCTATTGAGCGTTGTTACAGAAAAATATCGAGAATTCTTTCGAAACCGTGACGAATAATTTTATCCGTATTTTTTCTCTTAAAAGTATGAAGAAAACGCTACGCTACGCTTTCTTTAAAAATAGATCTTGAATTCAATAATAAAAAACTGAAATACAGGCAATTGTTTTTGTTCCAATTTTATCTGAAGCAAGTGACCGAGCATCAAACTTAGGTCAATTTTTGCAAAAAATAACGACAACGGGTTCGACAGATAGAACACAACATTTCAATTCAGAGCCTGTTGACGTTTTGCCAGGTGCGTAGTCATTTTATAATTTTTGACATTTATTCATCTTCAATTTGTTTTGGCTGGATTCTCGGAAACTCGGAATTAAAAAAGTTTTTCCCCTGTGTGTGCGTACAATTGAACTTTTAGTATGAATTATTCTAATTTCAAAACCGACAAGTCGCATGCCTCTAAAAACGATCACAAATCGCCGCTTATCAACATATTTAACAACTTCACCGACTACAGAGAGTGCAAGAAAGCATTCAAATTACAAACAATCTTTGTACGCTGTTTAATGGCTAAGGAGCGATTAGAAGAATTGGAAAATAAATGACAAGAGAAACAATGTCAATAGATGATGAAAATTGAAAAAAAAAGAGATACATGAAGAAAAAAGAAAAATTAGAAGAATTGAAAATAAAACTAGGAAAAAAAAGTGGAAAGAAGGCATATCCCTAAAGAAACAAAACAACAAAAAGAACTAAAAATGCGGAAGCTCAAGGAAAGAGTTAATGCAAAAATTGTATCCAGAAAACACGCCCAAAGCAAAAATCGTTATACATGAGAATTCATATAGTTTTTAAGTATTTGAATCCTTTTTTGTTTTTTTTTAATTTTTGTAAAAAAATTCAACATTAAATAAAAATTTTAAATTCTAAGATCCGATTTTCTTAGATCTTTCAATTCTTAGTTCGGTTGGAAGCGAAAAGTCGTTTACTTTCGTTAAAGGACGATTTAACTGGGCAGAGGCATTTGAGAATTAAACATTTGTCTGAGAATGTGAACTTCCAATTCATAGTTTTAAAATTGTCTATCTTGAAAATGCGAACATTCCTGGAAATAACAATCAATATGTCTAATCCATTACAATTACATTATTTCATCTTTCGCTTACCGTTGCATCATTGTGGTAGTGCGTTAGGGGTTCGGGAACTATACAGAAAAATATATTCACTTAAAATGTAATTGACGATTGGAGTGAATTTTGGCCATTTGTCAATTCATGTGAATTTGAGTTGACCGTCAAGTGAATTTCAAGTGAGTGACGAAAAGAATTTTAAGTTAGCAACAAAGTAAAGTTTAAATGGTACTTTTATTCTGGCTTTTTCGGTCTTGAATGTAGATCAAAAAACGGTGGTTTGTGAAATACCCGACGTTTCGACCAGTTTTGTTGATCTGTTTCAAGGGAACTAGAAGTTTTATTACAAAGTGAGTTACAACACTACATTTAATAAATTATTAACAGCGCTCACAACAATAATTTGTAACAAAACTTCTAGTTCCCTTGAAAAAGACCAACAAAGCTGGTCGAAACGTCGGGTATTTAAAAAACCACCGTTGTTTGATCTACATTCAGGACCGAAAAAGCCAAAATAAAATTACCATATATCATTCCCGGTCGAAAACATAGACCTGAATTTTAAATGTATATTCAGGTCGTTTATCTTTTAGTAAGGAAAATTTCCAGGTGGAATTGCGGCATTTCAATAATCAATTAACTTTTCTGTTTTTGTAAATTCTTTTTTTGAAACCGCTCATACCTTCAGATTTTCAGAAGCCAAACCCATATGTTTGATTACAATTATGTTCTTATTCTTGTTCACTTTTTGAAAAAAAAAGAAGATAGATGGTGAAATTAAAAAAATATAAAGAATTATAGACGAAGATAAATAGTTTTTAGGAAAAGGTACATTTCGAACATGTAGTCCAAGTCTACCACAGCTAACACATCCCTCACTGGAAAGTTGGGTGGTTTCCCTCGGGCACGAAGGGAATCTATTAAGTTAGCTCTGGCGACAAGCTGATCCTCACACGACCAAACAATATGCTCGATGTCTTGGTAACCTAAGCCGCAACAATCAATAAACTTTGAGATTCAAACCCATTTATTATTGAAATAGAAAATAAAAACACAGTTTTTTTTTTCAATTAATTTATTGGGTTCAAATCCATGGGTTCAAATGGATCCAAATAAATGTTCCGACTTGGAAAAAAACATCCATTTATCAATTAAACAGAACATTTTTGTTGCTGTTTTTTTTTTGCAAATAATGATAAATAAATTTAATATTTTTCGAGTATTCACTTGATTTCATGATCCAAAAAATAGAAAGGCGGCCAGGAATAAAAGAGCAACGCAGTGAATACTTTACTGGCGTTAATCTCAACTTACTGTAAGTTCTACAGCGAAAACATATTTTCATCAAACTCTTAGGAAGTTGGCAGATAAATTCTCCAAAGGAGAATTTTGTAAAAACAGGTGTTTTAGGTGCCAAAGTCGGGTACATTTCCCCTTTACTTTCTTTTATACAAAGTTTTTTCAATCAAAATATTTTACTTCTCTTATTTTTTATCCGGAAACACATTTCTTTTGACAATTTTTTTTCGATGCATTTACATTCGCTATAAATAGTTTAGCATTATCATCATTTGGACCAGTTATGATGAAGTTACCGTTGATTTTTCCGAATGAAAGATGATTTCTAAATCATGGATTTCGACATGGCATCAAGTTGTGTTGTTCCATTCCAAAAGTTTAAATTTGGATCTGAAATTGAAACAAATATAACGATTGCGAACTCAACATTCAGATTGTAAGTCGTAGACATCTAAATCATTATTCAGAATCCTTATTCAAAAGTCAAAAAATCATTCATTATTTACTTTTTGTCGATCGGGGTTTTATAATTTTATTTCAGATTAATTTGTTAAGCTTTTGAATTAAAACTAACAAAATTAATGAACTGTTCTAGTGAAATCTTGTAGAGAATACTTGCTTGCAAGCTTGCATTCAGCTCAATGAATGGAGTTTGCCTGGAGTCATTCCGATACAGTTAGCTCTCTCAAACTCGTCGTTGACTTATGTACTGTACTCATCTAAAAAAACATTTTTTTTCTCAAAAATTACGAAAAAGAATCAATGTCGTTTTTTTATAATCGATGTTCATGATGATGACGACAAAAGTTCTTTCAAAATCGATCTTAAGACTGGCAACTGTATCAAATGAATTCTCCAGGCAGGATGACATTTCTGGAGAAGGATGAACTACCAGTAATCGATTCACCTCATGCGTATTTGTCAACAGCAGTGTTCATTCTCGTTATCGGAACGTCACTTCTTGCGATTGAAAACAGTGTTTTCGTTATTGATTAATATAGTTCGTGTGAGTTTAAGTGGTAATTTAAGGATATTCAAGTCGATAAAAGGATAAAATTGTTTGTCTTTACCTGTTTGAATTGCTGAACGGGTAAGTTGGAACAATGAGAGCTGCAAAAATTCAATGGGACTT
Source organism: Uranotaenia lowii (assembly GCF_029784155.1). Lineage (NCBI taxonomy): Eukaryota > Metazoa > Arthropoda > Insecta > Diptera > Culicidae > Uranotaenia > Uranotaenia lowii. The sequence goes on along the minus strand of NC_073693.1, from coordinate 233,164,963 downwards.
CGCAGAAGTTGAAAGTCGTGCGAGGCGTAAAATTTAATCGTGATATAGAAAAACTTACGTGTTATGTTATGGATCGATTATCCAAATATAAAGCTTAGTTCTTTTAGAAATGGGACAGTTACGAATGCCTGTATCTAAAAAACCATTCGTTTGAACGAAATACTTTCTATGAAGAAAAAGAAGGTAATGTTATGATTTTTCATGAAAAAATTTGAAAGAAAATATTTACCGTTTTTTATTAAAGAAATTTCTACTTTATTCTTGGTATCTCCCATTGGCCGGCGCACACTTTTTTCAGTCATGGTATTGATCAGTTTCTCCAACTTATGCTTCGTAAAATCTATATTTTAGGTGGCTTCACCCTCCTTCTTCAATTTCTGATACTTTTTGGTCCAATACTTCTCTGGAAACTGGAAACTGGAAGCATTTTAGTGGATACAGTTGTTTCGAAATGAACAAATTTGATTATTTTTGGCCACATTTTTGAACGTTTTTTTTTTCGGTACGGTTTTACAGCTTAAGAGCTTTGGAACTATCAAAAAATGGTTGTTTGAGATTAGATTTCAATGAGTCATCACTAGGCAACACTTTCAGCTTATCGGAGAAAATTGTTTTGGACATTTCAGCGATCTACCCTTAGTTTTTCGTTTATTGAAAATTAAAAGTGCTGGTATGAGACTTGACTCCCTTGATGATCCTTAACCGTTGTTGCCGATCATGTGCTTCACTCCAATGCTTGATATGAACTTTGTGGACATTATTGACAGTGTTTGCATACTTATCCACCACAAAAACTCAGTAATTCTTTGAATAATCAACGGTTTTGTCAGCTATCAATTTGATAATGACGTATTTTCAAGGAAACTGTGCAAAATTATTTTTTTCTTTTTCTCTTGCTTCGTACATATCTCAAAAACGCGTAAATTTTAAATTTTGAAAAAAATAGGTCGAATAGTACTTTTTACAGGCAACAAAATGCTGTCAAAATTTTCAATATCCAATAACTAGTTAACGAGCTATTAGCAAATGAAAGTGTCCCATTTCTAAAAGAACTAAGCTTTAGTTCTTCAATTACTGGGTTTTATTAACGAGTTTTATTTTTATTCAGCAGGGAAAACTTTCGGGAGTTGATTTTTTGAATTCTGAAATATCTCACGTTTCATGAAATTGGCTTGGGTTTATTAGTTGGGTTGAGTCCTTAAATCATTTACCCAAAATTCACCTTGATTTTGCAACAAATTTAATAGAAATCTTAATCATTACGTTGAATGGATGTCATATTTGCTAATGTAAATGCTTTCGTACTATAGTAAGAGAATAGTATTATATTTAACAATTTCTGTCATTTATTTTTAGATTCACGTTTTTAGCTGTCACGTGTCGTTCAGATAATCCGGTGGAGCTAGATGATGGAAGTAAATAAGGATGAAGCGAGGCGTTGTATTGATCTGGCGAGGGGTGCCTTTAACGTGGGCAACCTGGAGAAGGCCAAAAAGTTTGCGGAAAAATCGATCAAGCTGTTCCCGTTAAAGGAGGCTGAAGATTTGCTACGACGGATCAAAAGTGCCTCCAGCTCATCATCGCGTCCCGGCTCTGAAAGTACTGCCAGAAAACGAGCAACGGCTGCCAACAAAGAAAACGAGAAAGAACCGAAGTTGAACGTTGATTATACTCAGAAACAGCTGGATGTTGTACAGAGGATAAAAAAAAGTAAAGATTATTATGAGATTCTCGGAATCACCAAAGAGGCAACGGATTCGGATATAAAGAAAGCTTACAAGAAACTAGCGCTGCAGTTGCATCCGGACAAGAATAAAGCTCCCGGCTCCGTGGAAGCTTTCAAGTCGGTCGGAAATGCCGTGGCCACATTAACCGATGCTCAGAAACGCAAAGAGTATGATTTGTTCGGTAATCAGGAAACGTCGTCTAGTCATTTCTCGTCGGCCTCTAACGGAAATAGATATCGAAATAGATTCGAGTCCGATATCGATCCGAATAATTTGTTCAACGTGTTCTTCGGGGGAAATTTCCCGCATCAGCACCAGCGCACCAACCAGGCACGATGGCAATCGAACGATACTCAATTCTACAGCCAGCCCATGGTCGTGGTGATACTTTGCATCGTCGTTTTCTGGATGCTTTCGGCCTTTAGCTCGGATCCACACTATAGCATTTATCAGACACCGTAAGTTATGGAATAAATGATTTTATTTTTTATCGAATTTTTTTTTTCGATTTCAGCAAATACCCGATCGAACGGCGCACTCTGAACCTGAAGGTTCCGTACTACGTTAAGGAAAACTTTGTCAAAGAATACCAGGGATCATTCAGTCGGCTGGAGAAATCGGTGGAGGAAGACTTCGTCGTGTACACCAAAATAATGTGCAACCAGGAACGCCGGGAAAGGGACAGCAAGATAGCCCGGGCCAAAAGTTTTGGCAGCTGGAACCAGATTAATCAGGCCCAGCAGCAGCCAATGCCATCCTGCGAACAGCTCTACAAGCTGGGTATTGGACGAGTTTATCCGTAAGCTTGAGTCGGGATTTAATCTGGGTTCAAAGTTGGTCGAATAAATATTTAAAAAAATCATCAACCAAAATAGATGATACTATGTCCTCACTTGAAAGCTGGTTATGGTAAGCCTAAATGTTTAAGTTATTGCTGAATAAAATAAATGTTATTTTTCTATTCAAAATGAGCGAGATATGTGGTATCAGAATCAACAGGCAGTTGATGAAAACTCCTAGGATTATTTCTTATTCGCTTGAACAATTGGTTTTAAACTAAGTAGGCACTGAAGTTATTCTCGGATCGTAAGCAGAATCCAAAGTGATTGTTAAATTTTATTTAAAAACCTATTAGAAAACAAAAAAACATTTTTTTTATTTTTAAGTGAGGTTAGTTGAATTTTTATTTTTGTTAAAAAGTTTTGGAATAAAATCAAAAGGATATTTTTTTTTATCTCACCTAAGCCCATTTTACCATTTTAATGATTCTCATACACCTAAGTATAGTGAAAATTGTACCGGATTGATAAAATAAATTAAAATTATTCCAGTGAAAATCGCTGAATCGTCGTATTATTTTTCAACATTTCAACGATGGAAATTCGTGCTGAGATAAAAAAAAAAGATTATTATTAATAAACGAATAAAAGAATTGTGGCGGAATGATAACTCACTGTAGCTCTTCGCGGCCCAAATACGAGATATCTTGTTTTTTTCTCGCTTGAGACGAGTGCGTTTGACTGAGAAGCATAATCCAAATGAGTTACTTTAGACCTTAGTTTAGGCCCTAGTGTGTGACATCTAAGGCCAATAGAAAACCAGAATTTTCAAATGTAACTATCTCGTCTTAAACTTTTGTTGAAACAAAATTTTCTTTAGAAATATGCGTTTTCTATAGGGGAGGATTTTCAAATGTAACTATGGCGTCTTAAACTTTTGTTGAAACAAAATTTTCTTTGGAAATATGCGTTTTCTATACCTATCTAATATCAACAATATTGTTGATCATACGCAAAAATAAAGTTAAGATGATGAATAGAAAATTTATCCACCTTTAATAGGCAAAAAAAAAGATTTCAAGTTACTGTTATGTAGTCCGAGTTATTTCATTCAAAGTACAAGTACTTTTATATTTTTTCAAAATTTCGTATTGGAAGCAAAAACTGTTCTACCGGGATTTTTTTTTAAATTTCATTTTCGGATTCAGCGTCCGATTTCACATTCAAAATATAGGTCAGTCAATAAAGTTCACGATTTTTTTTTTAATTTTGTAAACTAGTGTTATTATTTACCTTTACAGAATAAATTAAAAAAATCTGTCTAAACTGCACAGTTCATGAATTATCAAAATTTTAAGAAAGAACTCATTAATTTTTGTACAAAAAATTGACACTAAACCAAATTTAAGAGTATAAACCAAAACACATCGTTGGAAAAACTAACTGGTTCATCAACAGATGAGGTGAATCCCGTCGTTGTTAATCGAATATTATCGATTTCTGGCTTGTTTTATCACCATCTCGTCAGCAGATCGATGATACAGATGATATCAACAATTTAAGATCCTTTTCTTTAAGCCAACTCGAGCTGCAATAAACGTTTAATGCGCGAGCGAAACCAAAATTTTCGATGAAATTGTATAGTCCTTAAGAGCTTTTTTATTTGAGTTAATGAGTTTCGGAAGGATTTGACCTTTCGAGAAAACGATTTTTATTTGGATGTGAGCATTAATAAATTGTATATTTAGTCTTGTAATGTTAAATGTCAAGAGCTCATAATGGTTTTCAAAATTGCGGGGCAATGTCGAAAATAGATGGCATTGCAATTACTTTTGCGAAAAATTGGCGTTAATTTGGTATAGAGAGTCATTTCTCTAGTGTGTGGTGGTTATACTCTAGAAGATTTGTGAAGTATTTTAATTTTTTTTTTCTAAATTAACACCATCTTTTTTATATGAATTAATTTAGCGTCGATCTAGAATATGGCCGATTAATTTTTTCTTGTTCAAATAGGTATGGTTAAAAATCGGGAAAAAATAATGTTTCAATGAGAACAATGATCAAAATGCAACTGTTTGTCGAAGTTCACAAACATTAAACATGTACTTAAAACGACAATTTTTTGACAAGCTGAAATAATTTTTCCTTATATTTATGAAAAACCAAAGGTTTCGGGCTAGTTTAAATCTAGGGCTGAGAAACAGAAAAAAAACGTTCAAATGTTAAATTGATCTGAATAAATCACCGACCAGTTAGTTTTGTTTCTTTAGAATGATTATTATGAATCCGTTTAAGTCTTTCGGAAAGTTAAGCATCGAACCGGTTTACAAATTTTATCAATCTGCCTTGCCTGCCTTTGTTATAAAACAATAGTTTTATTGATTTTTTTTTATTCCGGTACGAGTTTTTCTTCTTAAACAATTACTACTCTTTTCAAAAGATGCTCAGTTTATTGTTGAAAAGTAAAACAATCTGGAAAAGTGGTGCAGCGAATATCTATTATCCACGCTCAGGTTTGAATATAAAACATTGAGTTATTCTTTACATTTCTCACGCACATTAACTGGCGTTCCACTACACTATGGGAGATCAGGCAGACGAAAAAACGGAAAAGGGGTGTCACCAATACTATTTTCTATTTTTTTTTAATAGAAACTAGACATTTTGATTAAGAGAATTTCAAAATTTTAGGGTCTATCTACAGCGTGTAATTGATAAATAATGATAAAAAATGACCATTTTATCGCTAAAACTCTCTCGTTTCTCAACTGATTTTTACAAAACTTATAGTTTTTGAAAGCGTGGCGTTACTCAAATATGATTTTTGACGACATTCAGCTACAATTTCAGCTATTTCTAAGTTAAAGAAATAGCCGAAGATTTTTTTTTTAAATACATGCTTTGGGATAAAGGCTGTAAGTCAATTATTAAATGCTCGAAAAAAAATTCACTTAGTGCTCGAGAAAGCTGAATGTTAGCTATATATGTTGCACTTAAGGTAATATTTTTTTTTATTTCTTAAGATCATGGCCACAAAATGTATATAGGGGTGTAAAAATCGTACTTATAAATCAGTCAACCGCCAAAGCTGTTCCAATCACAGCAGAAAATTTATGAAAAGTTAAGTTGACTTAATTGGTGAAATTTTGGCATCTTTAGATTTATTAAACACGAAACACATACATAATTTTTAACGCTTTTTCAAAGGTAGCTGTTTTTTGAAATTTTTATCGATCTGCTCTTTCTGAGACTATTCTAACACCTAAGCTTGGCTTTGCACTGGATTTTGAGTTAAAATCGGTTGAGAAACAAAAGAGTTTTAGCGGAAAAAGTGTTAGGGTCATTTGACCCCCAGCGGTATGAAAGGTATACTACACTAGTTGATCCGGTATGCTTTGCTACACCTTCCAACCCTAAATAAAATTTTAGGAAATTATTTAAATTTGGTTTTTTTTGGTATCATTTTATATCAAATTTCAAACTAATTCAGAAGCCGCTTCAAAATGTAAGCTTGAACTGGAGATTCGAATTGCCCTATGTTGGGGTGCTGGGTACCTTCCGTGGACTGTATTTCCTATTTCAATGGTTGGGGGGCTTGGGTTTGGGTTGCTGGAAGATTGATGAATTCCTTCGGTGATAGTTGTGACTTCCTGGGTGGGTAATTTAACTCCGATTTGCAGGTAAGTTACGATTTATTCACAACGCATTTTGTTTTGGGCACAATTTATTTACACAGCAATTTTGGGGAAAGTCAACAATTTAATCAAACATTTATTCTTACTACGACATTAATTTAACTACAAGACTACAAAACATCTGTGCCAATGCAATGGCAGGTTTCCTTATTCAAGACTTAAATTATACAATATTACAAATGGAAAAATTGGTAAGAGATAAAACATATAAGCACAAAAGGTGCATTTTTCTTCGATCTCCTCACCTAGATGCATCGATCAGCTGCTTCATTAGAGATGCTGACAGTTGGCTATCTTGATCTCTATCAACATGTCCATCTTCATTAAATGCTCAGAGACGTAAGAAGGGTCCTTGATTCTTTTTCACTTGTAATCCAACATCCTCGCCCATCCTGAAACCGCTTGCGTTTCTGAAACTAAAAAAAAATCTCACAAACACAAGGGGGAGGTCTGATCTGTCTGATTTTAAAGGGAACGTAGGTGATCTTGAGGCTGGAATGATTCTGGAAACATGCAGACAACAGTTGTAACAGTTTTAAGAGTTGCTACCCTCACAACGCCGTCTGATCCTGGATGCAGCTCTTCAACACGGCCCATTTTCCAACGCGAGTGTGGAAGATTATCGTCCTTAACGATGACAAGTCTTCCAACAGATATCTCAACCGGCGATCTCCATCTCTAGTAACGTCCTTGTCGTTGTCCCAAAAATGCTGAAGCTTTTTCTGCAGCACTTGGCTCTGATTTAGCCGATTCATCGGTACCTCCTTATAGTCCTTTTCCGGTAGTTGTTGCAATGCTTCCCCAACCAAAAAATGGTCAGGAGTAAGTGGTTGAAGGGGTTGGGAAGGTTGGGTCATCAGTCAACGCAGTTATTGGTCTCGAGTTCAAACAATTCTCCACTTGCACTAGAAACGTGGCCATATCTTCAAAATGGACAGCGTTTTCTCCGAGAACCTTCAGCAGATGCTTCAAGGCCGATCTGAATGCAGCTTTCCAAAGTCCTCCAAATTGGGGGGTAGCCGGTGGAATGAAATGCCATTGAATTTGGTTGTTAACGCACTCCCTTGACTTGATACCTTCTCCTGGTGTTGGCTGTCACGCAAAAGTTTCAACAATTCCCGTAGTAAATTTCGAGCTCCAACGATGTTGGTACCATTGTCCGAGTATACGTCGGAACAATACCCTCTTCTTCCAATAAAACGGCGTAATGTTTGGAGAAAACGGTCCGTCGATAGGTCTTTAGGTGGATAGGTCGATAGGTGGTAAATCCTTTTTACGGATTGCGTTCCAAGGCACGGCGAGCCACCGCGTCCCCCCAGTTTGCTAATCTGGGTTCATGGTTGCAATTGGTGACTCATGATACTTTGTACCCCTACACCATAAAGTTCACCTGGGCCTCTGGCCCTAATTCCCATCCGGACCTGCAACGAAGGCTATACCCGTTATGGTAGACCATACTCGCGCAAAGCGCTCCACGGCAACACTCGTTTAATCGTTCTACACCATCAATCATCATCCCCTCTTCTGTCACGATTCACGACTCACGGGCTGGCAGTCAGTTCGCCGCTACTCGTGACTCGAGGCCCACATTCGGCCTCTTACCACAATTTGAGGCACAAGGCTCTATGCCTCTCCTCGTGACTCGAGACCCTCTCACGCTCATCCCTCTTGACACAATTCGAGACGCCTTGACTCGCCTCTCCTCGTGTCTTGAGGGCCCTCTATCAACCCATCTCTTGTTGGAGACGAGAACAACTCGCCTCTCCTCAAGTCTGGAGATATTCACACACCTAACTTGTTCTCCGTCTCAACTCTTCGAGACTCAGCCCGAGGCCCTTTCACTGGGCGCCACATGTTTAACACGTTCGTCGCCACGGCACCCATATTCGGGTGACGGGTGTATTTCCTGGGGGGGGCCCGTCACATCAAAAAGCGTGTGACGCTCTCTTACTTGAGTTTACCGCTCAGCTTCGCCACACGTTTCAAATAGTGGAGTTCTCCCTCTTTGCTTTCTCTCTCTGAAAATTTCTTTGGGCCCGGCTAATAAAACAACCAAAATGAGCGTGGCGACGAACGTGTTAAGGCGCAAGACTCTCTGCTCGTCGTGAGTCGATCATATCCGCGAATCGGGGCTAGGACCACCCGACGAGCGAATTCAACCAACACCCGTCGCCCCGCATATCGGTGGTCGCGACTACCCGATACGCGTGGCGACCTCTCCTTCTTGCGACTGAGCACTGGTACCAAGGCACCCGGTCGCACCACGCTTGTGCCACACTCGGCACGCAGCTCGTCGGCGGGCTGGGTGCATCAAGTGTGACGTACGCCTACAGGTGACAAGTCTGTAGACACGTTTCCACTCTGCACCACGGGGAGGTGGAACTACTTCGCAGAGTTCCGTCGATAGGTCTGATACTAGTGCCAGGTGTACTGCCTTTGTGCATAAACAGATGAAAACAGCAACGTAGGCCTTGGTTGCTGGTCGTCTTGGAGCTTAACGATCATATACTGGCCAAAGTAGTCTACTCCGATCTTGGAAAACGGTCTGGATCTCGTGGCACGAGCCATCGGTAGTTCACCCATGAACTGCTGGATAGGACTATAGGCCTATAGGCTTGGAGCGGAAACACTGTTTACAGTTGTGTATAATCTGCCGAGGAACATTCCGGACTCCAAGGAGCCAATACTTCAAACGAACGGAACTAATCAGCAACTGCGATCCAGCGTGCATCAACTTCTGATGATAGTGCTCGTACATCATAACCGTAAAGGGGTGTTTCGCTGGTAAAACTATTATGTGTTTGGTATTTTCTGACTCCTCCAATTTCCCCAATCGGCCGCCAACTCGTATTAAGTTTTCCCAAGAAATTCGAGGAACAAACCATCTTAGGGGCAAACTTCGGTGAACCTCTTTTCATTCGACTAGGCACTTCTAATCTTCAGGGAACGTCTCCTGCTGTATTCGGCGTACTAGGGCGTATTCTGCATCTTTTATTTCTACGACAGTTAGAAAACTCTTAGGATTTGTTTCATTTTCTTCTAAATACGCATCAGGCGCATCCAGTATGCTGTGCTGGGTATAAGCTTGTTGAACGACGAGAATTTGCTGACGTATTCCACTTCAAAATCGAGCTGTCTTGTTGTCAGGTTCACTGCAACATGCCGAACTTCTGCATCTGCTCCCTCAGTGCAAAAGCTGCTAGGTTGTTCCGAAGAATAATTCTGCAGCAGCCATTCGGGACCGTTCCACCATAGCTAGTTCGGGATGTACACCACGGGAAATTAGATCAGCTGGATTCTGCCTGCTGGAACATGTCTCCAAACACAGTTCTCCATAGCAGATTTGATTTTTGCTACACGGTTTGCAACGAACGTAGCGCACGTCGTAGGAATCGACTTCAACCACTGCAGCACGCAAGTTGAATCCGTCCGCAAGTTGAACATCTCCATTTAAACCTTCAACGGCTCTCGTACCTTGCAGGATAATTCAGCTGCTAAAAGTGCTTCGCACATCTCCAACCTGGGTATCCACTGCATCTCAGAGGGGCGACCTTCGATTTCGCCGCTAGTATGATCTACAAAGTTCTCGAAACCATTAAAACCACGAAAATCATTCCTTATGGATCGATTGCTTTTGATGTATGCGCAGGCACCATACGCCTTCTCCGATGCGTCCGAGAAGAATTTGGAATTACTGCACAACGCTGTATCTTCAACTCGTTCATTAAGTGGAGCTACCGATGGAAATTACGCCATTCTCGTTCAACTACAGGTGGAACAGGATGATCCCAGCCAAGCTCCCACCATACCAAGCGGGTCGAATAACATTGCAATTGCCGACAGAAGAAGATGAGAAGTGTTGTTTGGAAACACTGCAAATAGAGTTGTGCAATGTCTGCAAATTTGGTATACTTTGAAGAAATAAACTAATTGTAAAAAAAAAGATTACTTTTAACATGATTTTGGTGGAAAAAAGACTATTGACTAAAACTGCGTGAAATGGCGACACAATCCAACAAATCATTTTTTGGTGCACTTATGTTGGAGTTCATTGAAAATGGACATAACAATGTCTGGAATCCTCTGTAAACGAAAAAGACAATGTAAAACGGAAGAAAATTCATTTTCAAGTTTATCCCGGAAGATATTCGCTTTGAGCTTTCGCTGGGAATCAAGAAATAAAAACTTATAAATTGCTTAATTTTTGCCCCAAGAGGATGGCACCAGCATTAAAATTCCTCCAAATATAAGTATGTATGGGTGATGCAAAAGGTGACTACTGGGAATTTGAATTGAATAAAAAAACTGCGAAGCGATAAACAACCCATGAATCCACGTTCGATATGATGGAAGTTCAAATGAACGTTTTCCTCCATTAATAAGGCACTGTCCAGTGTCCCTTACTTGAGGAGTGAATAAAAATAGATGTTTGAAGATTGATAGTATTAAAACATTTACAACATTCTTTTTGATTGAGTTCTGTTTTAAGATCCACTTATCTAATATAATTTGACAGTAATATAACGAAAATAGTTCAAACCTGCCCCGATTCTCCTCATTTTGTGGTACCGAACCAATTTCATGAAAATAAATAATCATTACCCTCTCCATACTTGATAATATTTTTTGTGAAAATTCAAAGGCTCAAAAAAGTTTGTCGAGTCAGCTAGTATATTTATAAACATTTATTAAACACAATTTTTTTTAGTATTACTCTTAAATATTTGTTTATTATCCAAAATCTAATAAAAACATCGTACACTTTATTTACTGTGTCGTTTCTTCCAAGTTTGGTGGCCGTTTAGGGAACAATTATATATATATGTCAGGTGGAATCAAATGTCATTGCAACGGAGAACACAATCATGTATCTACTCACAATTAGGTATATCTACACAATAAGGTATTCGGAAACTATTCCGTTAATAGGATCTAAAAATCTTCAGTTAAAAAGCTTGTGATTTTGAAGTCTGAATCAAAATTAGAGGTAGTTGTTGTATCAGCTGTTCAGCTTTCCAAACGCGTTCAAAAGTAATTAAAACTGACCTCATACTTGAGAAACCAGCTGGACCTTGTTGTTTAAAAAACATTTAGAACGACTTTAAGAAGTAACATGTTAATGGTAGACTTTAGATGAATTGTTATAAATTTTATATTTTTATCCATTATAATATAAACACCTCTAATTAAAAAAAAATATTTTTAATCAATATCAGTTAAAAAATTCAGCGTCTAACAATTTGATAACAAACCGGGTAATTTAACCAAGTCTCGAACTCGTTGCCATGAACGAGCTTTTACAAGCCGGTGCCCGTTTCTTGTTCACCTCGTCAAAATGCACTCCCCTATTACGCAAGGTGTACTGTTTCCGGCTATCAATCAATCTCTACTCTGCTCAGCTTAGTCAAACAGTTGATCTCGCGCAGGGTAGATCGGTTAACAAGATGCTGATTCTCGTGGGCATTTTAATCGGGTTCGCTACCCTTTTGCTGATTTGGTATCACAAACAGCGGACGAAACTCGCAGCACTGTCTCATTTTCCCGGCCCAAAACCGCACCTGATTCTGGGAAATGGGGGATACTTTTGACAACAAGGATGCTGCCGAAATTTTTCAAATCTATCTGGAGCTGCACCGCACTTACGGCCCCGATCTGGTAACCTATGGGCTGTTCTGTGAAGCAATGCTCCAGATATCGAGTGCTGCAGCCCTGGAGAAAATTTTGCCACCCAAAGTGACCAAAAAGGACTATATGTATGGGTTTCTGGAATCGTGGCTCGGTACCGGGCTGATTACGTCCGGTGGGGAAAAGTGGTTCCATCGCAGGAAAATCTTGACCCTGTCGTTTCATTTCAAAATCCTGGACCAATTTCTGGATGTCTTCAACGAGAGAGTCGGACAAGTTGGTTCGAAAGTTGCAACCTCACGCCCGAGATGGGAAGGATTTCGACATTCACAACTACATTTGCGTTGCACGCGCTTAACGGACTTTGCGGTAAGTTGGATTAGTGGGGGAAAAACCCGTGATAAGGGAAAAATGTGAAAAAAAATTATCATTTATGGTCGATCACATCGATTTTTACAAAATGAATATCAATTTGAAGCTTAATAATGGACTTAACCACACACAAAGTTTCAGATCGTTCGACTGATGTATGCTCAAAATATACAATTTTGTATAAGAATTTATCTTTTCAAAAAGTGAATTGATTAAAATACCTTTTTCATGAAAAAGGGGTTAATTTTTGCAATAAATGTCACCTCTGTAGCATTTTCATCAATCTTCAAGAGACATTCACATCACATTGAAATGTTTCTCAACAACTTTTTCGGCTGAAAAACTGAGTTTATTGAAGTTATGACTGTTTATTTTTCTGGAAAATAAGCGCCAAATAGAGCTTCACTCAGATGTCTCAGGAGATCGTTTAAATGGACGGAAGATTTGAATTTCTGAAAAGAAAGCACAAAAGATAAGGAATATTTCGGGTCTTTCAACCTCCGACTTTGATATTTTTTTTGGGATTAAGGGGTCGAAGTTTACTGTATTTTGACAATATTATTATCAAAAAATTTGTCTTCTCTAAATTTGAGAAACAGAGATTTTCCGGAACAATTTAGATTTTTTGCATAAAATATTGATTGGTTGGGATTTCAAAATTAATCTGACTTAAAAGAAGTCCCTCAAAGTCAAAGCAGTTTGACAAAGGAACTTTGACACTTTTCAGAAATTGCTTGTCGGAAAACAGTTGATTAGAGCACATAAATTACTAAAATTATGTAAATATCCACTTATTCAGCAAACAAATGTGTCATATTAACCGAGTTTTATTTCCAGTAGCATGTAATCAATGAACGTGTTCAATTTTATACGGCAATTTGTATGGAAGCAGAAATTTTTGCAGATGATCAACCAAGAAACTAAAAAAATATATTTATTTTGAATTGCTTGTAAGACATCGAATATCATTTCTGGGGTACAAGTAAGGGTTGGTTTTTGTTGACATCAAATGTATTGCAAGAACCGAGAAATATTTAAAAATTCAAAAGTTTTTACAACTCCCATATCTTTTTTGGTAGTTTTTACTGCCACAAATAGCAAAACAAAGTTTTGTAGCATTTCTATAGATCTTGAAATGACGCAAAAATTGTTGTTTATCAAAAAGATTGTTGAAAAAAAAGAGGTATGCTAAAAATAGGTGATCCCGAAAAATAAACCTTTTTTTCGTGACCTTTATCCAATTAAACAATTTTGCTGACACGCGTACAAACTTGATATAGATGAATTTAAACAATAACGTTTTCTTCATACAGGGGTTATTATCTGCGTACCCCTGTCAAGAAGCTAGTTATTAATTAATGCGCATAAATTAGCGAGGGAAATGCAATTGTAACTCGTTCACACCGTTAATGCTTTGGATCACTTGATTCTATAACCAGGTATCTTCTGTAGGTGTAATTATGATCAATCAGAGATAATCACGTTCAATATTCTTATTTCATAGATAAGAGCAGACCTAGTCAAAGTTCTAAGTGGATGACTCAATAAGTTCGAAAACGCGATCAGCTGAATTGTTGGCTCAGATTCGGTTCGAAAATTACTGAATCGGCAAAACAAGGTAGTGCAATCGATGTTAGGCTAAACAATTTCAAATCTTGTAAGGTCGATAATAATTTAACCTTCCTAGTGCAATGTTGTTAGTACAAGAGAAACTTAATAACACCTAACTTGTTGGTTTGACTGAGGTAGTTAAATTTGCGCTATAGTCTGAAGTAATAGAGGTCACTGTCTATTCATCTGTTAGATGACTGAAATTTTAGTTTAATCAAGCTTAAATACTTTGGAAAAAAAAACTTTACAATTTAATTTTATTCTGACAAATGATTCAGATTCGCTTTATTTATCAATTTGCTTAAATATGTGCATTTGGTAACCTGTTCTGGAACGATAACAGGAACACAAAAATGTAGTGGTCGTCCAGCTAGTATTATAACAGGGTAGTTTTATCATTATCTGATCTGATTGTACATTAGGGTGTTTCTAATTACAACTTTTGAAGAAATAAAAAATGCATGGGCCAGATTTTTATAATAAGGCTAGCTGACTATTCAAAAGTGAAATTAATCAAAAAAAATTTTTTTTGTGGTCATCATTTTAAAACAAATGAAAAAAATAATTCAAAAAGAACCGCTTTAAAATGAAAGTTGCAACGTAAGTTCCGAATTGCAATTCAAAGATGACTTTAATTTTTGAAACTTGAAATCTTAATCACTGTTTTTCATACCCTAAAACGGGGCATCATGCAACAGCAGGATTAGATGCAACATTTTTTTTACCACAACACTTATTCAAAGTTTATGTTTATATAATGTTATAAAGTTATCATCTAATGATAACAAAATGATGATGACATCGTTTCTCACATCGTGAAAAAGTTTTTGATGTTTTTGATTCTCATAGAAAATTAAAAAAAATGAGCAATAGATGTACATATTTTTACATTTTTCAATGCCGTCTAAAATTTTACCCAGTATGACGGATTGGCTTAAACCTACAAACTTTATATTGCTTTATTATCCTACTAGCTTACCCGGCAAACTTTGTTTAGCCTTTGAATTTTCATAAAAATATTGCTCATGTGAGTAGATGGTAAATCATTATTCATGTTCATGGAATTGGATTGGTACCGTAAAATGTGAAAAATAGTGACAGTTTACGGACTTTTTTCGTTATATTTCTGTGAAATAAGGCCCTCAGAGCTAAGGGGGTATAAGTGCAAAAATGATCGATTTTGAGTAGACGATGCCAAAGAATTTTTCATATTTCCAACTATATTTGGTGATTTTATCAGATTTTTAGAATTTTATTTACATTTTTTCACGCCCGAGAGCAAAATACAAATTTCTGAAAAATTCTGAAACTAAGTTTTTTTTCTGCTTTCTTTTATAATATTCTCTCTTAGCTTTTGATTTCCTGAAGTAAAACGAAATTTTTTGAGCTCTTCGAGTTGAGATCTTTTGCAATGTAAAGTTATTTAAATTCCTGGTTAGATGATAAAGGAATAAGATATTAAATTTAAAATTGTAATTTTTTTAGGATGTGTGTTACTTTTTTCATCAATGTTCACATCTGGAATATATAATTTGATGTTTGATTCAATAATTGGATTTTCAGTTGTGATATTGAATAAAAAATCAGAAATGAAACTCATTAATTTTCGTCGCATATCCTTATTACTTTTCATGATTAGTAACATTTGAGTGTAACCAATGCTTAGTAGTACATTTTATTTAAAAAATATTTTATCTTATTTTTTTTCTTATCACTGATATTTGATTTAAAACTTCTTTTTTGTTGTGGCTTGGCTCAAATTATTGTGGGGCTTAAATTTTTACTTTTCAGGCATCTTGTGTTTGAAGATGTTATTGAGTCAAAACCTGTTTCTGACTTCTGATACTGAGAGTGGAATCTGTTTTAGTTCTACAAAGGAAAACCTTTTTTCTATTCCACATTCGTTTAGTTTTCAAGCGTTTAAGCATGAAAGTAGAATGAAGATCTTTTCCATCGTTTCCTTATTTTTCAATTATTTCTTTTCCATGATGAATAAAGACATGGTGACTTTGTGATTATCATAAAATCTCAAAGTTGATACCATTCTAATCTGAAAACTCACTGAATCCATTCTTATCATATTATAAAAAAATATTTTAAATAAACTTAAGATTGCCCTGTACTTATAAGGTACCAATAAGACATTCTCGTTGTATTACCATAAATATGTAATGGAATATTTCATCATTAGGATAGAAGCACTAGTTATTGAACAGGTACCATATATTGAACACTAGTAAAGCACTAACCAATTAAAACAATAATATTCAGTAGAAAAATAAAATAAAAATCGTTGTGCCACTGTTGAAGCATTTTCTTCCTCTGTTAAAATTTTATCAAGAATTTTGGACTCTTAAAGCCACAATCCCCGAAACTAGAACATGTGTTCAAATTTTGGCTTGGTTTTTTGACTGAATGAAGAAAACAGCCTTTTTATGATTGGGAGAAAAATTGGATTAAAGACATACAAACGTCTAAGATAATAATATGAGTGTTTTCAACTAGTTCATTTTAAATGATTTTTGAAAGAGTAAAAGCCTTTATTATCCCTATTTTCTTAAAACTTAACAAATTAAAGTGTTCAATCGTTGGATCACAGAAAACGCTAATGTTTCAATTATTGAATGTTCAATCTTTCAGTACTTGTTTTGTAAAGAAATGCATGTACCAGTTATTCAACAAACATCGGTTGGTGTTTGGAAATACAAACAAACTGTTTCTTGATCGCTAGCTCAACTAAAACCGCTCCTTCAAAGCATACTATCAAGCGAAATACCTCTGAATATATACAATGATATTCAATGTTTACGTGTTCAATATTTGAATCATTATGTTCAATCATTGGGACAAAAGTTATTTTGAATAAAAAGGCTTAAATGATGGTTTCAAAGCATATTTCCGCGAAAAAAATATTATAATAGGAAAATCCTGACAATGTGCGGGCATTTCATTTCAAAATATCGTAGCTTTATGATTCGAGAAACCAATCATGATTACCTATTTTTTGAATTAGAGTTTTTTGTTTGTTTTGCAAACAAAGTGAACTAGTCCAGGCAATCTGGCAAGCTTTGGGTAGATTAGCACAAAAATTATAAAGCTGCCTTGAGTATGTAGCAAAAATCACAATTTTTGGCAATATGCTCCCTTCCGGCTAATAGCGTTTTCTGCATCTGATAAGGAAAATTTACAATCAAATCCAAGTAAGTATCCATTTTACTGGTGCCACGTGAAGAGTACAGTCAGTGGCATTGAACATTTCCTACATAAAAATGGATGAGCATTAGACTAGTTCACTTTTCGGTTTTTTTCGCAGATCAAAGCCGGACTCATATGGGTTGTTCCTCATGCATTTTCAAGTATTTCTGCCAAATTTGAGATCTTTTGAACTAAACTCTGTTCTGCGCAATGAGTTTTTGTGAAAAAAGACCATTTTTCTTGAAAATATTCTTATGAGAGTTCTAGCAAGCCACTGTTAATGTTAAACGGTACTTGATTGAATAAAATATCCTTTCTTGTGCACAAGTTGGTGTGGAGCAAACTTGAATGAAAAATATTTTATCAAATCAAATTTGTTGCAAACATCTTTAAATAACTTGATCGCTATACAACCAATTTGTATATTTATTACATCAATGGAAAGGTAATAAAAAGGGCTAGCTTTACAAAAAAAGATTTTGTGAAACATATTTTTTTCTGATTTACTACAGATTTTTAAACCTCAACTTGTAAGTAAAATTTCTGTACAAGTTGGTAGTTTATGATTTTTTAAATTTTTTCGGTTTGTTTTGAACGATTCTCTAGAACAGATTCATAAAAATGGTTATAATATCAACCACCATGCAACATAAAATTACCGTATTATAATAACAGTGGCTTGCTAGAACTCTCATAATAATATTTTCTAGAAAAATTGTCTTTTTTCACGAAAACTCATTGCGCAGAACAGAGATTAGTTCAAATGATCTCAAAATTGGCAGAAATACTTGAAAATGCATGAGGAACAACCCATATAAGTCCGGCTTTGATCTGCGAAAAAAACCGAAAAGTGAAATAGTCTAATGAGCATCAGTAAGCCTTGATTGCTTTTGGAGCCTTCCTACTCTGGGTGGTTTGAATGAAAAAAATTATGGAAATCGGGTGCCATGACTTTTATTTGATACGAATAAAAACAAAAAAATAATTATCAAATTCCACTAAAACATTTTATAAATTATCTTTCCGTTGTGTTTTTCTTCGCGCGAAGACGAACACAAAAAAAATTGCATGCAAATCGGAAGAACCCTGCAAGAGTTTTTGATGTTCGCACATATTTATGCCTCCATCTATATATATAAAAATGAATGTTTGTCTGTCTGTCTGTTCCCTATAGACTCGGAAACTACTGAACAGATCATCGTCAAAATTGGCATCTGAGGGTTTTTGGGGCCAGAGATGGTTTCTATAATAGTTAAAACCCCATCCGACTTAGGAGAGGGGGGGCTCCCATACAAAGTTTGTAGTTTTTCGAACCAAATTAAAGTCATGACATCCATTTTCTAGAGATTTTTTTTTTCCTTTAGACGGTTTGTTTTTCGTCTCCATGGTCGAGGCGTCGCGAACATACGTGGCTAGAGGATAGTAACCATGGCATAGCATACTGATAAGTGGGATTATTTTGGCGCGTATTTCTCAACCAAGGATATTTTCAATGCAAGGGGTGGCGATAAGACTTGATGTGATTTTTTTTTTCAACTTGATTCCTAGCTCATTTGTACAGCACATGGTTATGAATGACGCCTAGATGTGACATTTCGCCGATCGAATAAAACATATATGTACATTCTGAAATTGAAAAGTCATGATATCCATTTTAAGAGATTTTCTTCTCTTTGAGGGGTTTGTTTTTCGTCTCTATGGTCAAGCAAATGTTGTCGCAAGTGGATAGTAACCAAAGCATACTGTTAATTGATCGCTGGAAAAATTTAACAATTTGGCGCCTATTTCTCAACCAAGTATATTTCTTTTGCACGTGGGGGCGATATGCAACCTAGATATGATATGTTTTTTCTTGCTTAATTGTACACAGCACGTGGAAATAAATGACTTCCATATTTGTTGTCCATATAGCATTTGTTGTCTAAAATATAAATTTAGTTCTGATGCTAATGAAATAATGGTATGACACTATGCGGACAATTGAAAAATATGCTGAAAGTAAAGAATTTACATACAATTTTGAAACCCATTTCGCCTACAAGTTTATTTTTGAATCATATTGATAACAGAAATATGAGTAAGATGTTTTCTACAAAGGTAGATCGTAAACATTTGGTTGAACATGTAAAATGTACTTAACTGAAAAAGAAGATAAAAAAATGCGATCCGACACATGAACTGATCAAGAGCCTTTTATTTAAATAAGATAAGATAGGACTGACGTGTTAAAAAGTAAAAGGTATAATTGAAATAAACTGATTTTTATTGACCAAAAATGAGAGAATTCATTTTCTGAAAGAATTTTCATTCAAGGAACACTAGAGCATGTTAAAACGTTCAACTTTTCTCTGTTACAAAAAAATAAAAAAAATATGTTTTCTCCTAAAAACTGTTACTTCGGCCTAAATACACAACTGAAACGAATTAAGAAATGAAAATGGAAGCTTTTGATTTTAAATTATTCTGAAAAAACATCGTACTTTTTACTTACATACCAATTCAAGTACGTACTTAACATGAAAAGTGTTTTTGTGTTACATGGCTGCATAAAAGAGACTTTTGATCCGCTTCTTTTTTTGAAAAGGGAGATTTAAGAACTGATATTCAACTGGAAGCCAAATTTTTATGAGAAATTTTTAGTATACTTTTAAAGTGTTCAAAACAATATTCCCTACTGTCAACTTACACGGTGGGGCAAGGGCAAACATCGAACTTTTAAGAAATTCATCTTCAAAATGATTCAATATGTTGGAAAGACCAGAAGGGGTATTCCGAATGTTGAAACTGAAGCGGATATTTAAAATTCTTAAATGTCTTTTTAAATGAAGGTCATTTGCTTTGAACAGCATTCGTTAAAAGTGGAGTAACAAACATAAATTTATACTGCTGGAATACTGCAGATCAATGATATTATGAAACTTAATAAAACATACTTGAAACTTGATAAAACAAACAAACAGATATACGTATTAAATTCATTTTGAAGCCATTACTTTGATGCATCTAAAAATAAGCTTTGCATTTACACTTACCCCAATATACGGGACAAATGTTAACTTAGAAATTTGTTTTTGCCAAAATTTTTAAATATTTGACTTTCAAAGAGAAAAAAAAAACAAGGAGAAATTATAAAGTGACGCAACTGATATTTTTTGCTTTAATAAATTTATTTGAAAAAAGAAATTTGCACTGTATAAAATCGATAATTTTCATACCATGATAAGGGTTTTTAACTCAAAAATAGATGTGACAAATGTTTTTATGGAAGTTCGTAGCTTCCCACTTTGGGAAAAAGGTGGAAAATCCATCAATATTGACATTATTTGATTCATTATGAAGCTTCAAGAACAGAGTAAAAATTTCAGATCTTAAAAACAAGATTAGAGATCAAGCTTCAGTAAATAATATATACCATCTTTGAATTGCAATTCGGAACTCCAGCTGAAGCTCTTATTTCAAAGTTGTTGGTTCTAAACCATGATGAGGTTTGATTTAAAAAAAAACTCTTACAAAAATGTAAATTTGAATAAATTTTTATAAATTACATTTATTTTTGCAAGGTGTAGCATTGCATACCGGGTCAGCTAGTTTTTATATATAAGAGAGAAGAGAAGAGATGATACCAACACTGTTGATGTGATAATATTTTTCGGACAATCACCTTTTTTTTAAATAAATATTTTTATAATTCAGTTACCAGTCTGGCCTAAAATGCATCAAAAAGCAAATCAAAGATTCACCTTTTAAATCTCGTTTCCATATGCTGGAATATGATTGTTTTGCATCACGTCAAGGCCGTGCGAAATTTTTCTCACCTCCGGCAGAAATATATCTTAAATCATCCTAGGCTTGAAACATTTGATTTTACGCACAACATATATGCCGTTCACAAATTGAAACTAATTTTTAATTGTAAATTTCGATTTTCAATTCAATCAACCTTTTTAATGAGACTCTAAACATGACTTACAAAAACCCCATCTTGTCTTTCGAACGGGTTTTTACTAAGAAGTATAAAAAAATGATGTTGAAAAATCAACATCATTTTTGTTTCTTCCGTGGAACCGAGCCTGCTAATGGTTTTTGTGCCAATTTTTAAATTTCTTCAAGAAAATTTTCCGCTGAACAAATTTGTCGAATATTATAACTTCGTATCTTTTAAGACAAAAAAGTTATTAGTTGTTTAACAGGTGTATGTCTTTTGGCATTGATAAACAAGACATTCAATTGACACTACTGCTTGTTGATTTTTCAGTACAAAATATTCAATTTTCCCATACAAACCTAAAAGTTCAAATTTACTCATGTAAACGTTACTTAAAAATTCTATAAAAAAACATGGATGAGTTTTTTACCAAAACGAAGCTTTTAAGACCCCAGGCTTTGAGAAATTCAAAAATGACCCCAAACCGACTCAGTCTAATAGTTAATCAAGTGCAGAGTTTGAATTATACCATTTTAGCTTTAAAATTAGTTTATCGAATACTAATTTTATACATCAACAAGTGGCAAGCCATGTATTAGATGTTTAAGAATTTTTAACAAGAAAAACACAGTTTTCACCTTCTGCCCTTTCCAGGACTCCAGTATCTCAATTGAAAGCGACAAAATATTCAGAGCTTGATATTTTAAACTTAAAACCTTCGATTGAAAATTTATATACGTTTTATTAGTTTTCATCATTTTAAATCGTGTTTTAAATCGATCATGATTTATAATTAAGATACAAATATTATATCAATGTGAAAGTAGATAAATGCGCAATGTTTACTAAATTTGTATGATTCTTGTGCTTTCAATATCAATATATTTACAATAAAACTTGGAATTCGTTTTTGTTATTTTTATTTTATCAGTTTCTTATTGATCATTCATGAGATCACCCACTTTCCAATCTGTACTTTGTCAGTATAATTGAACATGTTGTATGATAAATAGATAAAGTTGATATTTTGAACTTCATAAATGAAGTTTTAAGCCTTTTATTTTGATAACTGGACGAATTTTAATATTGACTTTGATCACTGGAGATCTTGAAATAAAATTGAAAATTTTCTTCTTGGTATCTAAAAAAATTCAATTATCAACTATTGAATAAGTTCTTCTAAGTTTAAAATTGATTTTTTCCTAAACGAGAATTCACATTTCCAACCGTAATTAATTTTTGTTTTCAAATTCAATATACTACAATGAAATTTTTCAATCAATCCTTTAATTGAAAATGAAGAAAGGAAATGTTAATTAAGTTGAATAATAAATTACAACACTCTTCTAGCATTTTTTTAATTTGGTTAATTTTTCATCTCACCTGACATTTATTTGAGGATTCAGATTTTATTTAAAATCTGGTGTCATATTTTATGTATTTTATCTCTGTGCTATAATTCTTGAATCTGAAGCTTATTTGAAATTTCGATTCGAATTGTTTTTCTGATGTTTTTGAAATTTTGTTTGCAAATATTTAAGATAACTAGACTACATAGAACTTATTTTCACGAAAATTTCTAGTTCAGTGTAAGGAACATCCTTTTGGAGAATTTACCAATTTATTACCGCAAATAGCTTTGGTTTGAAACATGCATTCTGATTGGTTTTGAAAATTTTGGTTTATTTTATCGGTCAAATTTATTATTTTTTGAGTTTGTGAGATAATCATATGTAAGAAAACGGGTCCTACGCCAGGCCTGCATCACGTGTTTGTTAATTTAAAAATTTCATCAATTCAAACATAAATTTTCATGATTTCAGCTTGAAGAATTTTTTGTAGTATTTTTGACCACTGCATACAGCAGCCTTTTGCTTTTTCGCATAAAACCATTTTTAACTAAAAAAAATGTATAATTTAATACGAACAATACCAAAAAAAATCTGCAATTTGTGTTTATACATCATGGCACCAAAAATTTTCCAAAAACTAAATTTTCAAACATTTTCATTAAAAAAATTTCTAAGAGAGGGAAAAATCTCATGATTTTAGAAAATTTAAAATAACTGTTGAAACTAATAATTTATCTGACTACGTCAATTTCATGTACTATCAACCTTAAAACTTTAATGCATAAGCGGTATTATTGCCTGTCGATTTAACTTTTTAAGAAGTAAATGAAGTTGAAAAGTATTGCATGTTACACTAGTTGACGGTGCTTCTTAAGCTGATTTATGAAAATCTAATGCCGTCGGTAATTAAGATTGCTTAATTTCTTCTTTTCTTCGTTTTGTTCGCTTCCACGTCAGTTTTGACGATAGCGAGGAATAGAGTAGTTTTTGGCATTTCTTACGCACACTTGCTGAGCGTGTACAGATGAGACGGGACAGTTAACCTCAAAAACTCACGGTACAAAAAAAAAACGGGCAGCCGGTCGACACACATGGTCGTTTTTGAGGTAAATTGTCCCAAAACATAAAAGTGAAAAAGGTGAAACAACCAGTCTAATATCACGAACACTATCAGCGGCAAATAGGACAATGGTACAGCAGTGTTGCTTTATTTCCAGATTGCCGATATTTAAACAAAACGACTCCATTTATTGATGTTTTGGATGTTTTTTGTCTCTAAATACGTAAAAAAGCATCACAAATAATCGTTACAGACTTTTTAGGGTCGAGTCACACAATAACAGATATTGTTATTGTCAAAGTAAACATTGCATATTCAATTAAGTCACTGAAATATCATGTTTTTGGTTTTTTATTTACTACCTAGTATTTTTTAGTATTTAAGAATATATTTTAAGATCAAGTCGCTAGAACTTGAAAAGTTGAAAAAAGCTTGGTGGTCCGCACAAAAGTGTCTTAAAGGCTGCATGCGTCCCGTGGGTCGCCCTCTGCTCATCCCTGATCTACGTTAGTTTTTTTTTTGTATTTGCGAAAAAAACATTGTAGGACTACCAGAAATTCAGAAAAAACTAATTCCATGATTTCACAATAAAAGATCCACGATATGGTTGAATTTTCCTTTCTCGTTTATAAAAGAAGACACGGTTTGTAACGTTAAGCTTTTTTTAATTCCAATTGCTCTGTGATCTTCTACAGAGTTGTAGCCAGAGAGTCTTTCAATGAAAAACGTTTTTCTCCGAACAAAACTTTGCATTTCTTCTTACCAAACTTTAATTTTAAACCCATATTTTCGAAATCAGGAAAAAATGGAAACTTTTTAAACCTCAGACATTTTGAAATATAAAAAATGCAATTTTATATCCCTCTTTGTAAATCAATAGTGTTCAATGGTTTTTTCTCATGACAAATGGTATTCAATCTAACTTACTTCAATTCAACATTGCAACTCATTTGATCAATTTTATCAATTTCATCACAGAAACATCGATGGGCGTCACGGTCAATGCTCTGGAGAACCCCAACAACATCTACGTCAAATCGGTAGAAGCCATGGCACAGATCTTCTTGGAGCGGAGTGTTTCGATAATCCGCTCATTTCCAAAGCTGTATCCTCTGTTCCCACTGTACTGGAAGGAACGATCCGTCGTCAAAACGCTGCACAATTACACGGATTCGGTAATTCGCTCCAAGCGGAAGCTCCTGGAGCAGAAAGGAACTACCAATGGGACTGCCAAAAATGGAACGATGGGTGTAAAGCAGAAGCTGAGCTTCCTGGATTTGATGTTGCACGAACCGACCATGAGTGATGCCGATATCCGCGAAGAGGTCGATACGTTTATGTATGCTGGACACGATACAACCACTGCAGGGATTTACTTTACGCTGTTGGAGCTGGCACTGAATCAAGATATCCAAGAGCGATTGGTCGAAGAAATTGTTAGCGTTGTGGGAGAGGACCAACTTTCTATCAACCACCTGGCGCAGATGAGATACTTGGATATGGTTTGCAAGGAAACTTTGAGGAAATATCCTTCAATTCCGATTGTCAGCCGGGAGCTTAACTTCGACACCGAGATAAGTAAGTTCAAATCAATCTCCCTACTACAGACCGATTGTTTAACGAGTTTCAACCTTTCAGATGGTTCCATCGTTCCGAAGGGTACAATCATCATGATCATGATAATTTACATCCACCGAAACCCAGCCGTTTATCCGGATCCGGAACGCTACGATCCGGAGCGGTTCAACGAGGAAAACACCATGACTCGGGGTCCGTTCGATTATATTCCGTTCAGTTCCGGTCCCAGGAATTGTATTGGACAGAAGTATGCGGTTATGGAGCTGAAATCCACTCTGGTGAAATTGCTGCAAAGCTACAAATTTAAGCCGGGTAACGGCATGACTAAGGTCGAGATCGTGGGGGATCTGGTGCTTAGACCAGCTCGGCAGCTCCCTATTTGCATTGAAAAACGGAAATAAAAAAAGGTTGTCTATTTTGTTTGCTTTGATAAATTTTGAATAAGCGCAATGATATGTCAAATGTTCGAAACATCTGCCTGATTTGTTTACTGAAAACAGTTTGGATTTCGGCGGCTACGAACTTCTGGGCCTGCCTCTCCTTCGATGTCCTTCTGTATTCCATTTGAGCGCCTCTCTGCAAATCTCGTTTTCATCTCTTCGCAGCGTGTGCCCAATCCATCTCCTCTAACGTTCTCGAATATCGATTTCAAGCGCCTTTTGATGACACCGGCGATATAGTTCCACGTTTGAGATCCAGTCGGCTGGCCACAAAGCGCGGATGATATTCCGCAGGCAACGATTCACAAATACTCGCAATTTTCGTGTCGTCACCGCCACCAGTACAACGATACAGATTTTATGTTTGAGTTGAAGATTCGAATTTCCGTTCGTACTGTTCGACGAGAGAAACTAGTTTCTCTGGGACTCCCCCTAGAGCCGCTCAGATATTTTCGTGTTTAAGTCGGTCAAATGATTTTTCAAAATCAACGACAACAATAGTGGAGAGTCCTGGAATTCGTTGATTTGTCTCAGTATTATTCGTAGCGTTGTTATGTGTACACATGATTGTCCGGATCGGAAGCCAGCTTGTTGCCGCAGGAGTGTAGCGTGAATCTTCTCCTGGATCCTGTTAAGGATCACTTTGTAGAGTACTTTGAGGGTTGTTCAGATAACAGATATGCCGTGTACCATACCCTGTCAGATATCCTTTTTACACGGATAATTTGTTCAATTAACACATACTTATTTTGCTCAATCAACATCGATATCTACGAACAAATTAAAGTTTATGTGAAGTTTATTTGTGTAAAAAACATCAACGGATCACATGTTGATCCCGATGATAACTTAATAAAATAATGTATTAAACCAGTTAAATCTACAAAGTTCTCGAAACCTTTAAAATTTTTCTTCGGAAAGTAGCCCTTGAAACGTCGAAGTCGAAGTACTCGGCGAAGCGGTTAAAAGTTCTCAAAATTCCAATTAGAGCGATGTATTCTTCGTAGTTATTAAGCCTAATGGGAACATAGAGCTGTAGATTTTGATTCCTTAATCCTCGGGGTCGCACACTGAGTGGAATAGCCTCCAGCAGCATGGGAGAGTCAATCCTCGACGCAAAGAGATTCGCTACGATTAAGTAAAGTACGTGCACCGTTACGACGAATTTGAAGCGTGTCTAAATCAATTAGGCGGCAACGGTTTACGAAACTGGGTAAACGAAACGGATCTAACCAGTTCAAGTGTCGCAGAGCATACCGTATGAAACACTGCTGGATAGCCTCTATTCGTTCAGCTCCGTTCTGGTAAAATAGGCACCAAACTGCAGATGCATATTCAAGCGTTGAGCGAACTATGCTGCAATACAGACTTTTCAGGCAGTACACATCTTTAAACCCCATTGCTACGCGAAATAAGAAGCCAAGACTTCTAGACGCTTTATCGACGATTTAATTTGTATGAGTCTTAAACTCCAGCCGATGGTCTAGGATAACGCCCAGATCGTTTATGTGGTCCACCCGGGCGATGGTTTCGTCCCCGAGAGCGTACTCTGCGTGAAGAGGGTTCCGCTTGCGAGAAAAAGAAATGACCGCACATTTGCTTTGGTTCAAAGGCAAGCAGTTGGTGTCACACCAGTGAGCGAAGGTGTTGAACTGCCCTTGCAAGTAGGATATCGTCTTGGCCATTGATGGTATGGAAAAGTTTGAGGTCGTCGGCACACGCAAGTTTTGGGCCGTCCAAGAGAGTGAGAACATCGTTAAAATAGAGAACAAAAATAATCGGTCCCAAGCGGCTTCCCTGGGGCACACCTGAACAAGCGGAGATTTGTCTTGAAAAGTAATTTCCAGTTTGCACTGATAATTTTCGTCCCGTTGAATAGCTTCGAAAACAGTCCAGTAGGGATCCACAGAATCCTAAGCGTTCGAGTTTAGCAATAGCAATATCGTGATTTACTTTATCGAAACCAGCAGACAGATCATTATTGATGGCATCAGTTTGAGACTTCATGGTGAAGCTATCTTGCACGAACGATGTAAAAGTCAGCTAACTTGTTGTCGTGGATCGTTTCGGCAAAAATCCGTGCTGATCGTTGGAAAAGTATTGCTTTGAGGACGAGAAAATCGGATCCAGAACAACCAATTCGAACAGTTTGGCTATCGAACACAGAGCTGATAATCCGCGGTATTTGTTCACATCTCTCTTATCTCCTTTCTTGTGAACAGGGAACATGAAGGGCTTCTTTCCAGAGCGAGGGAAAGGTTGCGAAGTCCAGCGAAGCTCGAAAAATTTGTCTGATGGGAGTCAGCAAATGTTGCATGAAACGTTTCAAGAAGATGACTGGTATCCCGTCCGGATCCGTAGATGATGAATTTTCAAGCTTTGCTGTCATCTTTAAAACGGCTGCGTCATCGAATTTAAGGAAGAATCTAGAGGTTAAATATTTCTTACAGCCGTATCCAGTTGCTCTGAGGGAATGGACCACGTTGTGAAAACGCTTGAAAATTTCTCAGCAAAAAGATTACATACAGGGTCCGGCCATTGAAGTGCTACATTGGAACTAACAAATAATTTGATCAAAACAAAAACTTTTTCATTCAAATTTAATACGATTTACATCAAAACATCATATTTTCAAAATCCATTGGCGCCTTTCGATTTTTTTTTGTCCTTGAGCTTAACCACTCGCTGCAGAAGCTCAAGGCACATAAAGGGTGATACGGTCAAAATTTGGTCAAGGGAAAACGCGTGTGAATCGGTGAAATCGTTTATTTAAAAAATCAAATTAAATTTCTTTTTCAAGTTTAATTAGTATAAAATTCAGGAAAAATATTCAGTTAGGCTTCCGCTTTTCCAAATCCGAATTGCCGGGCCTTACGGTTAACCCCTGCCATCAGATTTTGTACAGCTACCTTGTCCACCTTCTTCGCCGCAGAAAGCCAGTTTGCCTTGAACTGCTGCTCGTCCTTAGCAGTTTTTTTTTGGTTTTCTTTAGGTTCCGCTTGACAATAGCCCAGTATTTCTCAATTGGGTGGAGCTCTGGCGTGTTGGGAGGGTTCATGTCCTTGGGAACCACCTGCATGATGTTGGCGGCGTACCACTCCATGGCCTTTTTACCGTAATGGCAAGATGTCAAATCCGGCCAAAACAGTACGGAACAACCTTGTTTCTTCAGGAAAGGCAGCAGACGTTTATTCAAACACTCTTTCACGTAAATTTCTTGGTTGACAGTCCCGGACCCCGGGAGCTATGAAAATGCTGCTTTTCAAGCCACAGCACAGTGGTCCAAAATGCGAAAAACGTGATCGTTGCTTATAACTTTTTTAGGTCACATTTTAGCATATCGGTGTCTTCGGAGAAGTTTGTCACTAAAATCAGTTCTATAATAAAAAACTATTATTTTTCTGATTAACTAAAATACACCACTTTGTTGAACATTTCAAGTTTGTAAAATGTGATACTGCAGAGCTATGTTAAAAAGATTACCGAAAATAGGGCTTTTTCACGCCTTATTTTGCAAACACCGGGCAACATCGGGCAGCCCGCTTTAGATGCAAAATAAAGTCGAAGATTTCGTCTACGAGATGCAGGTACAATCGTCAGTATCCACTTGTATCCAAGCGAGATACATCTATTTTACTTTTCCATGTTTGCATTAAAAACAACGATTTCTATGAAAGCACATACAGCGCATTCTACTAGGTACGTGTGTTTTCTTCTAGCTTATCCCTGCGCGATGTCAGAAGCAAAGGTTTGGAAGCGCATTTGTATTATTAGCATCTCCAGCTTGTAGAGGATATCTATTTCAATTGAACACACAATAACCTGTACTAATAATACAAATGCGCTTCCAAACCTTTGCTTCTGACATCGCGCAGGGATAAGCTAGAAGAAAACACACGTACCTAGTAGAATGCGCTGTATGTGCTTTCATAGAAATCGTTGTTTTTAATGCAAACATGGAAAAGTAAAATAGATGTATCTCGCTTGGATACAACTGGATACTGACGATTGTACCTGCATCTCGTAGACGAAATCTTCGACTTTATTTTGCATCTAAAGCGGGCTGCCCGATGTTGCCCGGTGTTTGCAAAATAAGGCGTGAAAAAGCCCTATTTTCGGTAATCTTTTTAACATAGCTCTGCAGTATCACATTTTACAAACTTGAAATGTTCAACAAAGTGGTGTATTTTAGTAAGACAAACAACTTTGTGGAACATTTTATTAAACTTAAAATTTACTGAAAAAAGTTATTATTAAAAAACTGATTTTTAGAGGTTAAGTTTCTTATTTGCCCGATATCTCGGATGATCATTGTTTTAGAAACTTGGCATCTGAAACAAAGTTGTATAACATTTGATTTCTAACAAGTTTGTCCAAGACATCAAAGAGCTTAAACCTATAACAGAGAAGTTAGAAATTTTATCTCACTTGTAGGGGGATTAATCAGAAAAATAATAGTTTTTTATTATAGAGCGGATTTTACTGACAAACTTCTCCGAAGACATCGATATGCTAAAATGTGACCTAAAAAAGTTATAAGCAACGATCACGTTTTTCGCATTTTGGACCACTGTGCACAGGAACAGATGGCTTGCCATTACCACGCAGTCAAACTTCGTCAGCATCGTCGTGTACGGCCTCCGGGATCGCGCTTTGGCCGTTGTTTTTTTATTTATCATCGCGATTTGGAGTCACTACCTTCTTGTAAGTCGATAGTCTGGCTCGTTTTTTGGCTTGATGAACGTTTGTAGACGATACACCTAGCTTATTTGCGGCATATCGGAGAGAGAGTAGGGTTTCGGTTGAAACTACCGGCAACTCTCTTTGTCGTCTCAGCGGCTTCCGGTTCTCTATTTCCCCCCGATCCAGACTTCCTGGCTGTCGACAAACGTCCGGCGAACTCCCCGATCATTCCGTACTCGAAATTAACCCTAAAAAAATCCCACACACAAAAATGGGGCCTTTTTCCTTGGAAAGCCAATGTGAAGTTCTGCTGAAAAACCACCAACCAAAACCAAAATTGGGACATGTCCACAGTTCGAGGACATGCCGTAGAACTATTTTCGATACGTAAATTGATTGATCTACACCTCTTCAGGGTGTTCGGTTGATCTTCACCAGGAAAGTACGGGCGATTCCGACCCAGACCTTAAATAAGACAGATTTCTGTCGTATTGTGGCCTTTAATACGTTTGCATAGGTTCGTGATCTTTCTGGCAACCAAAATCTGTAGTTTTCTATTTTTCACGAACCGCTGAACGGCGATGAATTCATCGATAGAAAACACGATATTCTCCAAATTTTTCATGCGCGGACCTCGTAAGATGCGCCTTCGCCTTTTCTACCCGCTCTTGCTTCTGTTCAAACGAGAAGTCTTGAAATCTTAGGAATCTTGTAAGGCTGGGTCTAAAGGTCATCTTCCAAGATCCGACGGTGATTTTGATCCGGTGTATTAAAATCATTGCCAATTTAGTGTTACTAGGCCAAGAAATTCTCTCAGGGTGCATCTTTATGATCTTCACCATGGTAGGTATCGCCACTGTAGCTTGACGATCCCCAACATACTATACTTGGGTACTTCTGATCTCCAGGTATCTTCCAAGTGCGAGCCAAAATAAAAAAAAAATACATACACTCATTGGACAACTCACGAAATATGTCTTTCAACTGTTCACAGCCTGGAACTAGGCAATCAAAGCACTACGTTAAGGTTCGAGGACTATTTTTACAAAAAACACTCGATTACAAAATTAACAAAAATCTTCTCTGACATCTTAGACATAATGTTAACAAGGTGACAAGGTGTCATCTAACTCGGTTTTGTATACTTCGTAATAATCACTCCTTAAGTTTTGTAGCAGTTCAATTGCCGGACCCTGTATTTCAGGATCCGTGTTCGCCGTTCAAGCACTTTGAAACGGAAGACCAAATTCTTTCCGCTGATTTTTGACGTATTTCCAGAAAGATCTCGGGTTGGTCTTAAAATTGCGCTGTAGCCGGTGAAGATAGTTCTGGTAGCAACGTCTGCTGCTTTTTTTGTATACCGTGTTTAGCTTGCGGTATTCTTCTTTTTTGCTGAGGGACTTGTGATTGCTGTTGTAACAAAGAGCACGGTTTTGAGCCGTCTTCAGTTGTCGCAGTTGATTAATGACCCAGGGAGGTCGTGGGTTGAAAGGTAAAATGACGATCGATTATGTAGTTCAGTATATTTTAAAAAGTCGCGGCGGCAACATTGGGGTTAGAAAGCTCGAACTCGTTCTCCCATTCGATGGAACCTAGGACGAGGGAGATAGCTTCGTAATCGACGTTTTTGAAGTCCTGATAGAAGGAAGCAGTTTTCTCTATGGGAGCTGGGTGATGAGAAATAACTTTAACAAGAGGAGCAGGAGCTAAATCAATAGTCGGATTCCTGAAGCCTTCGTTTACGAAACAGAGGTTTAGAATACGGTCGTATTCGTTTTCAAAACTGTTGATCTGGCGAAGAGTCGCGGTGTTCAATGAGTCCTGGGAGATGTTGGAAGGAGCCAAGAAATAGGAGCGCATAAGATCTGGGAACAAATTGTGGATAATGTGCAACACGAGGCGCCATATTGGTCATATCACCTCTTATTCACAACTCCTATCTCAACCTCCCCGTGGTGCCGGTTGGGATGCGAGTATCCTAAGTGGAAATCGGGTATCCAGCTCCGGTGGATGCTTTAGTTGCATGCAGACTGAGAAGGTGACTGCACGCGTCTGTTCTCCAGATCAGGGGCGGCCCAAACAGCGTTTGTCTCGCAGCAAGCGGCTGAATCTATGCAATGTGGCTCCCGCAGGCTAAGTCCAAGATGGCAGCCCAATCGCGGGATAGGGACCTTAGGCTAACAACCTACTGCTCCCGACTAATACAATTGTTACAGAATCCGAAAGAAATGACCGACTTGGAACTTTGCATAAAAACAGCATAAAAACACGGATTCGAATTGGAACTTGGAGTGTTTTTACCCTTGCCCAACAAAGTAAGCTGTCTCAACATGCTAGAAAAGCTAGCTACCTGAAGCTAGAGATATTGGAACTGAGCGAAGTCCGTTGGCCTTACACTGGAGAACACAAGACACAGTCCGGGCAAGTCCTGCTTTACTCTGACATATGAGGAGAACATGATACTCGGGAACGAGGAGTTGGTTTCTTGTTTAGTCCGCAGGCCCATGCGGCCCTCATGAGATGGGAACCGATAAACGAAAGAATAGTTGTAGCCTGATTTAGATCACGGGTTAGAAACCTTACTTTGGTCCATTGTTATGCGCCAACTGACGTTGCCGATTTGTAGGAGAAAGAGCAGTTTTAGAGTCAACTGAACAGCGTGGTTGAGAAAATCCACTTAGGTGACTTCAACGCAAAGATTGGCTCCGACAATCAGCACCTTGAGCGCATCATGGGGCGCCATGGTCTAGGACAGATGAGTGAAAACGAAGAGCTGTTTGTAGAATTTTGTGGCAACAACAACATGGTGATCGGTGGATCGCTCTTCCCCCATCGACCAGCACATAAGGTCACTTGGGTATCCCGAGATGGCCGAACAGAAAATCAAATTGACCACATCTGCATCAGCCGAAAATGGAGAAGGAGCCTTCTTGATGTCCGCAACAAACAAAGAGCAGACATTGCATCTGACCATCACCTCGTCCTTGGCGCGATACGACTGAGAGTTGCGCGTGTCCAACGGTGCGAGGAGAAAGTCGGGTGTCGATACGACGTCAGCCGGTTGGAGAATCCAGAGGTGAAAAGGGCATACGTTGAACAGTTAGAATCCCGAGCCTCGGAACTGCCGACAGACGGAACAGTCGAAGAATAGTGGTGTGGAATCAAGAATGCCTTTATCACGACGAGCCATGGTACTCTCGGTAAAGTTCGTGTAAGAAGAAGAAGTGAATGGATGTCGGATGAAACTTGGAGGATGATCGATGATCGGAGAAAGGCGGAAGTCGGAATTGAGCAGGCATGTACCGGGTCAGCCAAAGCATCCGCCCTCTTACGATATGCGGAGATGGAAAAGGCAGTTAAACGAGCTTGTAGACGAGACAAGAGAGCCTGGACAAACTCCCTAGCCGAAGAGGGAGAAAGAGCCGCCGCCATTGGAGATATCCGATTATTATATGATATATCTCGCCACCATAGTGGTGCAAGAATGCCGCCGAAAGACCAAGCAGGTCAGTTATTGACCGATCGAACAGATCAGCTCAAACGATTGACTGAGCACTTCGAACAACTCTTCCGAGTCACGAATAGCGATGGCTAACAGAACCCGCAGCTCGATGCGCCAACAGTAAGTCGCATAAACGGCGTCAACTCGGAAGCGCCATCGCTGGCTGAAATAGAAGCAGCAATCAAAAACATGAAATCCAACAAAGCACCTGGGATCGATTGCATCCCTTCTGAAATGCTGAAAGCCGACCCTACCCTGCCGACGCTACACTCCGACGGCAACTAGCTGGATTCCGATCCGGACGATCATGTGTGGACCACATCACAACGCTACGAATAATACTGGAACAAATCAACGAATCGCTGTGGAATCCTTCAACAATGAAGCATCTGAACGACCTTGACCTGGCTGACGATATTGTTTTGCTCGCCCAAACACAACCGGATATGCAGGGCAAACTCGACGACCTCACCGAAAGTTCCAAGGCAGCAGGTCTCAAATTCAATGTCGGAAAGACCAAGTCGATGGAGATCAACACAGCAAATCCCTCTTGTTTCAAGGTATCTTGGTAGCCAGATAACGCCTGATGGTGGTACCAGGAAAGACATCGAAACCCGGATCAGAAAAGCCCGTTTTGCATTTGCGGGCTCCAAAACATCTGGCGAATCCGAATCTTCAACTCAAACGTCAAATCCGTATTGCTGGACGGGTGCGAAACTTGGTGGACATATGCGGTGACGACGCGAAAACTGCAAGTATTTGTGAACCGCTGCCTGCGGAATCAAATGGGGAACTACATCGCCGGTGTCATCCGAAAGCACTAGAAACACTAGAAATCGAGATTCGAGAACGCAAGTGGAGATGGATTGAGCACATGCTGCGAAGAGATGAGAACGAGATTTGCAGACGGGCGCTTGACTGGAATCCAGAAGGAAATTAAAGAAGATGCAGGTCCACAAACTCGTGGCGGCGTAGTCTAGCCGCTGAAATCTGCACAGTTGACGAAAACCATGGCTGGCAGCAAGTGAAGACGCTGGCTCCGGATCGCCAGCTGTGGAGCTCTTTTATCTCAACCCTTTGCGTCGAGCAATCGGCGCCGGACCCTTACATAGGTAGGTAGGTCTACAAATTGTGATATATCTTTTGAAATCCTCATCCCTTGAGATTGTTTTGATTTGAGAGATATTTTTTAAGTAGATAAGTAGTTTACTTGATTAATATTTAAGTAGTTTTATTGTTTTTCAGTGTTGCCAAAACGGCTTTGGCTGATTTATTACAACAGATAATATTACGATCTGCTTGAGATGCATCGAGTTCCAAGTCAATTTAAGGAGAATATGATTCCTGATTCCAACGTTACATTGAGGCTTGATCTTAACTGATTTTAAACAACTTTAAAAGAAATATGAAAAGATTGTGAATCATAACAAACTTCAACTTTTTTTCGAATCCATCAGTTTTCTAATCTTTACGATATTTCAGAATGTAAAAAGGTACATACATTTTTACCCACCTCATTTATCCCCTCTTACATAACTGTGATATTGCAATAGAAAAGCCGGGCAAACGTTTGATTGTGGACATATATTTTCATCTTTATTACATTTCCTTTCATTTTTGTGATTCGATTGTTACACCTTATTTTCTCTCTTCTGATAACTGCCTGCAACCTGTGTGCTGGAATTTAGCGTTTTATTTACAGCTGAATGTACAAAGTTTTCGATTTCGATAAATGTTTTTTAAATGTTTAACAACAGGATTCATTTCGCACTTATGTATGTAACTGTCACTAATAAACACACGCTTTCATTCCCTGTCTGCCTGAAAATGAAAATGAGATATGGTATCGCATCTGAACATGGAAGTGCTCCCAGCAATTGGTGTGAAATTAATATTAATCTGATTCGTGTATTATTGACTCAATAACCGTGCCTCGATTCGTGTCATTATGTC
The DNA here is from genome assembly GCF_029784155.1 of Uranotaenia lowii. Classification (NCBI taxonomy): domain Eukaryota; kingdom Metazoa; phylum Arthropoda; class Insecta; order Diptera; family Culicidae; genus Uranotaenia; species Uranotaenia lowii. The sequence continues at coordinate 233,129,466 of NC_073693.1, read as the reverse complement.
GTTTCGATAAATGTTTGGAGAGCAGCAGATTATGTATTAACGAATTAACTACTCCGATTGGTTTCTGTTTGTTTGCTTGTTTTTTTTCTTAAATAGGGAATTCAATGACTTGTCCTTTGCACCGGAAAACGGGTGGATTGAGTGAATTTAATTTTGAAATAAAATATTTTGTTTTGATTATTGTTTCAATTAAATTATTAAAAAAAAATGTTTATTGAGTTTAGATTCATTTTAAGTTACAGTTTTTAAGCTGTGTGTGCTTGCTCATCCAAAATTAAATTTCCATCTGCAAATTCCAAGCGCATCATTAAAAAAGTCCAATCAATTTCTGAACTGAGCTCTGTGTAAGCTTTCCCAGTGAATAATTTGATTGACCTATGTCTGTCGTTTTTGTAAAGGTCCAGTGGGCGACGAAGAGCAAAAGAAAAGATTCACATTGACAGCTTATCAATAGAATAAATAACACAAAGCTGTTTTGAATATGAATGGATCAGTGTGTTTCTGCCAATCGGGATGCCCATTGACAGCGTTGAGCTTTGGCGTTGTGCCCTAAATAGAAAAAATTGGAACGTTTTGAGAATATTATAGCAGTTTAAGTTTTAGCAAATCAAATCAACAGCTCAGCCATTTAATTCAATTAGGGACCTCTAATTTCAGTCTGATTTCACAGTCCTTGGTTCAAGAAATTCTCACAAAGTTAGTCCCTAGAATTAATTTTCTAAATCAAAGCCGATATTGTCCAGGCAATTTGTTTAAGTAACACTCAATGACTTCCTGTTTCGCGAAGCTCGCAAAAATCATTGTTTTTAATGTCCCAATCCATTCAGGCCGGAAGCCGGGAGCCATTTCCGTAATCCGCTTTATGACACCACTCTAGATGAAAGAGTCCAAGGTTGAGCTGGAAGTGGGTAAGTGAAAAAAAGAAAAAAAGACGAGCAACAACAAAATGGTGCGAAACTTCCGCCCCCGTCGAGTTGCGGTGCTGGCTCAAAATGCCATTTTAAACCGCAACTGTCAATTAGAAAAATCGGAAAAACGCCCACGCCACCCTTCAGAGAGTAGGTTACTAGTGGACGCAGGCAGCTGATGGTTGTTGACCGAAAGAGCTAAAGCTTTTGGCATCTTTACTTGCTAGGAATATTATGAAATTGGCACCCGTCCTTTCCTGCTCGTTGATAGGGAAAACTGGTGAAGATTTAATAATTAATCAAAATATTTACTTTCTTCTCGAGGTGGATTCTGATGGGGTTGGATGGTTTTCTTGCAGAAAATCCTAGAAACTTGGCCGTGAAAGTAGCTTTTGAGTAATGCGAGGGAGCTAGCTAGTAGTTTCCTAGAATGACTTTGATCGATGCTAGTTTGGTTTATATTGCGTTGAGGTATGATGCTTTGCTTAGTTTACAACCAGAAGTATCCAGTCAAGTTTTTGAAACTAAAATTTAAAGCAATATTGGGTTTTCCATTTTGTTCAACAGCTTTTAAAATGAGTTAAGATAAAAAAAATTGAGTCATTTAATTCAAATGGAAATTTGGCAAAATTAATGATGACGTGATTTCTGCTTTGTGCCAAGAAAAAGGGTCGTCCATATCATCTGATCTTGCGATTTTGTTTATTTGTTTGTTTAGATTTAAGTCGTTTCACCATCTTATCTTTACTCCATTCGCAACTTTATACCATAATTGCAGTCGGCGGAGAGTTATTGAAAAACTTATCCGGTACAACTGTGTTCGATGTCTACTATTGGGTTCGAACTCGCGGGCATCCGCTCAGGAGGCAACTGACTGGCCACCTGAACTATATCACTATCGCCTTTTGTGATTTTGTGGTTAATGTGGTTAATGATTTACTGTATCTTCCCACAAATACTTTACAGGATGGTTAACTGATCGTTGAAATTGAATTATAAGTTCTAGGGCACCAAAAAGAAGTCATCCATCGCATATTAGTCCGCTAACTTATGATTAATGAATTAATGTGCAGCTGCCGCCCGTGGTTTAGAGGATAGCGTTCAAGTCTTCTAAGCCAATGGTTATGAGATCGATTCCTTGTCACGGCATACATAGTACACATTCTATGGCTTGGTAGTTTTAGCGTTTGTAAGATTCTAGCCATCATATCCTCGACAGATGTACGTTTAGTCGGATATACTAGAACCGATATACACCACTTAACGAGAAATTGGGAGACGCGAATAGCGCTATCTGGCGACAGAAATGGAAGTATTACACTGTGAATTTTTTCGGAGCTTTGATCAGAGATGCCAGGTGTCCTGATTTTTCAATTGACAATCGTAAAAAGTGTAGCGTAGCATATAAAAAAGGCGGAAGTAAAATGAGTACTTTTTGAAAAAATATCCATTATAAACAGCGCATATTCTTACAATTCTTAAAACGTTATATAAACCCTTAAAGCATCGGCAGCGGTAAGTGCTATCCCAGGTGTTAACCCGGGACACATACTATAGGTGCTTTTTTAGCTTTAACAGCTCATTTGCGCACCGGTAAGTGCTAAACTGGTTTCCATTTTTGCCACTGGTGACGCTCCGATAGGTGTTGTTGTTGTAATTTTTTCCTAGACACTTTAGCGCCAGTCATATCAGGAGCTGGTCGGTATTCTAATATGGCTCCTGGCTTGCTTTTTCAATACCAAGGAGAAAGTGTCAAAATTGAGTGTTATTATAGGGCTTTTGCTACACACACATGCAAGAGGTCTGTTGGGCACACATCAATGGTTTTTATATGCGGAAAAAGAAAAATTCAGCAAAAAATTTGTTTTAAACTTAAATGAATGCGCCTTTTCTCTAAAAAAGTGCCAATAAGTATATTTCGAATCATTGGCTAACAAGTGGAACAATTTGGTGAACATTTGATTGAGTAGCAGTGCAGAAACTAGCAGAACAAAATGGAAAAATATGACTATTATGTTTGAAAGGTACATTCAACGGTTCCCCCAAATCTTTTGTTGAAGTATTTGGGCATATCTTTTAGAATTTTGAACCTGGAGGATGACATTAATTGTTTTCTTTGCGAAATTTATAAAGATCGTTAGCAATATTCCCTGTGCATCCTCAGGAAACGGTCGTATCCTGTACAAAATCTTATTTTTTTCAAAGAACCTCACTCGGAATCAGAAAAAAATTCGCAAACAAATAAACCAATGCACTGGCTTCTCAAAAATGTGCTGTTTATTGAGAAACTTGCGATAGTTTTCAAAAATAAATTCGAAAACTAATTTTCTTTCTTCGAATCGTATTCAATTTGCATTAAGCTGTCACTTTTGTTTGCCCAACGGCTTACTAATACTAATGCACTGTGCAAAAGCCCTATAGCTTTGACACCTGACCGCTGCTGATACTCTTAAACATCGTGATTGTATTATTACTATCGATTTAACGCAAAGTTTAAAAAATGGAAAAATGAAAAGGGAATGTTATTAGACTCAAAAACTTTGAGGTCAAGCATTCGTAATAAATGACTAATTTATTATGACTTCATAAATAACTTAAAATATATTGATTTACGACATTCGCGATAAAATCTGCCAGCATAGATTGTAGATTTATGCATTGCAAATTTCCGCCAGCACTTTACGAGTAAACAAACAAACTACGTATTCTTAATCAAACATTTGCGCTTTTTAGTTTCTTTAAATCGGATTCCAAAAAAAATATTTCATCTTTGTCTTCATTTCGAGTTTTTAACAACGATCCGTTACCTAGAATATGTTATACAAAACGGCAAATCAAAATAAGTGGAAGCTTAATACAATTTTTAAAAGCTTAGCTAAGAGACGGAAATTAAATATAGGTAAAGAAATAAAAAATGAAATTCAAAAATTCAAATTATAATTATTTTTTTCTAGTTATATTTAAAAAGTTTTTTTTGTGTTTTGGATTATCCATTGCTTTGTAATAGTATCCACACATTTGTCTCAATTAATACAAAAAAAAAAAATCAATTTGTGCCCTTTCAAAATGTTAATCTGGAGCTGTCAAGCTGATCAGGGAGGCCGTCCGAACATATTTTCATCACTTTTTTGTTTAGTTTAGGAACACATTAAAAAAAATTCCGCTCAAATAAGAAATGAATTCAATATTCGCACCAGGAGATTATTGGCATGTTATTGCTTGATAAAAGCTCGGTATACCCTTTGACCTAAGATCTAAATTTGATAAATTATCTAACAAACTTTATAGTTTGATAATGATAAACCAATTTGTTTGAAAATGTTCAAATATTAACAAAAAACATCTAGCACGAGACAATAACAATTCCATCTTTTAATAAAAATCGTTTACACATCCATTTTTGCCAAATTGAAAAACGACACCCGACATCTAGTAAAGAGAAAATAACGATATTTCTACGTAAATATTTTTTTCCTCAACTATTAGTTAGCACAATTTTTATAAACAGTTCAGCAGTTTTTTCTATTCTGACCGATTGAATTTAAAATCTGTTTCTTAAAAAACGCTTTTTGCGCATCCAAATCTATGTATCATTTGAAACAATCAAATAAGGAAGGTAATTGAAAGTAATTACTCCGCTCCATATTTTGTTCAGAAATATTTACAAGTATGAAATGAAGATATTTTCTTAGACCCCTTTTTGTTTGTTTGTTGATTCAATAAATTTTTATGGTGCAAGAATAGAAACAAACAATTCCATTTATTATAACTGGCATCCCTGATCAAGTAGAGTCGGAATACACGCTATTCACAAATTAGACGAATTTCTCGAATTAGTGCTTCCATTTTGTCCATTTTGATGGTGTCGCCTTCTCATTATATGAAGAAAATAAGTGTGGTGAATATTGGTTTCAATTATATTTGTTCTTACACAATCATCCAACTAATCAGCTGTTTGCTAGACCTACTAGCACTGCTACTAAGTTGGCTGATAATTCTGCTGATGCCCAACAAAAACTTCCATAAGTGGCGATGCAAAAATCGGCCATTAGTAAGAACTAGAATTTAATGAAAAGTAGAGTATATTTCTTATCGGGCAATGAGATATTAGCTGTTCGTTTGAACCCCGTAAATAATGATGTGATACCTGAAGTCAAAGTCTGTCTATTAGGCTCCGGCTTACTAGATCTGAAAAATATAAATCAAGTTTTTAAATCTTAATTTGATATTTTGAAGGAAAAAATAAGCATCAAGAACTCAGAATGTGTGATTATGGCCCCCTCTTACTAACCCAAAGTTAGGAAAAATTCTCCCGACACTTAAAAACTTTATAAGTAAAATGCTTTAAAACCATTTTTAAATAAAATAACTCAGAATAAGTTTATTCCAATTTTAAAATTAGATCTTCGTTCTTCAGAAAATACAGTGATGAACTCGTGGTTAAATACAGATTGCCCCATTATGTCTAGAAACGATTTAAAATGAACAGTATAAACGCAATAAAGGAGTAGAAAATTAATTCTTTTTACAGTGATTCAATACAAAATTACATTCCAGTCAATCGTAGACCAATGATCGAAACTTCGATCGAAGACTGCTCATTAGCTTCAGCACAGACTGATTAGCGATGATTTTGGCCATTTTTTCCAGTCTTTTGCGAAGTTTTCGATAGAATCTGCAGGCTTCACATGTTTTCTCAGATAAGATTCAATCGGTTACCCAAGAGCCCAAAAAGTTTCAATCGGTCTCGCTTGAGGACAATTTTGCAGATTTTTCTCCTTTGGTACGATTGGATTTCTACCAAGCCATCGTGTTTTGACTAGTTTTGAGTAGTGAATTGATGCCAAAACAGTGCTGGGTGATTATTTGACCCAATTTTCCCGGGCTTCACGTTGAAAATTTTTAAACCAAATGCCCGGATTTTGCCAGGTTTTCAGACTAAATTGCCTAGATTTGCTTGGTATGATGGACGGTGCTACGAGGGGATCCCGTTTTTTGGCCACATCCCGAACTGCGGCAACCTTCTAACTGGCGTAAGCACGAATGACTTTTCGGTCCAAAGTTTTGTCCACCGTACCCGGTTTCCGGCCAGATTTATTCTGTCCTCTAAGTTGACTTGCTCTCCATACTTTTGAATCGTATTTCAGACCGTACCAATGTTTACTGCTTCCATTTTCGTCAACAGACTCAGGGAAATGTTGGGGATAGTATACCATTTGTGCACGATATTTTAGTGCTTTTCCGGGGAAATGCTTCCCATTTTTATGAAAATTATGAAAACTGGACCACACGATACACAGAGTTTTAAGCTGAACTGTGAGCAACAACACACAGCGTAAATGAAGTGTGTAAATGTCAATCAGAATGAGCAAGGTTATATCAAAATGGTGCTTAGAAATAATGGGACACCCTACTGTACGTAATAGTTTACCGGCTATTTAGGACCTCTAAGCTTGAGATAAGCAATTTTAAAGAAAACCCATAAGCATTGAAGAAATAAAGATCATTGGATTTAGATATACCTAAGGCAATTCAGTTGAACTGTAAAATTAGAAATCCACATCAGAGCAATGAATGTACAATGAATTTATAATCCAGATTTTTAAATAAAAGCCTCTGAATTTGGAATTAAATATTTTCTTTTAAAACGTTTATGCAAAATTCATTATTTAATTATTTTAAAATTAGATGTGAGAAACTTTATTAAATATATCAAATCAAAAACGAAATTGAGGATTCAATATTTAGGGCAAAGAACATAAGAGTTTTGAAAACCTAAGATCTTCAATCAAGCTATCTACTTGTTCCTCGTTTTAAGTTTGAATCAAACAAGATTAAAATTTTAAATTCTTGACATCTGCTTTCGGATTTGTTAATTTGAATTCAGTACTGAAATATTTGTTTAGGATTTTGGGAAGTTATATATCGAATAGGACTGAAGGTTCAAGAAATGGATTCAGAATTTTATCATGGTTGAGTTAAAAGTGCACCTTTTTCTATTTTCTTCATTAGGTTTTTCAATTATTTATTCAAATTAAATTAAAAAAAAAATTTATTTCGTGTTTGTTATTTAGAAACCATAATACGAACATAATTGTTGAAGTTTAGAAAAAAACCTCTTTACGAAATATTTATTCTGATAGTTCCGTATTTTCAAATAAAGATACAATGCAAAGGTAGAATTCAAGACACAATATTTACCATCTAAAACAATTTTAATCAATGTCATTTGTTTAGTTGGATGAAGCGATCAGACTTATAGAAACACAATCAAGAATTTAGAAACATTTTATGCATAATTTTGATCCTTTTTTCTTTGTTTGACTTGAACAGTAGATTTTTTCACAGCTTTTCAAATAACAGTTTGTGTGTTAATACAACTGAACTCAAATTTTTTTTAAATTTTTTTTAAGTCTGAAGAATAATGAAATTTCAATTTGCTTAGTAAGTTTTTAAATTTCCAGAACAAAAAAGGAAGGCCTTCGCGTTATTGTTTGGGATAGGATAAAACACATTGTGTTCAGAATATTTGGATTGTAAAATTAGGATATTTTGAAGTATTTGGCTCGAAATAAAGTAAGTAAAAATAAATAACTGTCTTTGGTTTCATGCCGCTTTTAGTAAACCCCGTCTTGAGGTGGGGTAGTACACTAGAGGGATAATAGTTAGTCTGGTTAGTCAATCAAATTTTTCAACGAGTTGCATTTGAAATATTAGTCGTATTTGAAACATATCTACCCATAACAATCCATTGATCAACCAACAAGTAGTATATTTCAAAAATTGACCGCATGTGGAAGACCATGCTTATGTCAGAAAACTTCTGATCTTGAAGGTCGTGGACAGTGCATTTCCAAATAAACAAAAACAGTGTCGAAAAGTAGCACTTTTTGATACTGTTTTCAGTGTTGTTATTTGACTTTTCAGCCCTGCATTGTACGTAACTATTCAACTCGGCAAGTCTTGTAGGATACATTTACGAGTCATTTTGACAAAAATATTCTTTTTTGTTCTCACCCTTAATTTTTTTTGCATAAATGACTATTTTAATTATACCAGCTTTGATGTATAGAAAGTTTAGAATAGATGAATCATAAATAATAAAAAATCGCAAAAGCTGAGCATGAGTAAAGGAGATACAACGTTTCTTTTTATTATTTTCTATATATTTTCAAACTGTGCAGACCTTATTTAAAAAAAGTTTTGGAACGCAAGGATTGAAAGGGACAGTTAAGAAAAATATTTAAAAATAAATAATGAAGCAAAGACAAAAAATAATTGGAGTTTTGTCAACCAAATGCATGTCGAATGACAATTTTTTTTATGATTGCCAGAACTAATTTTTAGTTTTATTGAATGTCTATTCAAACTTGCTAGCTTTTATCAGCACTTGCACATCTTCCCTACTATGACATCTGTCATTTCGTACCAGTTCAATTTTTTTTACCAAATTCTATAACAAACAGGTAAGTACTGAATAATACACTCCCGTTGAACGTTTGAGAGTTATCAACGAGTCCTAACGAAAAATTGACAATTTAACTAAAACGAGTCATATAATTCTTCTCCTCGTTATATTCCTTTCGATACATTTTAAAACTTGAATGATACGGGTACGTAATGACAACAAGTCAAAGTTAGAATGTAGGTAGGAATTTTAGTGATTTTATGCTTTATTTTACGTTACTGCACATGTCATATGAACAAAGTTTGCTCAATCTACCCATTGTCGAATCAGTGGTTTCTTGATTTCAAAGTTTGCGCCAAGTTTTCCTTTCATTTCTCTAGTTTGAGCTAATATTTTTGAATTTTAATTAGATTTTTTTTGTAGAAAAAACAACTGGTAAATATAGAATCTTTCCTATGCATCTCGCGCTTAAATCGTACCTATACATTAGGAATTCCCTAGCATTTTCTGCTCAGAGCAAGTAGCATCTAGGGCTCAACCGTTTATCCTCCTCGATTGGCGAAGCGAGGACCTAGAACGGAATTATCAGGTATCGTTATCTTTAGCTTACTTAACCACAACTTAACCGTGAGTACTGAAATTTACACTACTTATGCGCTAGAATGGCTAGAATTTGGCCTCCTCCTCCTGGTAGGTTTCCGGGGAGCCCTTGAGCAATGGCTAGAAGCCGGAAGTGGCCATCATGATACCGTTGCCGTTCTCCCGATCCCAGCACGGTTGGAACATGGAGGTGCTCCGGGCGATGCCAGCGGCCGGCGCTCGAGGAAGCGTTTCCCGGGCTGGGTAGTACACTATTGGGCCTGGGGAGGGAGCCCGGGTGCTCCGGATCGTGGTCCGAGTCGTGCGTATACTACCGAGGGTGCTGTTGCTGATCTTGGTGGTGCTGCTGCGGGTCGTTCCGACTCGCTGGAATCGGCCTGAATTGCGATTGCTACCGTCGCCATTGGAAAAGGAACTATCCTCATGGAGGAAACCGTCGGGAGATTCGCGCCCTAGACGCGACTTACAAAATAACAGAAGAAAAATCCGTTTGAACTTTTCCCCGAAGATGACGTAGATGATGAAATTGACGGACGAGTTGATGGTCACTAGGAGGTTGGACGTTTTGACTAGATAATCGTTGATGTCATCGTAGACGGCTTCCATGATGTTGGTCACCATGGCCGGAAGGTTGCACATTAGGAACACGATCACCACGCAGATCAGCATGGTTGCGAGACCGATTTCACGCTTTTCGGAGCGAGAGAGTCGTTGCCGTTCGCGGTTGGCTTTCCGTACTTGGCGGTAGATCATGATGTTGAAGAAAGAAATGGCGCTGAAGGGCAGCAGATATATGAATACGGTGTACATCCAGTGGACGTAGACCTTGATGTACAGCGAGTGAGTGCGGAGTGAAGATGCGCTCACACAGTACGCGCCGGCATAGTCCGGATGATCTATGGGTGATACCGTAACTTCCCAGAACCGGGGCATGTTGTATAGGAGAGAGAATATGAGTATCACTATCACATATATCCGAGCTCGGCCATAGGTGCAGAGAGCTCGTGCTCGCAGCGGATGACAAACGGCTACGTACCGTTCGAGAGTTACCGTTAGCGTTAGATAGACACTAGCAGTTTGAGCTGTCATGGCCAGTGGAAAGACGACCGGCGATATCACCGGATGAATGACGTAGTAGTAGTAGAACAGATATCCCGTGTAAGGGTAGATAGCTGGTAGGCCGAAAAGCAGCATCGAGGTCAAGATCACGATGGTATCACAACGAGCTAGTCCTATCAGCAAATAGTTGATGCTTGAACGCATCTGAGGCCTTGATAGGATGACCATCGACAGAATGTTTCCGAGTATCCCTAGCAAGGCTATGATGTTCATCACGACCCCGCCGATCCAAAACTCGAACACCGTCGTATCGTAATCCCACTCCAGCGCATAGTAGCAGATCTGCACGCTCTCATTGTAAATTGTGTCATTGCTAAAGTTTCCCGCCGAATACTGCGACTCGTAGGGCTGCTTCTCGATGACTATACCAAACTCGTAATCACTATTTGTCGCATTCATTGTATACATACTCTAGCTATCCTAAGTTATTCAGTTTCCTAGCACTCTCTCGAAACTGTTATTTCTCGCATCGGAGCCAAACAGAAAAAAAACGCAACTCTCATTCAAACACCCTATTCCTATGCACCCTAGTGACCTAGCGAAGCTCTTCCTAAAATCGATACTCTTAAAGCGAACAAGCGTCTTTTAGTTTCCTGTGCTGGTTTATATTTGCGTGTAGATATATGTTTCTGTACTCGAGCAAAGCGACGAGTAAATAGTACACCAGAACTCTTTATAATCTCTTGGGTAAATCTTGCAATGCAAAGTCATCTATCTTGCACCGGGCTCTCGGATGCTTATTTGCTTCCCACCCACGTACTCTCTCTGGAGGCAACGGCAGCTTAGCGACCCAAGTTCAAGCAGCAGCAGCCGCTTCGAGGGCAACAGGCAAAAAAATGGCGGAAGTTGGACACGTTGCTAACGCCACGCTCCGGCGGATCATTGCTGGTGCCGGTCCAGTTTATCGGTATCATCATCATCACCAGCATCAGCATCAACATTGGCATTGGCGGCGGCAGAGGCGTTGACGTGAAGGATGCTGCTGCAGGAAGTTCCGGAAATGGCATCTTGGTGCACGACGGACCAGCACAGCGCGGCACATTCGATGATGGCGATGGCTATGGCGATGTTTGTGCACATTCACACAGTCTGTGGGAGAACAGAACAGAAAGAAGGAAAAAAGAATTATTAGCAATGTGCCAGCTTTCTTCCCAAGCGACCAGCGACGGGACGTGATCTTATTTAATTAGCGAATTTAACCACCCCGCTAAAATATTTGCTAAAGTATTTATCAGTCTTTTAACTGACCATTCACTCCCACTGTCAGGAAAGAACTCTTGTTTCATGGGATACCAGTAGTTTTGTTAATAAACTAAGGATGGGGTTCACAAGGATGAAAATACATTAAAGATTAGAGATTATGTTTTTTGAGATAACTACCTCATTCTACCATCTATAGATAAGAGTTTTAAAACTTTATCAACTAAGATAATTCTGCCTAGCTCATCAGCCAAAAAGTGTCTTGAACAATTTTCTTAAGCTAATTTAAATATATACACAATAGAATAAACCCATCACGGTGGAATTCTCTGGAAGAAAAATAACCAATTTTGCGAAACTTTCAACCCGCTACCCACCTAATGTTAAACGGCAAACTTTGGTTCGTTTGTTTAGTTGCATCAACTAGCGCAGCGAAACCAAGCGTGTAATTAAAACGGCTCGAAGGGGGGGACCGGTAATAACGTCGTTGTGAAATTTGTAAAATTTAAAACTTGTTTGTCGTTTTTGTCATGATTTTTAAGAAAAATTGAAAAAATAAGGGCGCCCTAGCTTAAAAGGATTTTGGATGAAGATGCTTTTGAACTGTATTAACTTAGTAATAGCAATCATTTTAATAACGACCTGAAAAATGCCCCAAACATACTATTTTTGAAATTCTAATTTCTTACAGAAATGTGGAGTAGCTCTACTTGGTAGCAGTAAAGGGACCCAGCAGTAACCCCAATCCACTCTTGAGTGTCAAAATGACGCTATTGGAAGTTTGGCGGCTTGTAACTTTCTTCGGGTGCATCCTAATAAAAAAATTTCCCCGAGGACCCTCAATGAATTCTGGAAATCTATTATTTTGCATCATAACTTTTTTTATGGACGCACCCTGAAAGCCCAAGAAAAGACTCTCTTATCAGACCTTAACCCTTTAATGCATGACTTTTTTTAAATGAGGGTAGCAGTTATTTATTTAGTGAAAAAATAACATTTTAACTCGAATAACAAAACTGAACAGGTTTGAAGTCGTTATTTTGAGTATAATAAAAGTTATAGCCCTATAAAATTGAAAAATAATTTTTGAAATTCTTAATAAATTACAAAACATTTTTGCAAATTTCTTCCAAACCAAAATGGAGAATAGAGTGTATAAACCAGGAAGAAATTCAATATCTTTCCTCTTATACAAAAAAAAATCTATGAAAAATACTTTCCTTTAGTAAATATCTCCGGAAATTCGATTGGACGTTGTTTCAGATGCCGCACGAGCTTACCAAGGGAGTTATAGTGCCTTCTTAACCCCTTATTCCCCTATATTTTGTTAACAATCCAGAAAAAACACTAATTTAGACTTAGGAGGCTGTTTGAGCCACCGCACGCTTCGGAAAATGGAGTTATGGCTGTTTTTACCCTCAATTCCCCTATATTTTTCAGTTATTTCAGATAAAAAGCATGTTCTGACTTAAAAATTTGGAACCAAATTGAACGTGTCTTGAGTGATTTTTTCCAAGGAATCGAATGGAGGCTGTTTGAGCCACCACATGCTTCGGAAAATGGAGTTATGGCTGTTTCATCCTCAATTCCCTTACATTTTTCAAATAGTTTAGAAAATGCTTGTTCGGACTTGAAAATTTTGAACCAAATGGAACGTACCCATTGTTTTTTTTAGGAATCCATAAAAGCCTATTTGAGCTATGGCTGTTTTACTCTCAATTCCCCAACATTTTTCAATTACTTAAAAAAAGCTTGTTCGGACTTGAAAATATTGTACCAAATGGTACATATCTTGTGTGTTTTTTTTCAAGGAATTCAACGAAGCCTACTCGAGTCACCGCACGCATTGTAAACAGGAGTTATGGCTGTTTTACCCACAATTCCCTTACATTTTTGAAATAGTTTAAAAAAATCATGTTCGGACATGTAAATTTTAAACTAATTTTCTTCCGAGAATTCGAATGAAGGCTTTTGGAGCTACCGCAGGCTATTGAATAAATTTTCAAGTCCGAACAAAATATCTGAAATAATGTTGGGGAATTGAGGGCAAAATAAATTGGTTTATTTCCTGAATTGTTTACAAAAATAGGGGAATTAGGGGTTTAAAAGGCACTTTAACTTCGTTCGTAAGCTTGTGCGGCGTCTGCAACTACGTCCAATCGATTTTCCGAAGATATTCAATACAAGAAAGTTTTTTTTCATGGGTTTGTTTCGTGTAGGAGGGAAGATATTGAATTTCTTCGTTGTTTATACACTTTTTCCCCATTGTGCAATCCTTGTTAATTGGGTGCAGGAAGGTGTTTGTGATTGTGTGAGATTAAAAAACTTGTTAGAATATGCAAATCTGAAGAAATCACCGCGATCATTTCTTTCTAAGCTATTGGAAGTTTAAAATCACTTGCCCTTCTCGTATTGTAACTGTTAATATCGTTTCCAAACTGTAGATCACGAGCAAAATATGAAGGTAAAAATCCAAATTTCATTTTATGGACAAACATTAGGCTATTATAAGCAATTCGTTGTTTCACAGACAACCATTTAAGCATGTCAAGTATAAGAGCACTAGGCATGTACTAGTTGCAACGTGTCACAACTTTCATAATTTTATTTTGGATTTTCTGCAATCGCTTTATTTCTGGTGAAGATAAAATTATTGCGGAAATCTTGCGTTAATATATTAAAAATCTAGTGCAAAGTTGAGTTTAAGTCTAAGAAAATCTGAGAAATTGCAAATTGACAAAAAGTTCGAAAAACAGCAATCTTTGAAAGTTCTTCAAAAATGCTGTGTTTCATATTTTGACAATCTAAAAGTGCAAAACCGTGTCAAAATACATCAACTTTCCAAAACTCTTCTAAAAATATATGTTGACTGGTTTTAACAACTCTGACGGTTCTTTACATTTTTTGTGGTAATGATCTTAGAAAATTTCAAAAAATTAAAATACTTATATGCTACGTAGCTCCACCTTTTTTAACACAAAACAAAATTATTTTTGAGCATTCCGTAGCTAATCTTTAGCCTTTTTCCGAACCGTTTTATTATGGAATTTCATAATATCGGAAAACTGAAGTGTTGTGGCTGAATATTGTTTGAGAAACATATTTTAGTTACATCACGAGGTTTCCAAAACTATAAATTTTGTATAAATCAGTTGAAGAGCAAGAGATATATTTTGGTTCTGTCAGGATTGTCAAATTGACACTCCAGGGACTGTGACGAGTAAAAATTTCTGGGACGGATTAGGGTTGATCTGTACCACTTCACTGATGTTATCAGACACTCAACGGGTTCATGTTTTTTTTGGCTGAAAATTTACATAGAAACTTTGAAAAATTATTATATCAAAAGGAGCAAACTCTGAAGCATAAAGAACATTCTCAACAATATAAACTTATGAGTTGTTTAGAAGCTTAAGAAAAGTTCACCTAAATACACAGTGCACGCACATACACACATAATTCAAGAATCTATTCACACATACAAATTTACTCAAACAAAATTTTTCCTGGTGCTTGTGGTTACACCGCAATGAACGTGCAAAATTGGCTCTAGGATGCGACTAGTATAAGGGTATATACGGGCGATAGTATTGGCTAAAGTTGGCCTCAGCCATAACCTCAAACTTTTAAGAGCTGACGGCCTCACCAGTGATGCTAGGTGCGTTACTAAAATCAGTATTTGTTTGTTTTAAACTAATTATAATATTTCTGAAAGGATTGAATTTTTCAACTATAAACAGATAACGTTTGAATTCATAATAACGTCTCTTAATGGATGAAGATAAGCCATCTTTTGCTAATGAATTTTGAAGGTGAAGTTAAAACATCTGAAACATATTTTCATGAACTGCTCCACTGCTCGGTTAATTGAAAAGAGTTGTTTCTAACTTCTAAACGAATGCAAAATCAATCAATGTTACAAAAAAAGTAAATTAATGAAAGCCACGTCTATGTTGACTATGCAAATAAAAGCCTGCAGGCTGTGATAATTTTAAATACCGTAAACTGGAGGAACTTCGATCAGCGGGGTAACTTTGATCAACATGAATTTTTTTCATATAATCATCATTAACTATGTATAAAGTTAAAATATCTGAAAACTTTTTACTACGTTTGAAAGCCTGTAAATTGAGTTACCATTAACCTAAATTTGGTTTTTATTAGGCGATTTTTTATATTACTTAAAATATCATTTTAAAATCTTGAAAAATCTGGTTTTTTGAAGGCTTACAAACAAACATCTCTCCTGATCAAATTTAAGCATTTAGGAACAAATGGGTTGTTTTATGTGAAAGTTCAACTTTTTTCTTGGTTTAGGTTTAGTTTAAGTGGTATTTTTATGGTCATTTGATGATAATTTTTGGATAATGAAAACGAACGGTCATTTTCCATGAGAAAGCCCGAATAGAAAAATGGCTAAAACCCCTATCAAATGGTTCATTTTGAAGAAACAAAGAACATGAGAATAGTACGAGGACTTGGGGAATTGCATGAAGGTAAAATTTCATTTGTTTTTGAAGCCAAAAAATATTAGGAAAGGTTTATAATTTTTGCCCTTAAATGTATGCAGCAACATTGTCCATCTTTCGAGTATATTTGTATTTGAAAGAAAACGTTGAAAAATTCAATTGAGTCCAAACAAAAAAATACAGTTATCGATGTTTTGAGCCTTGTGTGCTTAATGGCATCAAAACAATAAATTTGATGATGTTGAGATACGTAAAAACCAGAGTGATCAAAATCACCCCGAAACTCGAAATCTGGTTTTGTAACAAACGTTTAATTATAATCACCAATGTCATTTCAATTTACTGCAATCAATGATCATGTTTAATACTCCTCACCTCAGTAAGGGTTTTAAAGCTTTGAGGTATTACGATAGAGCAACCCCTTCCAAAATATTCGAAAATGAATGAAAAAGTGATCAAAGTTCCCCCAGTTTACGGTATATCCACAAAATTCGCTCCATCGTTTAAGTGTGCGATACAGACAGTTGTTATTCAGTTCAGATAAATTTCATATTCTAATAGAAATCTAACGGAAAGTTGTAAATTCTCAGTACTAATGAAAACGTTTTTCAATAAAAATGCAATTAAAAAAATATAATCATTTTCCAAATATCAATGCACCTGGCAGCCCTGAACACCCAAAAAATCAAAACACGAGCATCTGGATGTCGATATAAGTAACGAAAAATCGTGTTTATCATGCGCCCTTCTCAAAAACTGATTCTGTTCTCCCATGGTTTGAGGTTAGGGCTGAGGCCTCCTGCTAAGGTGGTGTTCGTGTAAAACTGTCAATATATCCTAATAGCGACTGCTGGATCTTCTATCGATATATGTACTATATCTATGTATATGTACTTTATCTATCGATAAATGTATATCTAGCATTTATTTTTTGCCTACTAGTCCACAGCCAGAATGGACGCAAATGTATGTATGTATGTTGATAATCCACCATGGGTGCACGGATTCACCGCAGTTTGACCAAAGTATGGATTCATTTGTTTTATTTAAATAACTCCTAACTCCATACCCGGCACCATGGCTTCGTGTGAACTGTTATGAAGTGAATGTGTATCGTGTAAATGTTAGTATACATTTGGAAGAACAATTCAAACAGATACACAACCAGTTCAAATAGAATAACATTTTATATGCTTTACATTTTCTACAGGTATTCCGGCATCCGTGTATATACCTGGCCAGTTGGCACCTGATTGAACGTTCAAATAATCGTTAAACAACAATATGAAATAAAATAAAGCATAAACAGGAACAATCTCACCAAAGTGGGCATCATCTCCTTCTTCTTCTGAACTAGTAATGCGATAATCAATCCGAAACAGGTATCCGCAATGTCAAGAAGCCAGCAGTCCTATCACTTCCCCTCCTCAGCTCAATTTTCACTAATCCCAAAACGATTTTACACCTTGTTCGACCCTCATTTTCTGTTTGGCCAACTTCACTGGCACAACGTACTAAACAAACGCCTTTTATCTCTTTTTAGGCACATCCAACTCTCCTCGCATTTTTTTCCTTATAATTCCTTCGCCGAATCGGCTTTAACCATCATATGCTGGTTGTTTTCGAAGCAACTTATTCGAAACCGCATCACTCTCGATGGCATCAAGTTTGGTTGTTGTATTTAAAATCACTTTTAAAATTCTCAAAAATTCATTTCAGTGCATTTCTCCTATTTCCCACACTATTACGTGCTCACGTAATTTCCTTCAAAACACAACTTCGATCCTTTTTCAAAACAAGATAGGGGAAAGTGTTCCTAAATGCGCATGTTGGGTAATATGCGCATACAGCCGATTGACGATATGGCTGGAGATTCAACGTATCTAATCAGTGCAGTTTGAGGGTAATACGCTATTAAAACATGGCATGAAGAAATTTGATTGTTATATAAAGCCAAAAAAATTTAAAAATTCAAACAAGATTTTTGTCAGTTTTGTTATAATATATTGAACTTTAATTATCGTGCGTACAGATTCTGTGAACAAAAATTTTAATGGTTTTTCTTTCTTATTCATCTGGAAATCGGAAATTCAACAAATTGAAGCTTTTAACAAGGTTGTAAATGAATAAAAGACAGGTTCTGAATGCCCATATCAATGCAGGTTAAATGCCTATATCAAGAAAAATAGATTAGTCTTATAATTTTTTTACTTTTTATCATTTAAACATTAAATCTACGCTCATATCACGATCATACAGCGAAAAAAGAAGAACTTCATACTGATCCGATAAAAATACGATATGAACAAAATATTACCATGAAATATGGCCATATGGCATACTTAACTATGTTTCAAGCAAAAGAACTAGTGATGTAAAAAATTTCACCAAAATTCCAGCCTTGACGTATGCTTAACATCCGTTTCTACCATTTTCAATTAAATAGTATCAAAACATTGCGAGTGTTAACGAAATATAGCTCAAAACATAAATATGCGCATTTAGCCCGCCAGTTTCGGAAATCGGCTATTTTGACTTCTTTTATTATAAAATTATTTTCACAAAAACTGTAAGAGATTTTAACAGAAAAATTGCTCTAACGTATATAAAACAGATGTCCGCTTATATGTATATAGTTTTCAGACTCCTATCTATTGTAATATGGGAGAAAATCAATGCTTTCCTTAATATGCGCATTAGACCGCTGCAAGCTTTGTATGAAAATTTCAAATCCTTAAATTTTAACACCTCCCATAACTTTTTTTGGTTGTTTTTGCTGCCAGAAATAGCAATAAAATTTTTGTAAGCGATCCATCCAGTCCTGAATTAGCGCAACGATTTATAATTTTGTATGGAAATTTGTATAGGAAAACAAAATTTTTCATTCAAAAATCGCCAGAGATGTTCTGAAAGTTCCAAAAAATAAAACTTTGGATGAAAAATGTTCCTTGATTCTTGCAGTACATTTCATGTGAACAAAGCACAAACCTAAATTGTACCCCAGGAAAGATATTCAATATTTTATAAAATTTTTGTTTTCAAAATTCATTTTTTTTAATTATATCGTTTTTCACTGCTTGTTTGAAAGCTGTATAACAGTATGACGGAAATAAAAAATCTCAAAAAACTGCTTTGCATTGCCAGAGAATTTATTGACATATAAGCCTTTTGCAAAAACATTTCATGCAATTATTAACAGCTCTAGCAAGCAAAGTCTGCCATTTTTTAATACTTTTCAATGGATTCAGATTTTTAATTTTGAAATGGTTATAACTCTTTTCATGAAATTCTTAGCTGCTTGTCATGTAAGCAAAAAATGAAGCTTAAGAATAGTCAAAACTAAAAATTAAAGACCGACTTCATTTCAAGCTTTTTTGAATTTTCTGGATGATTTAATGTGCAAAAATTTCTTCTTCCATACAAATTTCCATACAAAATTGAATCGCGTTGCGCTAACTCAACCATCAACCAAATCATCTAAAATTTTACACTGATGCTTGGTGACCCAAAAGGCATCGAAAAAACATATGGGAGCAAAAAGTCATTTTTTGCAGCGGTCTAATGCGCATATAGCCCGCCTCTCCCCTACGCAGATTTTCATCGGAATTTATTTAATTATTCGGCGTCTTCGTTTTAACCGAGACTTTTCACTAGCGCGTGTGATTTCAATTAATCACAGCTAGCGGCGCATGAAAAAAAGGATTATTTGCACAACACTCTATCATTTGAAAAAAAAAAAACTTCCCCCACGCATACTCCCCAAGTTCAACATAAGAATCACTAAATTTTTCATCATCATCTTTCGCGCTCCAAGTGCGACTAGCCTGCAATTCCCGACAGCTTGTTTAACACGTTCGGACATGTTCGAAAACCGGGGACGCTCTGCCTCCAGTTTTATTAAAAATAGGATTCCCGTCATAATCCAACCGGACCAAAGCTACATCATTTCGAACAAAACACTCAAATTCGTCACCAACTCTTCCACGTATTTCCACTGTTACATGCCATTAAACTGTACCCACAATCGCGGAACCAATCAATCACAGCCAGAATGGAAACAAATAGCTTAAAAATGCACACTCTGTGCGTTTGTTCCCAAGCTCTATTTCAGTTTTGCCTGATAATATTCTCAGAACTAGAACTGATTTGAACTTATTTAGAGCGAGTTATCTTGATCGTCATTGGAAACGGATGAGAAAATCAGTAGTCTTCGCGTTCTCATATTTATAGCTAAGTGTTAAACAAGTGATAAACTAGTTATCATTATCGGTTCTGCTGGATTTGCTTCCCTGCAGCAAACACAATCGGCTGCAGGAATGCCAGATAGTTTTATAAAAAACCAGGACTCCACGAAGAAAAAAACTGAATTTTTCAGGACACCACTAATTCAGCTTGTATTGCACAAATAGAGGTGAAATGTAGGTATTGCAGACGCCTTTTCTATGCTACTGAGGCGAACAGAATCTTGGCTGGCCTGCAGTTTATTGGAAAACACAATTTTAATATCATCTGAACCGAAGATTATCAACGTTTAAACTGTTTTTTTTACAGATTTGTTCAATATTCAGATTTCCATCTTGTAAAGAAAAAACAGCATTGTATTTTCAATCTTGAATTAGTTGTATTTAAGGTACCCCCCCCCCCCCAGATTTCACAAACTTTGAACTTTCAGGTTTACGGATTTCGATTACTATTTTAAGCAAATACCTTAATTCTTTCTCCTCGGGGTCTCTTTGAAACAAAAGGGGGGGGGGTCAGGTCATGTGCCTACCATTGCCCCCCCCTTCTTGAATCTGAGCTTGAAAATCAACATCTTAAATTTAATTGTTCTAGTCATCGAGAATGTGGTTCTCAACTACACAATCCATTTACGTAACTTTTTTTTCTACATTTTTTCATATTATTGAAATTTAAATATATGTGTATTGAAAAAACTTTTAGAAACTAATGAGAAAAAGAAAAGTCTTTTTGAACAAAAATAAAAATTCATTTCTAAGAATTTTCCTAAGTTCTTTTAAGGAATTCCAACACTTTTTTAAAATGTATATGAACATACCTGTATGGAATCAAAAAATATATAAGGCTATGATCGTTTAGTATCCGGGCACTTTTTTCAGACGATAACTACTTTCCTAGGATTTGGATTTGTAAAATTTTGGCAGCGTCGTGTTAGTCTTGAAAAGGGCTATCTTTTCTATTTTTTTCAGATTTTTGAATTTACGTGGTTTTGAGATATTTGTGATGCAAAAGGACATGGTCAAAATAATAAAGCACAAATACCTCGGAAATCTATCATTATCGACTTGAAAACTCATAAACAGTAGATTTTTTTCAAACTTCTACATCTGGGTAATAAAAGATTATAAGGAGACTCCCTAAAATACTCGCAAAATAAGAACCAAGCATCCGAGTGGAAATTTATGATTATAACTATTGCTAAATGCCTATTGTTTTGGTGAATGACTGCATGCAGACCGCCTAACTATACAGCAAATCTGTCTCCGGGTGGTAAAAAGTGTTTTTTTTACTAGAAGACCAGCAAACGACAAATTGTGGGCAGTTCCACGGATCGCAAACTGTTTTTAACCAGATTATGACGCAAAGGATAGATGTGTTTTGATGGATGCAGAAAAGCCATGAACAACCAAATTTCAGATATCAATTTTTTCGAGTTTCCTGCTCGTGGCTACATTTCTATCACATTCGAATAGGTTTTGCTAAATTTGTGTGAATATCATGATTTTTAAAGAATTCTGCTTCTGTGGTAAAAATAATAGCTCAGTACAAGATTCAGTCTTGCAAAGATAAATGAAAGTGTTCAAAATTGAGTTTCAATATTTTTTATGGCAATCGATAAATAATTTTTGTAATATTTTTCAATGAAATTTCATAGTATCACCTTCTTTTCCTTCACATAAAGTTTTCCGATTAAACGAATGGTTTTTAAAATACACGCGTTTGTAACTGCCCGGATTCAGTTTATATGATCATAGGCTTAATAATGCCAATCATAAAACCTTCAAATAGTCCTTAGAGAGAAATGGTTTTGTAAAGATTTCGTAGTTTTATAAAAGTTTTTGTGAAAAAATAGGTTCTGCCGAACAAGTTGGAAAAAATTGTTGTTGCCAGGTTCTTAACAGGTCATTTTATGGTTTTAAGATGTATTATATTGATTATTATTGTCAGTTTCGCTAATAAGATGATTGGTATGCAATTGGGGTCTTTCAAAAGTCTCATTTCCAAAATATAATCAGCAGTGTTCTCTAAGAACGTTTGTTCCAAAATCTATTATTGCTTAAGAACAAGAAAGTATCGTTAGGATTTTCAAAATAGCTGGAATTCAACTGATTAACTATAGTTCATGTCGTGATATTTTCAAAAGAGACCTGGGTCTCGAGGATCCAACGAGGAGGCCAAATTTTAACGAAAGCTATTACATACACGCATAGAAAACTAGTATATTGAACAAAAAAAAGTAATAATAAAATAAAATACATTTTTGAGCAAAGGTTCTAGCGTTCTTTGAATTTTAATT
Source organism: Uranotaenia lowii (assembly GCF_029784155.1). NCBI lineage: Eukaryota > Metazoa > Arthropoda > Insecta > Diptera > Culicidae > Uranotaenia > Uranotaenia lowii. The sequence goes on along the minus strand of NC_073693.1, from coordinate 233,107,227 downwards.
TTATTTATTTGATTCAAAAAAAATTATTTCAAATTCATGCAAAAAATCGAATTACTGTACGGTAAATCAAAAGAAAATTATCTGTGCCAAAATCAATGAAAAAAAAATCTTTAATCTTGATTTAATTTTCTTTGAAAAAATTAATGATGGATAACATTGTGCTGGAGAAATTTTTAATAAGTTTGTTTTAAATTTATCTGAACTGAATTTATTTGTTTATTTATTTGAAGTCTTTGACTGAAGCCACACAGACCGAATATTAGAACTAGATTACAAAATAATTAAAACTACACACTTAGAAAAATCCTCGTATTTTTACATGCAAGTGCATGGGTAGAAGGGAATCGGGTAATAACACGTGAAAATACAGTTCATTTCATGTAATTCTACTTGACATTACTTGACATGTAAAACGAAATCACATGTAAATCTTTTCAACAACCATGGTGTTTTGTTTACAGTAAATTTACATTTGAATTCATCTTCATTCAATTCTTATTGGAATCAACCCAACCCGTACATGGACTCAATGGTTTCAAAATACAAATCAAAACATATTCTGAATATTCAACCATTTATTGCACAATTCTTGATTATTAAATTAAAACTTGATTGTTATGACTAGGATACGATTGAAGTATTTTTAAGTGTTTTCAATCAGCCAAACGGAGATAGTTATCTCAAGCAAGTCGCATTTCAGGGCGCGTTCGACGAAGCTGCTTGTGAGTCTTCTCGCACCAACTTTATTTTGGTGATCAGACGGAGAAAAGAAGTCCACACAGGAAATATAAGCAAACCGATCAAACTAATCCAGATTTTATCCGGCTTCGTCGCATCCCAAGAGCAGTACTGCTTGACCGAAATTTTAGTTTCCTCGGACTTGAGATCGCAGTTTCTTCCAGTCGTACACCTAATTATCGACTTGCCAGAGTGAAAGCCAGTTGATGGAATTTCCTGCAGCAGACGGAAGTATAGGTGCCTTGTAATAGCCATTTCTGTGTGCCTTAATCAAATGTCTAAATAGGCCTGCAGTTCCGATAGAAAAGCTTCCAATTCTGAGAACATAATTTCAGATCCAGCAACAGAATTTGAAAAGCACAACCTACAAAAAAGGAGAAAAAAAAACTTTTAAAAAACAAACAAATAACCAGAGAGTTCTCAACTTTACAGCGGGAGTTGATCAATGGAATATGAGATTTCCGGAAATCTGTGAGTTTATCTTGACGAAATTCACCTCAAATCTTAGAACGGGTCGAATGTGACGCTCTCGCTATTGCACACGGTACACTTGAGGGTGCTTCGCAGCATTCCAATGACCAGGACTTTGATTTCTCGACTCTTGGAGTACCATTCCAACATCATATCCGATTCCAATTACAAAAGACACTGAAACGATTGGTAAGTTTAATTGCCCGTCTTTAGATCTCACAAGATTGTAATAACTTACTCAATTTCGTAATCATCCATTTCTTTCGACATTGGATTCCGCTTGACCGAAAAATTGAGGGCACCGTGCAGCAAACAAATGAGGCACCGCAGGAACCCCTGGGCCGACCCGGAGTACATCCGGTGCTTGCTCGAGAAAGCACACTTAATCTCGGACGGGTTGACGTTCCGCGTCATTCCGCTCCACATATCTAATTAGTTTGATGTATTCTATTGGGAGAAAGGCAATGATAATCTTTGTGGATAACTTAAAACAAAAAGAGACAAACATACCAGATAGAATCTTCAGGTCTCTGATAGTTCCTCGGTCCGTGGATGGTTGATTGCGAAGTAGCTGGTGGACTTCAGGGTATGGCTTAGGCACCGAATTACTTAGTTCATGAAGCAGGTATTAATACGACTAGTATTCCAGAGTCCTTAAGAGACCTAGAAAGTAGAATGATAAATTAAAAACAGGATCATAAAGCCTCAACGATGGAAACTTACCCTCCTTCCTGCTGTCTCCGGACCTCCGGCAAAACGAGTGTTTGTACTATACTACTACTCTATGCGACCCACATGAATACTCCGGTTATGAAGAAGGACAAATTATTCATTCGAAACTGTTTATAGCCACGATTATATGCATATCAGAAAAAAACTATAAGAAACAAAACAATACTAAAAAAAACAGTACATATTTTCCAAAGGGCTTAAGCAAAAGGCAAAACATGGAATTATGTTTCGCTGTTTCGAATTTATGAGTTTCGCTAAGCTAATAACAATGATTCTAACAAAATGATTTGAAAACGAAACATTGAACTATACTATCGAATACTATTTTAAATAAACACCTGATAAATATTTTAGTCACTTTCTCAATGTTATTACAAATGACCAAAAAAAAATTTAAATTAAAAAAAATACCTAAAAAAAATATCCAAAACGTCTCTCGACTGTTTGAAAACCGAGTGCCAAGTTTTGACATCCTCAAGGGCAAGATATATGTACATACCAATGCGCAGGTATAACATACCGCTGATCCTTCATTGTGTTGGTTGAATAAGGTTTATGCTTGTTGGAAAAGTGAAGAAGTATTCTATTTCCATATATAGATATTTGTTTGAATAATATACTCTGTCAGGCGACCTCAGGAATATACAGTACTGTTCGTAATTCTATGTGAATCATATCTTTACTTCAAACTTTCTATTAGAGTCAGATTAACGATCTTACTATGATCTGACGAAATTAGATGTTTTATTATATTATATACAAATATTTAAGATTTGCTTAGCTTCAGTTTTGCGTGAATTTGAATTTTAGGGTTCTTTCATTTAAACTTAAATATTTTACGTATCACCCAACGCAATTTTTTCAATTCAAATGACAGATTATTTAAAACTAAATCTTTAAACCTCGATAAAAAAAATCTGTATCCAATGAGGCTCCGCCGCAATGTTCACATGTTTCCTTGGTAACTTTTGTACTGAAAGATTTATGTACTATTCAAGAATCTCTCAGTAAAATTTACAAACTCGTTGAGTCGTTTTGAAGATATTTCAATTTCAACGATTCAAGTTAAACATTTTTTGAATTGTTGTATTTCAAAACCCAAATTTTATATTAACGTGAAATTTCGTCAGATAATAGTGGGATAGTTGATCTCCCTATAAATATAAAGTTTGGAGAAAAAATATCATCAGAGAAAATGATATGGATGTGCAAATTTAAAATCCTGTGTGCACGCACACAAATTTCTATAGAGTCATGACCGGTGCTGTATGTAGCTTAATTCTGAGTAATGCTCTACCTAGTTAATACTCTATTGCCTTTGGTTGAATTTTTTTCACGATTACAATCCTGCTTACGGTAAAAACAGAAATTTTCGATCGTTGATTATTTTGGTCATTTCTTCACAACCGCCGGAACAAGTGCCCAGTTCAACAAACTGGACAGTTACGGATTTCATGGTGAGCGGGGAGACTACGTGCATCGTGAAATGGCATTTGCATTTTGAAGCTGTTTTGATCGTTGTACTGGAAACACCGGAACCGATACCCGTCAGCAGGAACTTTAGGTGCCCCAGGAAGTCTTCGTTTCCAAAGATCCGTATATCGAGCAGCTCTTTAGACCGGTGTTTATCCACACGTTTCATGAGCAGCTCCGAATGGGACTCTGGTAAAGAGCGGGACAAATATTTTTCTCAAATTTTCCCATTTGAAATTAAACGCATATTTCCCGGCCAAACAAGCACTGCTACTCACTGGTTCACCTCGAAATTGGTTCTTATCGTCACCCGGGATAAACTTGTTCAGCAGTTTTTCGTCATTCTCGACACGGACTGAGCCTCCTTCACCATGTTGTGCCGGAAGGGTCCCCGATAACTGACCAATTCCGCCATCGAATCGCTGAGGCACGAGATGCTTTCGATTGGGGGTTGAAACGTTTCCTGCCGTTTTTGGGGCACTTCCTGCTCAGTGTTGATATGCATCAAGGAGAACACCTTTACGGCTGACTGGAAAATCTTACGGCTGACTTTGTCCGAAAAATCATTCGTTATCCATGGATTTTTCTTTAAACTGACTGGAACTGAGAAAGAATTTAATAGATTTATGGAGGTAGGTGCTATATTTTTTCGCTTACCTGAGTCCATAAAACATTGCAAATTCACTGCCTTGATTTGGAAATTTTTTCCAGCTTATATTTTTTTTCACAGCTCACAAAGCACCATGACACTTTCCGCGATTCAAACATTAAGGAAACTGCAATTACTAAATGCCCTTTGTAGTAAATGTTTCTTCACCTTGCGTATACCGTTACAAAGCTTTTACGTTTAAACAAGAAGTGATTTACATATTTCATTCTATAACACTTATTTCATTTGGATTTCACCGAAAAAATCTTCCGTTACTTTTCCAATTACAAATGGATGACTTTCTCCTCTAAAATATATCTGTAGATTTACAATTAATGTGAACGGAGGTTTACATGAAACAAGCTTTATTATTACATGAAAACACCCGATTCCTTTCTACCCATGTTCTTCCATGTAAGGTTACATGGATTTTCTAAACTGTAAATATTTGTTCGTGTTTTTTTACATGTCTTTTCAAGCAATTTTTTTTTTCGAGTTTGAAAATGAAAAATTCCGTGCAATGTAACATTACATTTTTTTTCTGTGTAGGTTACGTCATGGATTGTACAATTGAGCACAGACTTTGAAACATTAAAGTCGAACAAGTGCAATACCTCGTTGAAAACTTGACAGCATCGATTCAGCAGGTGATTTGTCAAAAAATTTAAAATTTTAAATTTGTTTTAGGTCAACTATTCAGCTGACGAAATTCCAAAACGATCCGATACAAAAACCCAACCGACACCCCCCCCCCCCCAAACCTAACGGTTTAATTTATGTCTTTAATCTGCTTCTTGGCTAGAAAAGCGTCTGCAGATCAACTTAAGCATGATTAGAAGTGAGTATTTTTTATTGTTCTAAAACGATCTTAAAGTTGCTGGTGCATAATAACCCTCCCGACATTTCATTAATTGTTTTTGGGAAAGTATATCTGTCATTCAGTTGTGTCTTGACTACTTAAAGGTTTTCTAGTTTACTCTCTACTTTACACGTAGATTTCCTAAAATCTGGATCAGGAAGAATACACAGTGGCAAAACCTTTTGTTGTAAGATGAATAAAGATGAGAACAATTAATTGGTGATACTAGATTTTTATAGATCAAAGAATAAATGGGTTCAAATTAAAATCAAAATAACTTGGAAATAAAGAAAAATGTTATAGCATCAATCAAAAATTCTATAGATTTATGGGATATGAGATTTTGAATCATTATATTTCAGGGTTTGAATCAAAAAACATTTTATGATTCCAAGGAAAACATTTCTTTGAAGCAAAGGAAAATCTAATTGAATCTAAGTAATTGTTATATGTCCCAAAATCAAAGGAAAAAAATCCTTTGTTTTGCGGCACTTTCCTTTCAAAATAATTTAGGGCATATAGTCTTAGCCACTGGCCCTTACAACCCGAACTGCGATGCAGTTCAAGTAGAGAAAGAAGAAGAAGAAGAAAATAATTTCTACAGAAGAGTGTCAATATGACACTACTAGAAGTTTAGCGGCTTGTAACTTTTTTAGGCGCATTTAAATGAAAAAATTCTTCTGGGATTCCCAATAAGTTCATAAAAATCCAAAATTTAGCTTTATTACATTTTTTTTTATGAACGAACCCTGATTTCCTGACAAAAAAAACTCACTTATGACTTCAAGTGTATTAATTTGGCACTTCTCGCTTAAATTTTCTTTCCAGAAATCAAAATTTCGAGAACATTTAGAAATCTATGGAAACATCCCAAGCAACCAAAAGTCACATATTTACTTGAATGAAGGCATTGAAAGTTACATATTGGCTGACAAAGAGAATCAACTGCCCAATTCCTTTTAGTGAACTTTATGTACTCATTAATGAACTTGAAAGTTGCAAAAGTGATTAAAATGTACGTTGTATGTGACTTGTTTTGCCCAATTCCCATTAGTGAACTATATGTGCTCATTAACGAACTTGAAAGCTGCAAAAGTGATCTATACGTACGTTATACGGGACTTAAGTCACATAAAGGGCACAAAAGTGCTCAATACGGGATTTGGTAAGTCACATAAAGGGCACAAAAGTGCTCAAACGGGATTTGATAAGTCACAAAAATTGCATTGATGTGCTTTCAAAATCAAATCACTTCTTCGAGTTTTAGTTTCAGTTAGAACAACATATAGGCGTGGTCTCGTGGTAGCGTGTTCGATTCTCACCACGAAGGTCGGGGTTCGATCCCCAAGCCGGGCAAGTTTTTTTTCAATAAGTAATCTTGTACTTTAGTGACCATTCTGATGCGATGTATGTAGGAAATGTAGGAAAGAAGCAATTAAGCAATTTGTCGAGTTTGAAATCCGGCGCGTAGCATCATGACGGCACCGGTACAGAACACAGTAAATAATCAAGAAAAGGTGATATGAACCGAAGCCAACGGTTCAGTTGAGAAAGAGAGAATTTTTTTTTGCTCATTTTGCGATTTTTTGGAAGCTGAATTAAAAGGCCGTTGGAAGCTGAATAGAAGATCATTAAGACTTGTTTTGGAACTTGAAAGTATCAATAAGAACTTAAATTTTGAGCTGCATAGAACGTACTTCATATCAATGATGGGGCTGAGTAAGCGTTTTTGTACCTGTTTTATGGAACTTTTGGTTGCTTGGGATTGCTCGTATCAAAAAACCCTCCCAAGCCAAATTTGGATCCATTTGATTGTGATCAGTTCTCGAGTTATGCAAACATTTTTATGTTTGGTAGATCCTCTCTTCGTTCCAGTTGGGAAAGGGGGGGGGGTTCCCTGGGGGGGGGTTCCCTGGTATTTAACTTTGTTTAATTCTTTAAAAAAAATATCAGCGGATGGATTAATTTATGTTTTTTTGAAGCCCAAAAGACGTTAACATAAATATATTTAAGAAGCAATAGATATCTACTTTTTGTTTAATATTTTTCGGCTTTTTCAAATTGAATCAAATAAAGAATACAAAAATAGAACGAATAAATCTCTTTGCAATCAATAAGATTATGAAACGATTTTTTTTTAAAGTTTTTTAAAACATATCCTTTTGAAAACTCAAATTTGACAAAGTTACAGCTTTTTCGTTTATTTTCATACTTTTTAGTAATAGTATTTTCATTTATTACAGTCCACTTTTGAATCTGATAATTTGGAGGTTAAATGAAAATACGATTGTGCATATTCAAAGGATTAAAAGTGTATAAAAAGGTTTATATGAAATCATTTAAAATTTCCACACAACGTATCATTTGGACTAATCCTGAACAAGAACTTTATACCAGGAAGAGAAGAAATGTTAACAAAGTAAACTTTCCATAGGCAAGCATAAGGGCTTTTCCGTGGTATTCGATGGCATGTATGGGTGCAGTTTATGGATGCTTGATATATGAACTACTGGAAAGTTTTAAAACCCTTTGTTTGTCGAAAATTGAGAATTTTTTTTTAGAAAAGAATAAAACTTGATCTTAGCTGCAGTTCAAATATAAACCTGGGGGCTCTATCATCCGTTAATGCATAAATTCGCTGCACAAACTTTGGCTTTCAATTAAGGGCAAAAGCAATTAAATTACAGCGAGCGAGCCAAACTAAAATATTTAAATAGCATTCTTTCCCCATGACCGGGTAAACGTGTTGTAAGCTTTTAATTGCTGCATGTAAACTGCTCCCAACATTCGCGACTAAGTTAATAAATCATCATTTTACAACTGCTTGCGGGCAGCAGGAGGATTGCTTTCCAGTATATTAGTTACAGCTCACCATTGTCGAGTTTTTCAGGTGGGTCAAATGTACATTCGACTGAAACCGGTAAATGTATGTATAGGAAATGTCATAGGCCGGCAAGGGTCAGGTAACTTAATATTGTAATGGCCTCACGAGTTTGAATCGGGCGTGAGCAAATAACAAAAAATGGTGAAGAAAAAAAATTGAAAAAGTTAACCCGAAGACGAAAATGAAAAATTAATGACAGTAAATAATTACATTAATAGAAAATAATTACTGAAAGAATTTTGTTATAAATATTTTTTTTAATGATTGCAACTCATTTAGAAACGAAAAACCAACCTTTAAAGTAGATTGAAATTGGACCAGAAAAGTGGCTCCAGAGAGTGAAACCAAAAAAAATAGCCATATCAACAGCTTGAGCCAATTTGGCAGAAGCACATAAAACTAGACGATAATTACAAATGGCGCTACTACTTTGCTGCAGTCTCACCACTTCCGGTTCAAAGCAGCACACAATAGTCTAGAGATAAGAGATCTTACTCGTAGAAACTGCCATCGGTGCTTAGTATAAATTCTTGCTGGCTCCCTATTGCTGACGACGCGGTCTGGAAGTTCCTGTTCTGTAACCAACCAAGTCATTTTGAGGGAACATAACAGTTTTGCGGAAAATCGGTCGATGAAAGCAAAAAAAAATGTCGAAGCTGTAGGTAAACTTACAGAGAATGGCAGAGATTGGATTTCGATATGGCGTTTTGATAAGTGATGCCGTTGAAAGGGTTAATCTACCTCCTAAGTGAAAGTTGATGTTTTGATATGACAAAAATGTGTGTCGTTTATTATTTTTGTGACTAAAGACTAAAGACTAAAGACTAAAGACTAAAGACTAAAGACTAAAGACTAAAGCCTAAAGACTAAAGACTAAAGACTAAAGACTAAAGACTAAAGACTAAAGACTAAAGACTAAAGACTAAAGCCTAAAGACTAAAGACTAAAGACTAAAGACTAAAGACTAAAGACTAAAGACTAAAGACTAAAGACTAAAGACTAAAGACTAAAGACTAAAGACTAAAGACTAAAGACTAAAGACTAAAGACTAAAGACTAAAGACTAAAGACTAAAGACTAAAGACTAAAGACTAAAGACTAAAGACTAAAGACTAAAGACTAAAGACTAAAGACTAAAGACTAAAGACTAAAGACTAAAGACTAAAGACTAAAGACTAAAGACTAAAGACTAAAGACTAAAGACTAAAGACTAAAGACTAAAGACTAAAGACTAAAGACTAAAGACTAAAGACTAAAGACTAAAGACTAAAGACTAAAGACTAAAGACTAAAGACTAAAGACTAAAGACTAAAGACTAAAGACTAAAGACTAAAGACTAAAGACTAAAGACTAAAGACTAAAGACTAAAGACTAAAGACTAAAGACTAAAGACTAAAGACTAAAGACTAAAGACTAAAGACTAAAGACTAAAGACTAAAGACTAAAGACTAAAGACTAAAGACTAAAGACTAAAGACTAAAGACTAAAGACTAAAGACTAAAGACTAAAGACTAAAGACTAAAGACTAAAGACTAAAGACTAAAGACTAAAGACTAAAGACTAAAGACTAAAGACTAAAGACTAAAGACTAAAGACTAAAGACTAAAGACTAAAGACTAAAGACTAAAGACTAAAGACTAAAGACTAAAGACTAAAGACTAAAGACTAAAGACTAAAGACTAAAGACTAAAGACTAAAGACTAAAGACTAAAGACTAAAGACTAAAGACTAAAGACTAAAGACTAAAGACTAAAGACTAAAGACTAAAGACTAAAGACTAAAGACTAAAGACTAAAGACTAAAGACTAAAGACTAAAGACTAAAGACTAAAGACTAAAGACTAAAGACTAAAGACTAAAGACTAAAGACTAAAGACTAAAGACTAAAGACTAAAGACTAAAGACTAAAGACTAAAGACTAAAGACTAAAGACTAAAGACTAAAGACTAAAGACTAAAGACTAAAGACTAAAGACTAAAGACTAAAGACTAAAGACTAAAGACTAAAGACTAAAGACTAAAGACTAAAGACTAAAGACTAAAGACTAAAGACTAAAGACTAAAGACTAAAGACTAAAGACTAAAGGCTAAAGACTAAAGACTAAAGACTAAAGACTAAAGACTAAAGACTAAAGACTAAAGACTAAAGACTAAAGACTAAAGACTAAAGACTAAAGACTAAAGACTAAAGACTAAAGACTAAAGACTAAAGACTAAAGACTAAAGACTAAAGACTAAAGACTAAAGACTAAAGACTAAAGACTAAAGACTAAAGACTAAAGACTAAAGACTAAAGACTAAAGACTAAAGACTAAAGACTAAAGACTAAAGACTAAAGACTAAAGACTAAAGACTAAAGACTAAAGACTAAAGACTAAAGACTAAAGACTAAAGACTAAAGACTAAAGACTAAAGACTAAAGACTAAAGACTAAAGACTAAAGACTAAAGACTAAAGACTAAAGACTAAAGACTAAAGACTAAAGACTAAAGACTTAAAAATGACAAAAGTGACACAAAAATGATACCAAAATCATAACAAAATGACACAAAACTGACACAAAACTGACAAAAAACTGACACAAAAATGACAAAAATGACACAAAAGTGACATACAAATGACACAAAACTGATACAAAAATGACATAAAAATGACACAAAAATGACACAAAAATGACACAAAAATGACACAAAAATGACACAAAAATGACACAAAAATGACACAAAAATGACACAAAAATGACACAAAAAATGACAAAAAAATGACATAAAAAAGCCATAAAAATGACATAAAGATGACACAAAAATGACAAAATAGACAAAAACTACAAAAATGACACAAAAATGACAAAAATAACAAAAATGACACAAAAATGACACAAAAATGACACAAAAATTACACAATAATGACACAAAAATGACACAAAAATGACACAAAAATGACCCAAAAATGATACAAAAATGACACAAAAATGACACAAAAATGACAAAACTGACAAAAATAAAAAAAAATAAAAAACAAAAAATGATACCAAAATAATACCAAAATGATGACACAAAAGTGACACAAAAGTGACACAAAAATGACACAAAAATGACACAAAATGACACAAAAATGAAACAAAAGTAACACAAAAATTACTAAAATTACACAAAAATGACACAAAAATGACAAAAATGACAAAAATGACAAAAATGACAAAAATGACAAAAATGACAAAAATGTCAAAAAAGACAACAATGACAAAAATGACAAAAATGACAAAAATGACAAATATGACAAAAATGACAAAAATGACAAAAATGACAAAAATGACAAAAATGACAAAAATGACAAAAATGACAAAAATGACAAAAATGACAAAAATGACAAAAATGACAAAAATGACAAAAATGACAAAAATGACAAAAATGACAAAAATGACAAAAATGACAAAAATGACAAAAATGACAAAAATGACAAAAATGACAAAAATGACAAAAATGACAAAAATGACAAAAATGGCAAAAATGACAAAAATGACAAAAATGACAAAAATGACAAAAATGACAAAAATGACAAAAATGACAAAAATGACAAAAATGACAAAAATGACAAAAATGACAAAAATGACAAAAATGACAAAAATGACAAAAATGACAAAAATGACAAAAATGACAAAAATGACAAAAATGACAAAAATGACAAAAATGACAAAAATGACAAAAATGACAAAAATGACAAAAATGACAAAAATGACAAAAATGACAAAAATGACAAAAATGACAAAAATGACAAAAATGACAAAAATGACAAAAATGACAAAAATGACAAAAATGACAAAAATGACAAAAATGACAAAAATGACAAAAATGACAAAAATGAAAAAAATGACAAAAATGACAAAAATGACAAAAATGACAAAAATGACAAAAATGACAAAAATGACAAAAATGACAAAAATGACAAAAATGACAAAAATGACAAAAATGACAAAAATGACAAAAATGACAAAAATGACAAAAATGACAAAAATGACAAAAATGACAAAAATGACAAAAATGACAAAAATGACAAAAATGACAAAAATGACAAAAATGACAAAAATGACAAAAATGACAAAAATGACAAAAATGACAAAAATGACAAAAATGACAAAAATGACAAAAATGACAAAAATGACAAAAATGACAAAAATGACAAAAATGACAAAAATGACAAAAATGACAAAAATGACAAAAATGACAAAAATGACAAAAATGACAAAAATGACAAAAATGACAAATATGACAAACATGACAAAAATAACAAAAATGACAAAAATGACAAAAATGACAAAAATGACAAAAATGACAAAAATGACAAAAATGACAAAAATGACAAAAATGACAAAAATGACAAAAATGACAAAAATGACAAAAATGACAAAAATGACAAAAATGACAAAAATGACAAAAATGACCAAAATGACAAAAATGAAAAATGACAAAAATGACAAAAATGACAAAAATGACAAAAATGACAAAAATGACAAAAATGACAAAAATGACAAAAATGACAAAAATGACAAAAATGACAAAAATGACAAAAATGACAAAAATGACAAAAATGACAAAAATGACAAAAATGACAAAAATGACAAAAATGACAAAAATGACAAAAATGACAAAAATGACAAAAATGACAAAAATGACAAAAATGACAAAAATGACAAAAAATGACAAATATGACAAAAATGACAAAAATGATAAAAATAACACACAAAAAAACTAAAGACTTAAGACTAAAGACAAAAGACTAAAAACTAAAGACTAAAAACTAAAGACTAAAAACTAAAGACTAAAGACTTAAGACTAAAGACTTAAGATTAAAGTTTCAAAATAAATGAAATTATTAGAATAAATATTTTGATGATGCGTATTTCAAACTCTTAAAAAGAAACAAACAATTTTCCCATCCGAAACAAATGATAAACTTTTCACCCTGTGTTACAGCTTGTTTTCAATGAACTTTCGGGAACAGCACTTGAATTGGGGCCAGCGCCAGCATGTTTTGCAAATTTTTCTATTCCGTATAAAAATTAAAACGAGAAAAACAAACTGATAGAAAAAAAATACACGAGAAAAAGAAACTCAGACTGTGGGCCGACCTCAAATCGAAATTGATGGCACCTGGCTGGCACCGGCAAATGTGTCAATTTTCTAGCCAATTAAACTTTTTACATATTCTTCAATTCGACGCGAAGTTAAACGCTATTTGATGGTGTTCCCGGAGCAGGATCACCCAGGTTTCTGGTGACGAAAACGACGACGACGACGACCGGTAATCACTGTAAATCAAAATTTATTTCGGTTATTATGGTGCACTTTGTGGTTCATGTCATGGATGGGCGGAACAGCTATCTAAGTAGAAAGGGAGGGCCACCGTCATTTATGTTTTAAATTAATATCGTGAGGGGACGGAAAAGTTTTCCATGTTGTTTTTCGCTGGCTTTGGAGAATATTTATCATCTGCTAATTTTTTGACTGTAGCATTAATATTGTAATCTTTGAATCGGAAGGCAGAGATAAATCACATTTTGCACCAAAGATTGTGCAAACATTTTGCAAGAAAGCTTTTTAAAAAAATATTAAAATAACGGTTGAACAAGTAATACAATTTATACAATAAGTTATAAGTTATACAATATTGAATCCGAATCTGTTTTTGATTAGGTTACTGAACTCTATGGAGCCACCACAGCCCGCAGCATTAAGAAACAGTGGACTGTGACGATTTATTTAATAGAAGCAATTCACATTCCTAAGGATAACACAATTCCTGTCCTGTCCTTTCTGTCTTTGATAAGAGTGCTAGAATTTCTAACTATCGACTGGATAGTTTTTTTTTGCGGAAGTTTAAATCGTACGAAGAAAATAACAACTGAAACCTCTAACAATTATATCTTGAAACGCATCCAATAAATCGACATGGTAAGGTACGACAGGTATTTTTATTTAATTTTACGAAAATCCAATACTAAAGTATAACTATTATGGATTCAGCCACAAGTAGTTTGAAAGGAAAAACAGGTATCATTAAACAGTAGTCGCTTGGAAAGAGGCTCAAAAACTTCAGTAAACATCATATTACATATTGCGTGATTGTTATTTATTCAGCAAACAGAATTGTACCTGATTTGCTGTGATTGAAATCCCCATTTCAGTGTCATCATCTTGATTGCAGAAAAACAGCAACATTTAAAAACTATTTCCAATACCACCGGCTTGCATCACACTCAGTTGTGGTGCGTTCAACCTAAATTAAACTCACAACTTGTGCAGAACATTGGAGCGTGACCCAGGAAAAAAATTGAACCGCGTGGCCGGAGGCGCCACAAAAATGACGTTTTCACATTAATAGCTGAAGTGGGGCAAAGCCCAAACATTTAACAAATTATCTAATTGTTAAACACGCTCCTACAATTGCACGGGTTCAAGGAAATTGTAAATAAATTTTTTGTAAACAAAAATAAATTACTATTATTGTTTTATCCAAAGTTCCCGTGTTTCTCCTATATCAAAATAAAAGGGTAATAAAACTAAACCAATTTGATTAGAAATGGTTTCGTATTTATTTTTTTTCGCATTTGTTTGATTCGGATGCCTTTTTTTTGCTGCAGCTGAGCTACATGACATGTTGGAATTTTGCTACCGGCACAACCATTTTTACGACTAGACAAGCCTAGTAAAGTTAAGCGTGAGGCATCATTCAAAATGAATGACAACAATGAATTGCAATAGGACTTTAGCGAAATGGTTTGATATCAATGACTCTCCCCTCAAACCACTCTTTCAAGGGAATGTCTCTTTGATTGGCTAATGGACAATAATGGAGGTGTTTTTTTTTAAATGTTAATCTTATCGGAAAAAATACTAACGTTGAGGTATCGACTAAAAATAGGAAAATTATTACTTCTCACATTAAAGTCTGTAACATTACCTGCTGCCGGAACTAAATTAGCTGCAGATTGCATACACGAAATAATCGTGTATCATATAAGATCTACCGCTAAAATCTACCCCGACATGCACATTTGCCATGGAATGAACTGTCAAAATCACTTCCGCTACAAAATAAGATCGTCTCAGCCTGTGAAAATTAACCATTAAAGCCGATTCTTCGTTAGTGGCCTAAACGCTTAGATCAAGCCTGTTTTCAGTATCGGGAGACACAAATCGACATCAACAGAGACACCACTGAATTCCGGAACACTAGACAGAAAGCCTGTCTTGACAGCATCTCATTTCATGACCACAAACAAGTCGGGCGAACGCACAAATCACACAAGAATCAGTCCAGGTTCCGTAATCCAAAGCTTCATCGCAGTAACCATTCGCCTGCATACGGTCTCGGATAGGCCAAAAACATAGACAGGCTGGAGAAAGATTACCACATATCGTACACAGTCGAATACCATCATACAGTGAAACATTCCACTGAAACAACACTTTCGAGGCATCTGGAGAAGGCGATCGGAAAAGTCATTCGTTTCCCAGCAAGGAACCTATCGACTCAAGCCAGTTTCGCTGAATCTAGAAGCAAGAAAAGAAAGGTCCTCATCAGAGGGCCTTTCAAAATACATGCTGGCCGCATCAGGAAACGCCTGGAAGTCGGCAACAAATTGTTGATCCCCGAACTGAAGGAGAATATCAGTAAATACGCGGAAAGTGGAGAAGACGACAATAACATAGGAGCATGATCGTTGTATTGTTGTGAATAGAAGCAAGTCCAAAACAGTTAGGGGAAAAGTTCATATAACGCCCCATGTGGCTAATACGCGCCACCCTTGTTTTGAAGAATCTGAAACATTATTACCTGCAAAATATTACCAATTTGTTTTAAATGCTGTGATTGGTCATGGCAAGTATGAATTTTTCCTTAAAATGCCCCTGTGTCGTGATTATTTTACAATTAAGGTTTTTCTTCATTTCGATCTAAATTTCAAAACACTTTGAATAAGGTGTCAAAAAGCAGAGAAAAACGAATAAGACAATATTTTCTGACACATCGATAGAGGAGAATCTAAATTATGATTTTATGCTAAAAAATCATACTGAACTCGCTAAGGCATGCTTTTCATGGGTATGTTCTATCACGGCCCATGTGCTCGTTAAAACGCGCCAATCGTAGTAGGCTGAATATAGCATTAATTTTTCAAAAAGGCCAATTTTCATTGAAAATGAACAAAAAGTCTAAAACCATATTTTGAGCGTTAATTCAGCCCAAAAAATCTATTTTTAATTTTTTGTCAAATTTCTATTAGTCCTTTTTGATTTTCTTTTCAGTCAAAGTGTCTGTAAGTATTGGTGTGTTTTCGGTCTCCGGCTGCTCTCGGGTGTGTTCGGCTGCTAGGCGCGTATTGAATACACAGCGGCGCATATTTGCAACACAGTTTTGTTCTGTGGCTTTGAATATGGTTTTTAAAAATCGAGTTTTTGAAGAATCTAAAGCAATTTGAGTAAAGAAAAATCATAGGCATTTGTAGAAAACACTTTTCTTCAACGATTACAACCATTATTAACACAATTTGTACGTGGAATACATAGAAAATCAGCGATTCGCTTAGGTGGCGCATAATAGGGCATGTTCCCCTACTCATACGACAGCGTTTTCAAATAGGATTTAAACAGATCCTTGCAACGTTACACGATTTGTCTATGTATCGTGTGACCAACATCTTTTAAATATGTGCTCGTGAATCTCGTTTTTAAGCTTTTTTTTCCTCAGGTTTAAGCTTTTTTTGCCTTAAGAGCATAGGAGATGAAAGCTCAAATCTGAAGAAAAAAGCTTAAATCTGTCAAAAAAGGGGAAATCTGAGGGGAAATCTGAGAGATGTGCTCCATACGGTTTGAATAGCATTGCCGGGAAGTGGATTTAAAACGCTCCAAGGAAGTCTTGCATGTTTCGAGAGGAGATTCAATTAGTGTGAGTGTAATTGCTTGGAGGCAAACTGTGACGACGCCGTCGCTGAGGTTGTTTTGAAAACAAGACCAGCAAGGATTGTGGAAATCACTCAATACAATATTGGTGCTGATTCGAGGCAGAGAGTGCATGTGACTTCAAGCGCAGCAGTATACTGAATTGCATGGAAGCAGACTGCATGCATGTGTGGAACGAATGAAGAAGTCCGAGGCCCCGCCGAGCATCAGCTGTTTGGCGGATTTGTTTACAGCGCTACTCAATAGATAGGTGCGACTATACATGTAAGTGAACGTTAGCTTATCGTAGCCATAGAGTTTTAATCAGATCAATTCTTATCCAATATTTAACATAGTGTTGAGCACATAATATAAAGGGCTAAATGGTGGCTTAAAAAATTATATTATTCGAGTTTAATTGAATTATTGCCATTATTTTGATCAATAATCATTGATCGAGGATCTTGGGGACTGACTGGCGGTCAATTGGTTGCGTTGATGACTAAAAATAAAGGGGTAAAATAGATTTGGTAACAAGTCTTGGCTTGAAATGTATGACATTGAATTGAGGCGGATGTAATATTGTAACATATAACAACATGACGTCACATTTCATTTCATTTCATTACATACAGTACATTCCAGATCCGTTCATTAAAAAAAAATCCATTTAATTCCATTTCATTCCATTTTATTTCATTACATTATGTTACATTACATT
Organism: Uranotaenia lowii; assembly: GCF_029784155.1. Lineage (NCBI taxonomy): Eukaryota > Metazoa > Arthropoda > Insecta > Diptera > Culicidae > Uranotaenia > Uranotaenia lowii. The sequence continues at coordinate 233,089,764 of NC_073693.1, read as the reverse complement.
ACATTACATTACATTACATTACATTACATTACATTACATTACATTACATTACATTACATTACATTACATTACATTACATTACATTACATTACATTACATTACATTACATTACATTACATTACATTACATTACATTACATTACATTACATTACATTACATTACATTACATTACATTACATTACATTACATTACATTACATTACATTACATTACATTACATTACATTACATTACATTACATTACATTACATTACATTACATTACATTACATTACATTACATTACATTACATTACATTACATTACATTATATTACATTACATTACATTACATTACATTACATTACATTACATTACATTACATTACATTACATTACATTACATTATATTACATTACATTACATTACATTACATTACATTACATTACATTACATTACATTACATTACATTACATTACATTACATTACATTACATTACATTACATTACATTACATTACATTACATTACATTACATTACATTACATTACATTACATTACATTACATTACATTACATTACATTACATTACATTACATTACATTACATTACATTACATTACATTACATTACATTACATTACATTACATTACATTACATTACATTACATTACATTACATTACATTACATTACATTACATTACATTACATTACATTACATTACATTACATTACATTACATTACATTACATTACATTACATTACATTACATTACATTACATTACATTACATTACATTACATTACATTACATTACATTACATTACATTACATTACATTACATTACATTACATTACATTACATTACATTACATTACATTACATTACATTACATTACATTACATTACATTACATTACATTACATTACATTACATTACATTACATTACATTACATTACATTACATTACATTACATTACATTACATTACATTACATTACATTACATTACATTACATTACATTACATTACATTACATTACATTACATTACATTACATTACATTACATTACATTACATTACATTACATTACATTGGTTCGTTTAGCTGACTTCTAAATAGGTTTGCCTTCTTTTCTACAAAGTAGAAAAGCTGCCCACTGGTAAAATAAACAAAATACGGTGGTAAAATCGTGCGCAAAATATTTGGATTGCTTGTGGAGAGATATTTTGAAAAATTTCCTAATGGACACCAAAACAAACTTTTTAAAGAAGAAAATGTAACTTATTAGTTTTTGTAAACAGTGCTCGTTCGATCTGAGCTTATTATTGAAACTCTTTGGTCGATTTGTTGTGCGTGTGTTTTTTTGATATTCAGGAATTATTGATTAAAATCGTCTTGTCAGTTTCGCTATCTTAATTAAGGAAAATAATGGACTTTCTGTAAGAATTGAAACTTGCATTAAAAACTAAATCAAGAAATTTGAAAATGAATTTTTCGAAGTTATAATAAGGAATAAATAAACAATTTAAACCCTTTAATTTAAAATTTCTATTTTTTCTAATTAAATAATTTTCAACGGAAAATGATACACACATACGAAAAAAAAATTGAGAACAAAATTTGTCGCTTTTTCTATGTAAAACCTTGCTGTTGTGAATTTGTTACTTAATGAATGAAAATCAGGAATCGAATTTCAAAACAATTAAAAAATGGTTACAATGTTGAAAAGTAAGATAATAAAGTTGGACTGTAAGTGTCATATGTTTCAGAAGTGCCCACTGGAAAACTGATCCAGTGGAGAATTTAACTGCAGTTTAAATAACTTTCTACAAAGACAATTCAACACTTAAAGCCCATCGCCTTCTTTACTTCATAGAAGCACCAAGATATGTTAATCCATAAAATGGTAGAAATTTTTGAAATTTTTTGAAAATTGTAAATCATATGATGAAACAAAATATGAACAGTACATTAAAATTTCACGGGAATCTTTTTGATTGCTTCTCTGTAGAAGCGAATATGAAGTATATTGCAAGAAGGCAATAAATGTATGCCTTAACCAGGAAAAAAATATTTCAAGTATTTCATTCCAATAATCATATTAATTTCCCTATTTGACTGCTTCAGATTTATCATTCCGTTAAAACACAAAACAATAATTTAGGAGCCAAGAGATATACGCAAATACAAAATTCATAACCATCTGCTGGTGTATATTAAGGCATACGACGGCAAATTAGTGTCATTTTTTTTTAAAGTAGCCTTTACATTTCATTACGTAGCTCAAATGTTCAATAGATAACTTTTCAGCAAATTCGTCCAGAAATAGCAGTAAAAATTTTGGAAGCGATCCATTCAGTCCTGAATAAGCGCAACGAGTTTTAAATTTGAGAAAATTCGTATGGGAAAACAAAATTTTTAATTCAAAGATCGCCAGAGATGTACTGAAAGTTCCAAAAAATCAACTTTGGATGAAAAAAAATTACTTGATTTTTGCAGTATAATTCTTGTGAACAAAGCAACAATCTAAATAACTTGTACCCCAGAAAAGTTATTCGATGTTATTCAAAATTTTTATAACTATGGTTATAACTTTTTCATAAAATTCTTAGCTGCTTGTCATGTTAGCCAAAAATGATGCTTAAGAATAGTCAAAACCAAAAATCAAAGACCGACTTCATTTGAAGCTAACTTGAATTTTCTGGATAATTTAATGTCCCAAAATTACTTCTTCCATACAAAATTTTACACTGATGCTTGGTGACCCAGAAAGTCATTTTTGGCAGCGCACTAATGACCCAGAAACATGAAATCGTATCAAAAATGATAACTTAAGTTGTTTATAATGGTGTTGCGAATCGCAACTCCAACAAAGTTCGTATAAAATGTCATCTGAAGTCAGTTTAAATCGGTTATGATAGAAAGTCCGTCATGTTTGTAAGTTTTGAAACGATTTTGCTAACACGTTTGCTTCAAGTAAGAAAATCATTGTTATGTTCTCTCTACAACTATCCATTACCATACCATTTTAAATACAAAGAATCCTCTCTCTATTGCAAACCCTCGTTCTAGATGGCTAAAAATTAGATGGGAACTGAGTAATATTAATCAATGAGAGAACTGAAAATTATAGTCGCCGATTTGAAGGCTATGAGAGCAAAATCATGCGCTCTCTTGCATTCTTTCGCTAGGTACGATAACGCCCAATTGGTGTAGTTTTAGTCGCTTAAGAAGGAAATGAAATTTATGTATGTATATTGCCTCTACTTTGGTAGGTAACTGCTTTTTTTCAACTTTTATACGATCTTTCTATAATATTAATGAAACGTATATCAAAACAGCATAAGAATATAGCTACTAAAATGTTTGCTGGGGAGTTTGGCGGACCGGTTTTAAATTTTTAACCTTAAGCTTTTAAGTGATTAATAAACTCTTACATTTAACAAACAATCCCACGGAGTGGAAAATGTATATAATTCAAAAGTACACAGCAAAAAAACTGAATCCTTAACAACACTGAAATTGAAAACCTTAAAAATTACATGACGTCGAAGGCGAATACCTTATGTAAATTTATAGATTGTTAAAAGTTGAATCCTTACCAGCACTGAATTTCAAAGACATGAATATTACTTGACACGAAACGTGATAATTTGATGTGATTTTCCATCACATATGATGTAAATAAAAAGAAGCATGACATACGCCGGAATTTTCAGTGCAAATTAAATATTACACGACTTAAATATTTTAAAAGTCTTTCAAATTTCACACGTCTGTTGAAGTTTACAGATGTGTAATATTCAATTCGCTCTGAAAATTTCATCATATGTGATGCTTCTTTTTCGTTACATCAAATGTGATGGAATTTTACAATTTTTTTTGGTCAAATTTCGTAAAATTACACGAAATGGAATGTGATCACATTGACTTTTAATTTAATCAATATTAAATCACAATGAACGTGATAAATTATAAACTTTCAAGAACCGGACCAGAAAAATGTAAAAAAGTGTCAAGTCAGGTCGGGTATCAAAGTATTGTGTTTAAGCAGTTTTTTCGCGAGTAAAGTTCCCGGAGGTCTTCGTTGTTCAACTTTGGATCCGGGGTACTTCGGGGCAGAAAATAAATGTGGGAAAATGACTCTTAAAATAAAAAATCTTCGTCCCTAAATAAAATAAAATAAGTTAATTATAAATAGATAAATCTCTCAATAAAAATAAGAGATGAGGAAACTCCATTATTGAATCATATTAATAAAAAATAAAACGAAACAAATTCCAATTGGAAAGCTTTCCTTCCTTTATTCAGTGATTTAAAGTTTACATCATTTTATTTTACGCGCTACAAAACTTTACATTATTTTTATTTTACACGTTGAAAAATAATTGCGTCTAATTGAAATTGCGTCTAATATTCAAGTAGCACTGAAAATTCCGTCATGTATAATGCTTTTTTGCATTTACATTACATGTGATGTGATTTGATACTCGGATTAATTTAATAAACAAATAATCAATTTACACGCAATTTACTTTGACCACTTTTTGATCCGATCACTACATTATTTTACATTAAGTTTGATTCCATTACATTCCATTTCATAATACATATTAAGAATATTTATTCTACAAAAACAGTTATGTATCTTCTGGACTGGATTTTAGATTGAAACAGTCTGTTCTTTTTGTCAAAATCTATCACGATGGCATGAAATTGTTGAATGTCAACCAAAACGGAACTCCAAACTTCTTAATTTCTTCCAGGAAATTGATGCAAATAGCACTACATAAATTGCCGGAAGTCACTCATCATGGTACTGGTGCTATAGCCACGATTAAGTCTTATTCCAGGAAGATCCACCAGGGCAAACCAAAACCAATGTCTGAGCTTCTAGGTAATGATGACAGCATTGAACTATTCCAACTTTCAAAATCGCTTTGAAATTGAGATGGTTTCAAGTGAGTTCAACCTTAAGGGGGGGGTAGGGTCTAACGGCTATAAAAAAAACACCATTTTCACGATTTTTTTCTAGAGCTATCGTTCAAACAAATGTTTTCAAATTTTTTGCATTATACTAAGCATTGTTAAAAGAACATTTAGTAATTTTTTCGTAGAAAAATATTGAAAAATGAGCCGGTGACGGAGCACTTTCGAGGATGCCTTTTAGAAAACAGGATTTGCGGTGGACACTGTATCTCAGCACAGAATCATCTGAAGTCAAAAAATCAGAGCAAAATATTTTTAATAGATGTTTTTCTGGACCCCAACGTTTTTATTTAACTTAAAATTTTTTTAATGAAATTTTTGTGGCTGTTTGAAGTAAAAACTACGATTTTTCACGAAAAAATCCGTCATTTTTCACCTGTAAAATCTCCCCAAAGTAAAAAAAACAAAAAAGAAAAACGTTGGGGTCTGGTATTTTATATGTAGAAAATATGTTCCAAATTTGAAAAGAATCGGATAAGTAGTTTTCAAATGACGATGTCCACGGACTTTAAAAATGTGCTTTCGAGAAAAACGCGTTTGAAGTTTCTGCTCTTGCTTTCTTGCAGTATTAGATAGGAGGAGATAAAGGCCTATAATTTCTTCAGTTTTGCTTCAATTGACTTGAAAATTTGACACAACATTCTTGAAATGTTTTACAATAAGAAAATAAAAAAATAAAAAAATCGATTTTTTGAAAGTGTTAGACCCTACCCCCCCCTTAAATATCTAATATTTGCTTCCAAAGATTAACCTTGAACAGTTGAAAAGTTCTCAAATTTTCAGGGAATTTAAAAAAATGGTTTGTAAATTGGTAAAATCAAATCGGCCTTTTAAACCAACCTAACAATAGTTGAAGAGACAGTTGAAATGAGGTTAACAGTCCACGTCGCCTTTAACGATTTGCATTTATAAATAACTTGGCATTAAATGGCCTTTTTCGAAATGTCTACTTCTTAAGACTCAGCACAACTTTTGAAAAGTCATAATTCCTATTAAACTAAATGCAAAACTCTGAAGCAAATCCTACAATAAAGAACAAAACTTCAAGCCAAGACGTGGCTCTCGGTACGACGACGATTAAAGTTAAAGGGAAAAGTCAAGTTGGGTGGCTAATTACGTGGAAAATTTATTTACATTTGGTTAGGTTCTGATGTGTATGTACAAAACCAGCAACCGGCATTTCTTTTCGGTTTTAACTTCGCCCTCGTGATGCGACTGATTCTTCAACCAAAAGCGAGTGTAGAATTGAGTTCTCCCCCTGTATATTTAGCTGCTTGCCTTAACCTTGGCGAAACATCGACGCTGAAAGATGATAATCGGTCGAAAAACTTTCCCCCCGAGAGGAGGGAATCAATTATGATTTCAGTTCATTTGCATACATTTAATGATGCGGATTCTTTCCTGGAAAATTGGTGCTCCCTGCCGGGTTTCTTGCGGGTTTATTTATGGGGAAAAATTGCTTGAGGATCGCTTCCGGTTGATTGCAAATTTGTGTGGATCAACTTTTGGAGTAATTAATCTATTGCTTTTAATTTGCTTCCTTGAATTCATTAAACTTCGAGTAGCCGATATGAAAGGTGGGAGGCAGGTGCACAAATTGACAGAAAAATTCCATCCGCACATTTTATGCAAATTTTAAATGAATTTGTTATCGCTTTCTCTCCTCTTTAATAAATTCAAACAAAATTTGTTGAGAGCATATATCTACTAACTTAATATAATAATAAGGCAAATATTTTGATTCTACCCCTTTTTTATACATGGCGTTGAAAATTTTTAAACAATGTCCCTCGAGTTATAGTCTTTTGAGTGCTTGAAGCGAGAATGCTTCCATAAATTGTTTAGAAAGCCTCAGATCCGCCACCGCCTTTCCTAGCTATTACCGAGTGCATTAAGTCGCTGTCTTCGCTAAAAGGATTTTTATGCGCATATCCTTAGCTCCTGTCTGTTAAATTATGATTGCTCGCGTATGCTGTAAGTGACGCATATCGAAGTACGATATTCAGGAGACGTGTTCAATTTACTTTATCGTTGCTTTTGCTTTTGATGAAAAGGCATTTATTACCAGAGACCAAACGAGAGACGCGATTCTGCTAGAGAACGGGATGCGTACATTTGAGATATTCGACAGCACCACCAAATGCCACAATCTGTGTATGTTCGTCCACATTATCATAACCGGCATGTTAGACTACATACTTACTACCACACTAAATCTGTAGACTCCCAAAAATCATATGCGCCGCCTGTTTCGCACAATAAAACGTCGCTGTTTGAAGAAGTGGGCTGGCGTCGGGCCAAAAACGTCGACAGACCATCAGCCGCCATGCAGCTAAATATCCTCTCCTATACGATGCTCACTTGCCGGAGGTGGACTGGACTAAAGGGAGGTTATGTTATATTTTGGGATGATGACCTAGCGCGCTCGAAATACACACAAATTCTATGTTTTGTTTAACTACCGCGGGGCTGTGTTGATGCATTGGTTTATAATAAATTATGTAGAAGAGGTAGCCCAAAAAAGCCTGAAAAGTGAAAACATTTTTACAGTTTCAGACTTAATTTAATTTAAAGTTTGACTTGATGGCTATGCTTTCGATATTAAAGCGATTCTGGTTTTTCTATGGTTGTGTCTGTTGTTTCTTGTTTCCTGGTAGCTTGATTTCTTATAGCTTTCCGCTTCTTAATAATCTTTGTTGTATAAAGGGTGATACGGTCAAAATTTGGTCAAGGGAAAACGCGTGTAAATCGGTGAAATCGTTTATTTAAAAAAATCAAATTAAATTTCTTTTTCAAGTTTAATTAGTATAAAATTCAGGAAAAAATATTCAGCTAGGCTTCTGCTTTTCCAAATCCGAATTGCCGGGCCTTACGCTTAACCCCTGACATCAGATTTTGTACAGCCACCTTGTCCACCTTCTTCGCCGCAGAAAGCCAGTTTGCCTTGAACTGCTGCTCGTCCTTAGCAGTTTTTTGGTCTTCTTTAGGTTCTGCTTGACAATAGCCCAGTATTTCTCAATTGGGCGGAGCTCTGGCGTGTTGGGAGGTTTCTTGTCCTTGGGAACCACCTGCACGTTGTTGGCGGCGTACCACTCCATGGCTTTTTACCGTAATGGCAAGATGCCAAATCCGACCAAAACAGTACGGAACAACCGTGTTTCTTCAGGAAAGGCAGCAGACGTTTATTCAAACACTCTTTCACGTAAATTTCTTGGTTGACAGTCCCGGAAGCTATGAAAATGCTGCTTTTCAAGCCACAGGTACAGATGGCTTGCCAAACCAGATATTTCTTCGCGAAAATTGACAGTTTCATGTGTTTGAAAATATCTGCTACCTTTCCCCTTCCTTTTGCCGTATGAAACTCCTGTCCCGGAAGCTGCTTGTAGTCGGCTTTGACGTAGGTTTCGTCGTCCATTACCACGCAGTCAAACTTCGTCAGCATCGTCGTGTACAGCCTCCGGGATCGCGCTTTGGCCGTCGTATTTTGTTTATCATCGCGATTTGGAGTCAGTACCTTCTTGTAAGTCGATAGTCCGGCTCGTTTTTTTTTGGCTCGATGCACGGTTGTAGACGATACATCCAGCTTATTTGCGGCATCTCGGAGAGAGAGGTTAGGGTTTTGCGTAAAACAACCGGAAACTCTCTGTGTCGTCTCAGCGGTTTCCGGTTTTCGATTTCTCCCCCATCCAGACTTCTTGGCTGTCGAAAAACGTTCCCCAAACACTTTAATTACATTTGTAACGATTGATTTGGCAATTTTTAGCGATTTTGCCAGCTTTGCGTGCGAGTAGTTTGGATTATCGCGATGCGCGAGCAAAATTTCGATACGCTGCTCTTCTTCCTTGGACGTCATTGTGACAACAGAAGAGTGAGTTCCAAAATCAAAATAGGAGCAACATTCTACACACACACACACTCACTCACACACACACACACACACACGCACACACACACACACACACACACACACACACACACACACACACACACACACACACACACACACACACACACACACACACACACACACACACACACACACACACACACACACACACACACACACACACACACACACACACACACACACACACACACACACACACACACACACACACACACACACACACACACACACACACACACACACACACACACACACACACACACACACACACACACACACACACACACACACACACACACACACACACAGCTTCAAAATGAGGGGTGTTCAGGTTTTTAAATGCAAAATTGAAAGAAATACGTCAAATTGATATTCACCAAATTTTGACCGTATCACCCTTTATATTGTCGAATGCCAAGTCATCACTTCTATTAGGAAAATAAGAAAACATTGTATGCTATGCATTTTTTTTTAATTCATTACTCATCATTTTAGGAGCTAAAAAATTCTAAGCTTTATGAAAAAAAAAATCTGGACGCAGCAATTTTATCATCTTGAAATAATCAACGATCGTTGCAAATCTGCTAATTTCAAGATAACTCTTTCCATTAAATTTTAAATTCTTAATTTTTTCTCGACTCAGTCGCAGTAAGTTTACTGAATTGCATATTTTTAAAGTATGACAAAAACAAAATCCACTTCATAATCCGTTTGCTAAAAATGATTTAAACAAACTATTTTTAGTTAGAATAACCATCATTTGCCTTGATGATCTACTGATCATGTCTTGCATACTTTTGTGTAAGGATTCGGTGATATTTCAGGGGTTGAGCCAGATCCCAAAAAGGAAGGATAGCTCTTCCCTTTATTTCAAACAACAGTTTTCTACCCTTTCGCTAAAAAACGTCTACAAACTCTTAAAAGATTTAGTGTTGAAGTTAAATTAGGATACATAATTTTTTTTTACAAAACCGATAAACAGTACTGCAGCCTTCTAGGCCTCCTATCCAAGGTTGCCAAAAAAATCTGTGTTTTGTGAAAAAAATTCTGTCTTTTACCCAGAAGTTCTTTGACGGTTTTCTGTTACATTTTCCTTGAGTAAAGTTAATAAACAACAACAATCTTATCATGATTTTCCAATACAAAGTTTGAAATCCTAAATTAATGTTGACATAAAAGATTAAAATTTACGAAATTCGTACAAAAATCTAAAAATCTGTGAAATATGTGAATATTTTCTAAATATTGTGTTTAGTGACACAGATTATTTGATAAAATTTACTTAAAATTTTGTGGAATTATAGATTTTTTTTTGTGATTTCGGGAACCTTGCTCCTATCTTTTCTTGACCATAGACCATAGACACGATACAAATATTATACAATGTTAGTTGAATAAAGACCCCCTTTCAACCTCTAGTTTAGCTCTAAATACTATTTTAAAGAATAAAATATGTAATTGATTGATCCACAATTTTATTTTACACTGCCTGAGTAGTCTCAATTCAAAGTAAAATATATGTAAAATCCATGAACCACAGGCAAAACTCTAACGAGTATTTTAAAAAGTATAGAGGTTTCAGAAAATAGTTTAAGATTGACATCACTTTAAGCGATGGAAAATAAGCGCTTTTTCAGTGAAATAAATGGGACAAAAAAATTACCCTCTAAACGAAATTGTTTGCAAATTTGACAGAAATTACGAAATTAAAAAATTGAAAAAATTTAAAAAACTGACAACATTAAAAAATAAGCCAAATTGAAAAAATTGACAAAATTGACAAAATTGACAAAATTGACAAAATTGACAAAATTGACAAAATTGACAAAATTGACAAAATTGACAAAATTGACAAAATTGACAAAATTGACAAAATTGACAAAATTGACAAAATTGACAAAATTGACAAAATTGACAAAATTGACAAAATTGACAAAATTGACAAAATTGACAAAATTGACAAAATTGACAAAATTGACAAAATTGACAAAATTGACAAAATTGACAAAATTGACAAAATTGACAAAATTGACAAAATTGACAAAATTGACAAAATTGACAAAATTGACAAAATTGACACAATTCACTTAATTGACAAAATTGACAAAATTGACAAAATTGACAAAATTGAAAAAATTGACAAAATTGACAAAATTGACAAAATTGACAAAATTGACAAAATTGACAAAATTGACAAAATTGACAAAATTGACAAAATTGACAAAATTGACAAAATTGACAAAATTGACAAAATTGACAAAATTGACAAAATTGACAAAATTGATAAAATTGACAAAATTGACAAAATTGACAAAATTGCGAAAATTGGCAGAATGATAAAATTGACAAAATTTACAAAATTTACAAAATTTACAAAATTTACAAAATTTACAAAACTTACAAAATTGACGAAATTGACAAAATTTAAAAATGGGAAAATTGATAAAATTGACAAAATTTAAAAATGGCAAAATTGATAAAATTGACATTTCAAGTCAATTTTAAAATACTTTTATTCTCTAAAACATTTTGAATTTTAATTTCTCAAACTCATATTAAGATTTATCACGTTCGAAATTTTTCAAATATAATTAAGAATTTCTAAAACTATCATTTGTTTATTATTTTGTGTAATGTGTATCTATATATAATTTACAGGCTGTAAGAAAGGCTACAAATCTCTGTGAAATGTATCAAATCGGGTTTTAGAATTGAGTATGTTGTCGTTGAAATTCAAAGATTTTAGTATGAAATTAACTGATTTCAACAGTTTTTTTTATTTGAAACACAACTTTGTCAAAAATCTAGCTATACAAAAAAAATTATTGCAAAATTATTGTAGAGCCATTTTTAAGCATGATTTTAGATTAAGAATAATCACAGTAAGTTCACGCCCTAGAATCGGTGATAATGTATTTATTTTTACGAAAATTGATTTACTTTTTTTTCGGAAACGTTCATGACTTCATACTTCAATATTTATACAGTATTTCTTCAATACAAATTTTACATAACAATGCACTTGACTAAATGAATTCAATTATCAAGTTTTTAATGAAATAAGATAACATCGCATAAACGCGGTGATTTTAAAACTCATCTAAAAAAAAAATAAAACCGCGCATATTGAAAACTTGATTCAAGAAAAACAAACTATCACTAACATGGATTCCCAATCGATTTTAAAAAGAATATTTGTGAATCATTAAACAGGAAGTTATTTGTGATTTGAATAAAAATCTTGCAAAAAGATGAAGTTCTTCAACATTAGAATAAAAAAAAACACGCTAATAGTTTATTTTACTTGTCTTTACTTGTTAAACCCATGGAATAAATGCAATGAGATTCAAAAAATGTTTGAACACGGTAAATTTAGATAAACTTTTTCTTTCAAACAAACTCATAAGAATTGAAAGAAAAATAAATTTCGAGTAAAATTATTCTAAAATAACTGTACTGTACTTTATTGAAATTTCCACCTCAAAGAATATTACAAGAAAATCCATATCGAACCCCTTATTCACATAAAGTCCCACCAAAGATACTTTTAACTAAATTACAAAATTAATAAAATTAAATATGTTGTTACTAGCACAGGATCCTATGCAAAACTAAGGCCAGATTATACTACGGAAAGCGGTCGCGCAACAAACCTAATGTTTGTTTGGAATTACGTGGATTTTGTTCGGGATGAACATTAAAAACAGTTTCTCACCAATAATTTTGGACTTTATCAACTGATTAATTGAAAATTTTAGTGTTTCATTTATTGAATTTGATGCTTTAATTATGAAAATATTTCATTTTCAATAAGAGTTATCATAAAACAGTTATTAAGCGTCGTTTAACGATCATTTATGTATTTTTTATAATTGACCCTTCAGAAGCTAATTCTTTAAACTGAGTATCTTTTTTCACAATAACCCTTATCGAAAAGGGGCGTTGAGATAAAAAATTGTCATAATGAAGGCTATGTGATTGGTGCAAAACTTGGTTTTCATGTGCCCTCCAAACAAATTTCTCATAATTCCATACAAATTTTAGCCTTATTACGCCATCTATTTCCGTAATCCGATCCCCCAAATTTAGCATTGGACTTTGTGCTTAGGGCTTAGGATCTATTTCAGGTTGCAACTCATAAGATTTTCATAAGTCGGCTGATTAAAGCACTCTAAACATTGTCCATTAGCTAACTTTAAAGAAAAATCCCTAGTATTTAGTTTTTTTCTGAATAATATTCACAAAATTACACAAATAAATTCCAAATTAAATTGATGTGCGCAGTAATGCAGTAAAGATTCAATTCCCCTTATTTTTTGGGAATAAATTGATCGATTTCATCACCAAATCACATTATTTGTTGAGTTGAGTAAATTAAGCATTAATTTTAAGATTATACTTTGAAGACTTTGATTTATTTCATGTAGCTGACCATAGGTAATATTTCGTGACGTCACAACGCTTTGCAAAACCGTGAGCAAACACGATGATGAATCGATTATTTTCTGAAAATTTCATAAAATTTGATCGAATAGAAGAGCAAAAAAATACGATTTGATTTCAAATTGTAGCGATTCCAATTTTGAACTTAGAGGTATATTTTTTATGTGTGATATGAACTGTAAAATTTACAAACATTATACCAAAGAAATGTTTTGCAAAAGTTGTGACGTCACGCTGAAATGGGTCATAATTTTTTGGTTTTTTTTTAAGATAATAACCACAAAAAATGTAAAAGTTTTGTAAAAACCATACTTTTTATCAATGAACCCTCAAAGTGGTTTCAGTCACAGAACAATTCCAAAAGTGTATTGGAAAATTGACATAATTTGACAAATTTTCGAATCTTTAGATTTTTAAAATACGAAAATTGAATTTTTTAAGACTTTTCAAAGCTAGCTGTTTTTGAAATTCGTAAATGTAAATACAATTCATATGTGGGACAATTCGCTGTGAATAAGATTTTCGAGATATATTGCTAATGTTTGAAGCTTCTAATAGTCACATATTGAAATTCCATTTTCATAGTATAATCGATTTTCAAATTAAAGAGTTAAATTTAGGAATGAAATAACAAAAACTTAAAAAATATTTTCAATTTTCGTTTTTTAATTTTAGTTTCATAATCCAAAAATTAAAATCAACACCGGCTTATTTTTGCTGTAAGTGATTGTTGGCAGGTTCTCTCTTTGTACAGTGCGTAATGTTTTATTAGGAAAGGCGTTCGCAAACCAGGACAAATCATTTCATTTGCCCCTCGGATCTAGCTAGGGTATGAGATCATTTTACCATGTGAACTTCGACAAGTGTACTTTAAATGTTTCCTCCACTTCGTATGTATGGACGTTCAAATTTGAAAGAAACCTCACTTGCTCGGTTGTTTAGCCATAAACAAAAATGTTCGATCCAAATTGGGGCTCGTTACAGAGTGCAAATGGCCCCAAATTTTGGCGACCACGAACAACACCACAAATGTGTACCGAGGGAAGAATTTATGTCATCGATCATGTGTAGCATAAATAGATGATACCTACTGTTTGTAGGCGAACAACCTATTTACATTTTGTCAGCGGTCGTGTGGGCGGCCTGGGCGGAAAAACCCGAAAGCGGTAAAAGTCAATGTAAGCAATAAAAAGTTGACTTTCCCCCGGTTTCCGGTTGAAGGATCCATCAAGGTCGTTTCGAGTTTCAGCTTCGACGTTGGAGATGATGGTACATTTAATACATGCTTGAGTGAATGTAGAGTTACGTTTTCTTGAACGAGGGATTTAGTTTGGAATATAATCCGGCAATTTGTTTTAAAATTAAGTTATTTTATGACACCTAACCAAAGTTGTACATTTCACTGAAATCATTTTTTGGTACAGAGAAATTATACTTCATACCATTTCAGCTCTTATCTCATATCCCATATCTCATATCTCATATCTCATATCTCATATCTCATATCTCACATCTCATATCTCATATCTCATATCTCATATCTCATACCTCATATCTCATATCTCATATCTCATATCTCACATCTCATATCTCATATCTCATATCTCATATCTCAAATCTCATATCTCATATCTCATATCTCATATCTCATATCTCATATCTCATATCTCATATCTCATATCTCATATCTCATATCTCATATCTCATATCTCATATCTCATATCTCATATCTCATATCTCATATCTCATATCTCATATCTCATATCTCATATCTCATATCTCATATCTCATATCTCATATCTCATATCTCATATCTCATATCTCATATCTCATATCTCATATCTCATATCTCATATCTCATATCTCATATCTCATATCTCATATCTCATATCTCATATCTCATATCTCATATCTCATATCTCATATCTCATATCTCATATCTCATATCTCATATCTCATATCTTATATCTTATATCTCATATCTCATATCTCATATCTCATATCTCATATCTCATATCTCATATCTCATATCTCATATCTCATATCTCATAGCTCATATCTCATATCTCATATCTCATATCTCATATCTCATATCTCATATCTCATATCTCATATCTCATATCTCATATCTCATATCTCATATCTCATATCTCATATCTCATATCTCATATCTCATATCTCATATCTCATATCTCATATCTCATATCTCATATCTCATATCTCATATCTCATATCTCATATCTCATATCTCATATCTCATATCTCATATCTCATATCTCATATCTCATATCTCATATCTCATATCTCATATCTCATATCTCATATCTCATATCTCATATCTCATATCTCATATCTCATATCTAATATCTTATATCTCATATCTCTTATCTCATATCTTATATTTCACATCTCATATCTCAGATCTCATATCTCATATCTCATATCTCATATCTCATATCTCATATCTCATATCTCATATCTCATATCTCATATCTCATATCTCATATCTCATATCTCATATCTCATATCTCATATCTCATATCTCATATCTCATATCTCATATCTCATATCTCATATCTCATATCTCATATCTCATATCTCATATCTCATATCTCATATCTCATATCTCATATCTCATATCTCATATCTCATATCTCATATCTCATATCTCATATCTCATATCTCATATCTCATATCTCATATCTCATATCTCATATCTCATATCTAATATCTTATATCTCATATCTCTGATCTCATATCTTATATTTCACATCTCATATCTCATATCTTATACGTATCTTATATTAAAAATATGAATCTTATCATATGTTGCTTAATTCATATACAAATTTTTGGAGATTTTTTCCGAAAAATAAAAGTTTTTAAAGTTTAAAATCTTAAGACCTTTAATTTTATCACAAGATACATTTCTCCCACTAAATCAGATTGATTGTTGATATTTTCCACCTATCAATATCGATGTGATATAAAGTGGATCGTTATTCCGTAGGCGATTTCCTGTATGCAACTTGTAAATGGTTTTTTCACTCCATCTTTCGGGCTTGATTTCACAACATAAGCATAATATTTTGGTACCCCATTTTTCATAACAGCATGATGATCGGAAAAGTTTCCGTTTGATTAACGAACGGAAATTTGAAACACGTCGATGATACGGCACCACCCAAGCAACCAAAAGTCTCATATCTACTTAAACTCGTGCCTCCCAAGTTCGAATTTCGCTGAACAAAGGTTCTAAAGGGATTTGGTACCGAATTTTCTCAAATGTGAGCATGAAAGTTACAAAACGTTCCTCAAAAAGCCGTCTATGGACTTGAAGTTCCAAAAAGTTCCTCGAATAGCTTATTTTGTGACATGTTAATCGTACTCACACAGTATAAAAGTTACAAATTAGTTCTCAAATAGCCTTCTGTGGACTTCAAGTTTCAAGAAATTCCTCAAATATCCTTTTTTGTGACATGTCAATCGCATCCACACAGTTTAAAAGTTACAAATTAGGTCTCAAATAGCCTTCTGTGAACTTCAAGTTCAAAGAAGATCCTCTAAAAGCCATCTCTGAACTTCAAGTTCCAAGAAGTTCCTCAAATAGCCTTTTTTGTGACATGTCAATCGCATTATTCAAAATAAAAGTTGCAAATTGGTTCTCAAATAGCCTTCTATGGACTCGAAGTTCCAAAAAGTTCCTCAAATAGCCTATTTTGAGACATGTCCGCCATTTCATGAATATGAAATGTGAACGAACATCAGAAAAGGGCATATAATAAATAAATCATTTTTTGGAGCTTGGAAATTGTTGAAATGTATAATTTATTTTGAAACTTCAACTCAGAACAACTTAAAGCTAACTCGCAAATGATTGTTTTTGAAAAATGTAAATATTTAGACTTTATAAAATTTCGTCCAACTGCATTTACTTATCACGAATTTATCTCACATTGAAAGTCAGTTGAAGCAATTCATTAATTAAATTTCAAGATAATCTCAAGAATTTGTATAATTTTTAGCTTAACAGTTATAAACATGGATTTCCATTTTTTTTAAACCGATATTATTTTAACGGATGATTGATTTATACGCCGTTTCGTAATGTTTCTTTGTCATAATCAACATGCGTCTCTGCTGCTGGCTGCTGGCTGCCCTTGCGGGTATTCTAGGAAGCTTATAACCACTTCGAATTTTAGCTGCCGGTAAGGCAACATCTAGGCGTGGCGTCGTGGCAGCGTGTTTGGCTATCATCTCGCAGGATCGGGTTCAATTCTGGTACCAGGACTAATTTTTTCCATTAGGTTGACTAATTGCTTGAGTAAGCGAATCAAATAATTGTGCAGCAGAACTGACGGGCGTGCTGGCATGTATCGAACAAAGTTAAAAATAAAGCAATTAAGTAAGATCAATTGAGGGAGGTGATGGGAGGAATAAAGATGGATGCCGAGAAACCCTCAGCACCACATGGGCTGGGCTGGTGGTGATCAAAGTAAGAGAGGAGAGGAGATTTTTTTTTGTTTTCGCTGATTAAACGTTTACTTGTGGGCTGAATAGAAGGCCGTTCAAATCTGTAATGGAACTTTAAAGTTTCAATAAGAACTTAAATTTTGGGCTGAATAAAACGAACTTCAGCACTTTGATTATGCTGATTAAGCTGTGTTCGACCTTTTTAACGAGACTTTTGGTTGCTTGGGCAGTTCATGTCTAGAAAGTTTTATTCCACAAAAAAAATTTAACCTGATGCCTGATACCTTCTCTCAACTTACCTGACAGCTATATTTGTTTTTCTTTTTTTTTTTTTTTTTTGGAAAGAAGCACCAGTTATTTTAGCAGTTGAAAACTTTTGCAGGCAGATAATTTCTAGCATTTATTGGATTGAGTTTGCCTATAAATAATGTTACACATTATTGAAATATTTTTCATCATTCGTTTTCTATGATTAAAAAACACTTTTTCTATTTACATTTTTCATAGAAAAATAGGATTTACCACAGCCAATGTATAACATTTGCTCCAGTTATTCATAAAGATCAATGGTGATAAAAATCAATTTTCATATCGATGCTTTACGACTTTTTCAGATCAAACCTAAAGTGCATAGACCAAATAAACAAAATCATGAGTGGATCCAATGTACTCATTCTAAATCAGGACAATTTAATATATTTTAAACTTTTGATGGCAATCATGTGTGAAAAATGTCAATTTAATTGCATGCAGTATTTAGAGAGATTGCGTTCATTTCCACCCGATTAAATGACGGATCAAAGACTCCGACATTAGTGAAAAATCATTCAAATGTTGACCACAAAACTGGTTATTTCACAACCAAAGTTCGGTGTTGGTTATGAAAATCACTGAACCCGGAGCTGAAAGTTTTGCAATAAGCGAGTGGCCCCTGAATAAAACGCAACAGCTTCCACTCTCAATGAATTTCGGAGTCATTCAGGCGCATCAAGTGCTGCTGCTGCTGTTGGTCGGATTCGGGCAAGTACTACCTTACAAAGCTCTGAAAACTAAACCGATGAATCTGTTGCCAAACAGACTCTCCTTCTGTCCTTCAGCCATTTTTGTTGGGTTGGGTATGTGAATCATGGAAAACGAACTTTGTTGCGGTATGTCCTGACTCCCGACTACTAGAAATGAGTTATGATTGTTTGCGGAACTCTTTCCCGGCTCGCCAGTTTCGTTATTTAATATGACTCTTGCCTTTTTTTCGCCAGCAATTTACACACTCGCCAACGACGCGTATACAATTGGTGGTATATATCAACGCTAGATTGGCTGGAATTTTTCATTTTCGAGAACTTTGGTACCGATTGAAAGAGGAATTTTAAGCTTGTTTGGAACAGTTTACTTGCAATCCCTTCTAAACGTGATAGCAGTAACTTAAAAAAGTTGAGGAGGTTGTTTATAACACACGGCCGACTACAACTTGTGTACACTCGATATGGTTTAAAATTTAGTTTGATTTAAAAATTGTTGATTAAAAACCTAAGCAGTAGTATCCTGATAAATTTGGTCAAGAATTACTCAACAAAAATCATGAAAAAAAATTAAAAAAAAATCGAAATACCATCAAAACAAATCAGAAGATTTTTTTTAAATCGTATTTTTGACTTCAAAAAACCTTTCATGATATTTTTCATAAAACTTGCACAAAAAATTTCGTTTTGGACGAATAAATAATACAAATTTACAACACAATTTATTTTTGTTTGATAAGGCAAATAAAGTGAATAAATCCGAGCATTTTTATAATGAAATCTCGGCAACAGGCCGGACCTGACTTTTCCCAAATTTTGTTTTAAATATCCGGGCAAACCCGGCAAATTTGGCAACTTTTGTCAAGTCATACACCTTTTCGACTTATCACTTCAACTTGCTTCGATGCACCAGAAATCCTTTTTTTAAATTTGAAAATTATCAGAATCAGGTTCTAGATCCTTATCTAGATATGATCATGAATCTTCAACATATTCGATAACGACGATATGAGAAACTCCCGATTCAGCTATTTTGATTTGACTACTATGGAGTTCGTGGAGTTTGTTTACTAACAAAGCCCTCAGCTCGAACAAATTTTCCGATGTTTACAAACAAACTCACTGAACCTAACCGCGCTCTCCTCGCCTACTTACTGACAAAGTCAGAGAACCTTGTGATCTAGTAACCTTGGTTTTTATCATCATCACCTGTCATCCGCAATCATTGATGGTCAATCGCTATTATTCTCGATAGACGAATTGACCAAAACAATGTATTGGTTCTCTCGGAACAGCAGATGTCCTCTGCTGGAGTCGAGGAATGTTCCGGACCTATTCGAAACCGTAAGCATCAACAACATGATTTAGGATCCAGCACCCTAATTTTAGTTCTGGATCCAGGATTTCAATAATGATTCCGGATCATGATTCAGAGACACTATCCTGTACACTGACAGTGCATCCTCATGAATAACCTGGCTGTAGGTCCCGGCTTCTGATCCTGATCTACAACTCTAGACTGTGATCTCAGATCTCAGCTGCTTAATTTAGGCCTTGGCCTTGAACCCAGTTGGGTTCTGATCTAAATCCTGGATGTTTTTTCTTTTTTTTTTCTAAGCTAAAAATCGAAGCTTTGAATTGCTTTCTGTTATTCCACCTCACTTCCCTCAATTCTCTTTTAAAAACATAAGTACAAACTAGGATCGGCCACCCTCAAATTGTATGAAATCGCTTTCGTTACCAACCATAATGCTGCCTTAAGTTTTTTACAGTTATTTGGAATATTTTTTTGTAAGATATTTTCAATGTCATTGATTTTTAATTTTAAACGATTTTTTATTATACTTTCGCACCATTTCCAAACTGCATTAGCATTTTTACATGATTTTAAACGATGCAAATTATCATCTATGGAGCCACATTTTTCACAAATCACTGATTTCAAATTACCAACATTGAACATTTCTAATTTTCTTTTATTTGGTATCAAGTCATTTACAAAAGAATAAACCAATGAGCGAACATGGAAAGAAATGAGTTTATAATTCAAATTTGCCCACACATTTTTCCATTCAACTGACAATTTATTTTCTATATCGGGTTTTATTTGCATTTTATCTAAAAAATAATTATATACAGCTTTAGTTGTCGGTAAGTCAAAATTTGTCGTTACATCTACACCTTCGTCTATCCACTCTCTTGCATTCCGCGATAGAAATGATTTAGATCTTGATTCAATGAGATAGTTTTCCAAAGCACAACCACCGTCCACATCCTGATTGTAAAATATGTTTTTCAAAAATAATGCTTTAGCTTTAGTCTCTGGATCTGTTAGTTTCAATCCTCCTTTATCAAAATCTAAGTAAAGTTGATTTCTGTTTAGTTTAAAAATGTAACCGTTCCAAATAAACTTTCCTGAAGCGGATTTTAATTCCGCTAAATGACTGTTCAGAGGAGGAAAGATTTGCGAAACATACCATAGCTTTGACAAAATGTAAACGTTTAAAACAAAACATCTCTCGTAGAGATTTAGAGCCCGAATATTGTGCTTTATCAAAGTGCCTTTTATTGAACTTATGAGTTTATTATAATTACTTGTGATCGAAGAATTCCACGTTTTTTCGAATATTGCACCCAGAATTTCACTCTATTAACCTCTCGAATTTTTTGAGGACCAAAAAACGCTTTATTCAATCTAATAAATTCGGATTTGTCTTTGTTTAGCTGAATGTGCGCGTAAAGGCCATATGAATCTATGATTTCAAATAAAATATCAAAATAGCGTATGCAATTACATTAATAAACTTATCGTAAACAAGAACACCATTGATTATAACGAGAGGCCCGACACGCTTCCGTTTCGTCAGTGAATGGCTTAAGCGCCACTTCCTTACGGAAGACCACCCACCTAGTCTTGTTTTGCCCAGCTGAATGAGACTCGGTCGCAAGTTCCTTTCGATCCCCTATTTTGGGGAAGAAGCGGAAGGGACTCTAAAAAGGGATCCATACTTCGGCTTCGATTTCGAATCCACCCCGAAGACGAGAACAGCCCGCAAATTCACGGAAAGGGGAGCTATCCGTTGTTCGATGAAAAGTTAAACTAAAGCAGTCTGAAAATTAACGAACGAATTCCCACCCTCTTACCTTGCTAAGGAATGGAAAAAGATCGTGATTGGTTTCGCAGCCAATCTCCGCCGTAAATCTGAACCAAAGAAACAAACGAATAACCTGTGACCCCTTTCCCAAATACCTCAATCATGTCATCATTTTAGTATTATGTTCCCGCTAGATTAGCATTTGCAGTACGAAATTGCTTACGATATTTACATGATGTTTATTGCGATCTCCTCTACTGTTTGGTGTACCATTTCATTTCAGTTTATAATTCTAACTGCTGAAACATTCATTCGGTGGAGAAGCTTGGTTGTTGGTCCATTATCCGGTGTGATCGATCCTCTTCAGTTCTCATATTAAATGATTTGAAATTTCCGTGCGGGGGTGGAAATTGGCTACTTTTCCGGCTCGCCAGTCCAAGATAAACTTATTTCACGTCCCAAAAATGTTACGGGACGAAATTTGCAAATCGCAACATAAGCGGCTAAAGTTGCGTGCCGTTCAAAATGTCATGTACATGAACAATCGCTAGCGAATATAGTAGGCTATGGGTGAGTACTCACGTTTGCTGCTATTGGAGACGGGGGTTATGAGGAAACTTATACCCCCATTTTTGATTGAACCGTTGTTGGGATTCCTTAGCCACGTGCGGGTTGGCAGTCGACGGAGGCTTTACCTTAACATGCTGGTGGTGCTGGTGCTGGACCGAACGGTGATGCAGTCGATTCTGCCTCCGGGTCTAACCCGCAGGTTTACAGGACACCAAATCGCTGTGTCGGTTTTGCTGCGGATTGCGATGATTCTGAGCAACGAGGACTAGTTGTATGGTGATGGCGGGGCCCACCCGCCAGTTGACTTCTGACTGGAAACGTGGACTCTTCGAAGTTAATGTTCCGCCTGCGGCGGGTCTCGTTCCGTCTCGGCGACGCTGGGAGGCACTCTGGGAAGATTCACGTGGGTGTTTCAAACCTGTCACAAAAAAGACAGCGTGACGTTTCACGTGATGTTCACGACTACACAATGTTCTCACATCTTACCTCGGCGTAAGCACAAGCTGTTACGCATTCACACTTCCACCTTCTTCACTTTTATTAGCCTTATCGTAAGCTTGAAGGGAATACAAAAAATGATTAACAACCAAAGCACTGGTTCGAGGATCACAGGCAAAGAGTTAGATTAGGGAATTATCACGCTACTAACCGATCTTATCCCAACTGAACTTCAAGAGTAAGTGAATTGAGTAATCGCATCAACTATCAGATCCCTTGAGACTAGTTCAACTTCTTACCGGAACTACCCGATACGAAAGTCTAATCGAGCAGTTAAACGAATGTTTCCCTTTCCCATGTATTTACGATGACGCCTTGTCTTCCCCTTCCGAATCCGAATTTGAAGGTCCATCCTTTTCTCTACCAAACCTAAGTGTACAAAAGACCCCCGAAAGAGGTCATTCACCTACCACACAACAAGTTTGCAGTTGGTAGTCTTCTGGAAGACAACTCTTGAGTCATGATTCCTACTCAGGAGACGTGTCGGTCGGTTGGCCGAATGCATTCAAATGTTTGCAAGAATCATTAGAATCATCAAAATTACTGATGGATACTGAGTTAGGGTGGCATTTCGTAGAAGGAGTTATTATGCTTTGCTCTATTTTATAGTTTAAGATCTAAATGAATTTAAGCATTTTATTCCATTTATCTAGCTCTTTTTTTATTAAATAGAAATTAAATCTATTTTATTTTCATGTCGGTTCTGCTGTTAACATTTACGTTTAACTAATGTCTATGTACTCGTTACATGATTTCATTCGCGAGATGCCTAATAAGAGGTTCAATATACAGAATGAACAGAATCATACTCATCGGACACCCTTGTCGAACTGAAGAGTTAATTTTGATTTCTCTTGTAAGAAAACCATTTACGAGTACTTTGGAACAAGCGTTAACGTATAAATTTTTCAAGCAGTTAATAAAAGAAGGCGGGAACCTAAATTTTTCCAAAATTTTCGATAGATAGTCATGATTTACACGGTCAAAAGCTTTATGCAGATCTAAACTGACTAATGCTCCTTTGAATTTAGCACTTTCTACTGATTTTGTGAGAATTCTTCTAACATCTTTTAAGTTTTCAACGCAAGAATTTGGATTAACAAAAGCTGCTTGTCCGGGTCCTATTATTTTGGAAAGTATATTCGTTAAACGTTCAGCTAAAATTTTCATAAACAACTTGTAGTCGCAGTTTAATAAACTTATTGGTCGAAAATCATTTAAGGAACTTGACTTATTACCTTTCTTAGGAATTAATGTGATAATACCATCTGTGAATGATTTTGGCGGGCGAATAGATCCAGATAAATAACCGTTAAAAATAAAAAGTAAATCATCTTTGAAGTGATCATAATGATTAATATATACCTCATAGGTCAAACCATCCGGACCGGGACTTTTTTTCTTGGAGCAACGTTTCAATACGGATTAAAGTTCATCATCTGTTATTTCTTTCATTAAAGATGATCGATCTTCGTCGTTCAAATTTTTACTTAAGTTGTTAATCGGATCGTTCTCTTCATTTTGTACAGAATTAACTTTGCATGAAAAAAAATCTGTGTAAAAATCAAAAACTTTGTTCAGTAACACATTACTTTCAGTGATTAAAATACCATCATCAATAAGTTTGAAATTTGCAGAAGTTTCAATACGTTTAACATGAGCCGCAACTTGAAATATATTTGTTAACTCATTTTGTAGAACGCTATTTTCATTTAAGTTATTCGAAAAGTGTTTAATCCTATTTGTTTCAATTTCGAGTAGCCTTGATTTTATTACACCTATGTCCAAAAGTGTTGGAATATTTAGGCTCTTTTTCTGCATCCACTCCGTTAATTGCGCATAAAAATAACTTTTTTCACTAGCTATGGAATTATTCAACGTCCAACTTTCGCGTTTATAAAATTGTTTTAATTTATTTTTCGCAACCTCGTGCCACCACCTATTTCTATCATTAAAATATAATTGACGCAACTTCCATGTTTGATAGTTTTCAACAAAGCGTTCATGTGCCGAGCAATTTTTAAGAATCGAACTATTAACTTTCCAATATCCTCTGCCTTTATTGATAATTGAGTCTTGATTTACTTTAAGTTTCATTAAAATTGCGCAATGGTGAGAAAAAGGAACAGCAACAGTAGAAAAATCCAGCACATTATTCGACAAGTTTTTTGAAATATAGAATCTGTCCAGTCTTGAAGAGGTATCTCCTCGGAAAAATGTGTGGGTGTTTTTTTTAATTCTAATGCAATATCTTTCAGTTTAAGTAAATTAACAACATTCTTTAATGCTGACGATACGTTATTAGAGCTCCCGCTTGAATCTATGGGATTCAAAACACAGTTGAAATCGCCGCCGATAACAGTTTGGAAACAGTTTGGTTTAGCTGTGTGCAAAGAAAGGTCGTTAATAAATAAATTTTCTCGTTCTTTTTTTTTAATTGGTTCCCGAGTGTGCATAAAAATTTACGTTATTAGTTTTATAAACAATAATTGGAGATATTCGGCCACTTTTTTCAAATAAAGGTTCAGAAAACTCAAGCGATGATCTCAACAAAATGGCGGTGACCGATCCTGAATCATTTAAATTTATTAATGAAAGGTGTGATGGAATAAAAGAAAAATTAGAGTAACATACTTCCTGTAGAAACAGTATGTCAACATCATTATTGTACACAAAATCTCGTAGAAGGAATTTGTTGACCAAGCTATTAGAACTATTCAAATTAACACATGCTATTCTCAAAATATAATTCATGACTGAACAAAAATTATGTAAAAAGAAAATTACAAAGTAAATAATAATTCAATTACTGGTAAAAAGCAGAAAGGAAAAAAACTGGTCATCATACCTTGAGATGCGCTGATCGATGTTTGATGAAGATCCATTTCCTCAGAAGCTAGACTTTCGGAGTCCGAGCTGGCTTCTGAGCCCGAACGCGGCACCGTCTCATTGGTCCCCTTCGGCCGTCCTCGCTTCCGGTTGTCATCTACGCAATCCATACCCATCTCGGTAACATCTTTCGGGTGGCTTTCGTCGGTTGACGTCGTTGGAATCACATCATTCGCATCACCGATTGCTGGCGACGCCTCTTCGGTAGCTTCCATCGTCGAATCCAAATTTCGCTGGGTTGGAGAGGAAGAAGATTGTGCGCTGCGTCTCGGTTTCGCTGCAGCCGGGAATAAAGCGTTCAAACTCGTGAGTCCGTTTTGGGCAACGTCGGATGAAGACGAACTCGGAAGCATCGCTGGCGATCGAACTTTCAACGGTTTCGACCACGTGTTGCTGGCAATTGTGCTGTATGATGGTTTCTGTGTTTGAATGTTTTCCACTCCCTGCTCTTCCGGCTTGCCTTCCGCTCGACGGTTTTGGTCCATCCGCTCATTTACCGAGATCTTGGGACAATTGATCTTCAAATGCTCGGTGCTGCCACATTTGAAGCATTTGTTGATCAATCCTTCGTAAAAGACACGAGCGCGTATATTTCGTACATGCACACTGCTGGGGATTTCTACTCCTTCGTCCAACTCCATGTAGACTCCACGAACCGAAGTCCAGATAGGAAATCCGGTGTCGGCACCATATTTTTCCCGAACAGCTCGCTGAACTTTGCCAAATTTTGACATCGCTGTCCAAATTTCCCGGTCATCGATCTCCGGGGGAAGGTTGAATAATCTCACATAACGGACGACAGCTGATGCTGGAGACAGTTGAACCGCACTTTTCCCACTTGTACCGTGATGGAAATCCATCGTTCCTGGGTGATTCTGCAACGTTGCCTGCAGATCACTATCAGTTTTAAATTTAACGATAACTGATAACTCTGGGCGATCTTTGTACATGGCCAAAAGATTGTCGGGTTTGAGGCCAAGTTTCCCTCAAATATTTGAGCTTCTGTTGGTTCCGTGCTTCCACGCTGGAATCGTATACGAATTCGCTTTTAACTCCAGTTCCGCCATATTCCTTTTTTTACTTAGGAATTGGATTCAAGCTATTGTTACCGCTCAGCTTTAAAGCCGACGGTTCGTGGTTAGAAAAAAAACTATTGGAGCTTGAAGAATTTGCGTCTAACTCGCACGATCACCAAACACGAACTGATGTTGAAATCTGATTCTGATCTCTGATCCCCGATCCTGAGACTGATCTTGAGTCCTGAACCTAGTTCTTGATCTTGGACCATGATCCAAGATTTTTATTTTTAATTAAATCTAAATCTTGGAATCAAATGTTTGATTCGTATAGTTAATTAAGATCTTGAATCCTGAAGTTGAGCTCTGATCCCGGATTCTGTTTCTAGACTCTGAGCCCGGATCCTAATGCTGATATTCAATTCTGGTTTTGTATGCTGAATACTTGATCAGGACTCCAAACCCTGAGTCCTCTTTCAGAATATTTCATCCTGAATCTGGTTCTTGGACCCTTACCCCGATTTCTAAATTGATTCTAGAGATCCTGCATCCGCATCATCCTTAATCATCTTGATCATGATCATAATCATCCTGAATTCAATTCTGGATCCTGATCCCATAAGGTTGCATTCATATACCTACTTTTTCGTATTCCATCCGGTTTTTTCATCGATTATCATTGAACCATTCCAAAGTTTTTAGCTTATTCGTTTTTTTCATAAGAAAATATTTTTAGTAGAAGATTTGAAATCACCAGCCATATTTATCAATTTCGAGAAATTTTGATTTTTATTTTTATTTAAATTTTTTTTAAAGTTTTTTTTACAACTATGTATTTGCAGTGTTTTTATTAGGTTCGAACACACTTTTTTTTATCTAACTGTTGTTGTAAAGCATCAGCACAAAATATCTTCTAGATTAATTTAATAATATCATTAGAGAAACTTTTACGTGTGCTGAAGAGAATTTCCCGGCCATTTTAGCGTTCCTGGCTTATTTAGCGTTCCCGTTAATCTGGAAATCAGACCATCCTTTTCCAGGGAATTCTCGGTATCCCGAGAAATATTGAAAATAAAGATTTTAACACTCTACTCATAGGAAACCTTATTCATATTGGTAGTAGTATTGCAGAACATTTCAAACTTTTGTTTTGCCTCAAAATTCAATTAGCAGTTTTAAAACCCAAGACCCAAAAACTAAGTAATTTAACTCACAAACTTGACTGATTATTGCTGCAAAATTTCTGCCATGCAACTCTTCTGCCATGTATTGGCACTGGCAAGTATGTAAACATTTTCCTTTGTTTTCAATTTTCTAAATTGTAAACATTTACAGGTTTACCTGAGAACCGTTTTAGGAATGGAAAATCGATATGACGGCATATATTTCCGGATCACCTCAAGGTGGAGACACAAAATTGAAAGTGATTCTTAAATTTTCATGAGAACAGTCTCGAATATACTGGGGCGCACTCCCGAGGGTAGATGGTATATTTAAACGGAAGTTTATCGTAGCAATTCTTCTGGTAGTTGATCGTAATGTAAGTACTTTTTCGTAAGTAATCGTCTACATTAACGATAATTTGTGAATTCACATTTGGATACAAAATATTGAATTTGATTATCGCTTCTTTCATTGAATTGCCTCTTAATATTACAACACTAATCCCAATCTCGTGCAAATTTTCATGTTCATTCGTTACTAAGAATTCATTTAAGTCTACTCGTCTACAGGATCTGCGGGCAAACCTGACATGTTGGCTCATTCTACGGTACTGCCGGTCCATTTTGACGAACTATCCTACTGGAATGTGAAATATGCGACGAATAAATACTAGCTCCGGCAATTGCACAATTATTGTAAGGACACGAAGCAGATCTAGACAGCCACCATCGTAACGTGCACAGCAACGATGAAAACAATAAACCTGATTGTACAATCTGCTAGGAAACGGTTCCCCGGCACTGGACATGAGAAGCGGCACATAATGTCGGAATTACTATCCGTAGTTATACCACAGAGCACTGCCTACCGTATTTGCTCCAGCCATGAGAACCAACAAAAGAATGAACCAAATATATAAGAATACTTAAAACCTGATATTTTATTGCAAACAATACAGAAATCCTTCCAAATCTGCAAATTACAAAGCAGCTCTTAATAGAAACGGTAATAGAATAACCATTTTTCGACTTCGCCGCTAGAGTCCTATTCGGTTGAAAAATAACCATATTTCTACTTCTCCCCGAAAAGTCATTTTATGGGTTCTCATGGAGAACTCATAAAATGGCATTTCCCGGGAAAAGGTCAACAATGGTTATTTTTGAAACATAAATGGTTTGATAATTTTTAGCGTGTAAGATTTTCAACTGTGTAGTGGATCTCGTGGGTACGTCGCGGTTAGTCCACCACCGTAGAGGGTTATTTGAGTAGTGACGTTTCTCATGAGTGACGCTGCGGGTATATGACAATATTCGAGGGATTGCAGTGGAGAGAGAATTTTTTGCATTTGGAATGGTAATGATCAAAATTACACACCCCTACCTACCTAAGGGTCCGGCGCCGATTGACCGGCGCATAGGGTTGAGATAACAATATCGTCTGCCAGGTCAAGGTCGTTCAGTTGCTCAATTGCTGAAGGATTCCACGGCCGTCCTCGGTTAGGTCTACAGTCAATCGATGCAGTCATGATCTTATCCATAACGATGAAAAAAAGTAGCGATGATAAGATACATCCTTGTCTCACTTTAACAGTTACCGGAATTGGATCAAACAAGACGCCGTCGTACAAGACCTTGCACGAAAATGCCTCGTATTGTGCTTCGACGAGATGGACTAGTTTCTCTGGGACCCCTCGTCGTCTAAGAGCAGCCTAGATGTTTTCGTGGTTCAGTCGGACAAATGCTTTTTCGAAATCAACGAACACCAGCAGAAGAGAGTCCTGGAATTCGTTGATTTGGTCCAGTATTATTCGTAGCGTTGTGATCTGGTCCACACATGATCGTCCGGATCGGAATCCAGCTTGTTGCCGTCGGAGTGTAGCGTCGATTTTCTCCTGGATCCTGTTCAGGATCACTTTGCGAGTACTTTGAGGGTTGTACAGATCAAAGTTATGCCACGCCAGTTACCGCATTCTGTCAGGTCTCCTTTCTTCGGGACCTTTGCGAGGATACCCTGCATCCAGTCGGCTGGGAATGTTGCAGTATCCTACAACTTCTTCTCAAAATTCCACAACCACTTCACAAATTGCAACAATTTGCAACAATTAGCACATTTTCACTCTCTCTGAGCCCGGTTTCTCTCATTTTAATTTAAACCTTCTAATTCTCTCTAACAAATTGCCACAAATTCAAACAAATTCAAACAAATTCAATCATTGGCTGCAAAATTTGTTTGATCATTGACGATGATTCTCCGTTTATCTCAGTCCCCTGACTACATTTCTCTGCAGTAGATCTAATGATGAAAAGAGTGGATCTCATGGTTCTCAGCTTGGAAATACGCTCGGGATGAGGCGAGTTAATCGAGACAATAAAGACGTCTGAGTCGACGTAGGATAAATTTTCACTAAGTAGGAGTAGTCCGAGTAAGTTAGTAAAAAAAATTACGACCTTGAGCAGTTAAAAGTAGACCAGAAACCAGAAAGTCAAACTTTGAGTTGTTGAGAAGTGGCGACATTTGAGTCTTCATAAAGAAGGAAATGCTCAAAGTTTCGTTAAGGTCGTTAAAAAGCATTGCGAAGTAGAAGCAGGAGTAACGCATGCATATAAAATTAATACTTTTTTCGATTGGCACAGATAATTGAGTTCTATAAATTTACCATTTAAGGTAAGTAATATAAGCTTACAAAAATCTGCTAGCTTGCGAGTCATGATTCGGCAGTTAACAGAAACATTCAAAATGGAGGAGAAAATAGTGGGTGTTGGCTTATTTTTGAGCTCTATCTTCGGCTTATTCATCATTTCTCCCCTGTTTTCGCCATAAAATGATTGAAACAGATATTATGTATGTATGTATTTGTTTATTCATGTAACTTAAGACAAAATCTTTTTAATTTGTTACATTTAGGGCTAGTTTTGATTTCAATTTCAACTACTTAACTACTACAAAAAGTTTCTGATGACTTTCATATCAACTCAACTATTTATATCCGATTGTTACATTATTTATGCAAATCTTATTAGTGAAGCTTTCTTGAACTCTGATTTCGTTTTGATGGATTTTAATTGGGTAGGAAGATTATTCCAAATTGAGATGCCTCTAACGAGGAACGAATTGTTATAATAGACGGAAACATGCGGTGGGATAACGAAATTGATAGTTCTTGGGTTTCTCACAGGAACAAATAAGCTTTTTATATAATCTGGGCCTCCTCTAGTAAGTATTCTGTGGATAATAACGCAAGATCTATATTTATAAAAAACTATCAAACGGACAACCGATTAGCATTTTTTGGAGGTGAGAAACGCTTGAAAACCTTGACAAGTTGTAAACATATCGAACGCATGAGTTCAGTGCTACACGAAGTCTGTTCATGGACCTAACAGAACAATTTGAATAAGCGAAATCTCCGTAAATAAACAAGGGGTATATATAGGTTTTGAATAGTTTTAACTTAGTGTCAATGTCAAGGTGTCTTGTGGTAAGGTTCAACCTTTTCAATGAACCATAGATTTTGCCACATTGTCTATTAACCTGCCTGCTCCATGATAATTCACGGTCAAAAATTACACCAAGGCTTTCAGCATGATCTGTAAAAGCAATTTCCGGATTTGCCAAGAATAGTGAAGGAACTTCGATAATCCTATTTGATCTGCTAAATAATAATGCTTTGGTTTTAACTGGGTTAATAGGCAGAAGATTCAGATTCACCATTCATCGATTTTTCGTAAGTCATAATTTATTTTGTCACTAACAACGTTCGTTGGCAACGATTTTTCAGAACAGAAATAGATTTGCACATCGTCTGCAAACATCTGAATGCTACAGTTTTTTAAGACTGACGGTAAGTTAATAAAGATGGAAAAAAGAATCGGACCCAGAATTGATCCTTGAGGAAACGTCCTTGGAGGTATGATTTTATCATTTCTGCTGCAGGTCTAGAAAATGAAAAATTCGTTATCAGTCTTTCAGCAAGCTTTTTATGGGACACCCTATCAAAGGCTTTAGCAAAGTCTATGAGTAGAAGAGTGACTAGTCCTTTTTTATCAAGGGTTAAGGCAATATCATTATGGACTTTCATAATGATATTGCCTTAACCCTTGATAAAAAAGGACTAGTCACTCTTCTACTCATAGACTTTGCTAAAGCCTTTGATAGGGTGTCCCATGAATATTGACCCTTTGATAGGGTGTCCCCATGATATTACGCTGCAGGTTTGCCCAAAATTCTCGGTCGAATGCAACAGGGGCTTTTAGTTGGGCTCGACATCCAAAGTATCACTTCTATGCAGCTACCTTAAGGGTGATACGATCAAAATTTGATCAATATTCCGGGACAGGAGTTTCATACGGCAAAAGGAAGAGGAAAGGTAGCAGATATTTTCAAGCACATGAAACTGTCAAAGTTCGCGAAGAAATATTTGGTTTGGCAAGCCATCTGTACCTGTGGCTTGAAAAGCAGCATTTTCATAGCTTCCGGGATTGTCAACCAAGAAATTTACGTGAAAGAGTGTTTGAATAAGCGTCTACTGCCTTTCCTGAAGAAACACGGTTGTTCCGTACTGTTTTGGGCGGATTTGGGATCTTGCCATTACGATAAAAAGGCCATGAAGTGGTACGCCGCCAACAACGTGCAGGTGGTTCCCAAGGACAAGAACCCTCCCAACACGCCAGAGCTCCGCCCAATTGAGAAATACTGGGCTATTGTCAAGCGGAACCTAAAAAAGTCTAAAATAAACTGCTAAGACGAGCAGTAGTTCAAGGCAAACTGGCTTTCTGCGGCGAAGAAGGTGGACAAGGTGGCTGTACAAAATCTGATGGCAGGGGTTAAGCGTATTTGGAAAAGCAGAAGCCTAACTGAGTATTTTTCCAGAATTTTAAACTTATTAAACTTGAAAAAGAAATTCAATTTGATTTTTTGAATAAACGATTTTACCGATTTACACGCGTTTTCCCTTGACCAAATTTTGACCGTATCACCCTTTACGACTGCTTTGTGGAGCAGGTCGACACCATATCCGATAAATTATCACAATGTTTTTGGCTTTACGATATTTCTTGATGAATAACGCAACTTCTGGCAGGCATGCTATATGCTATAAATATCCTCGTTCATGACCAGTAGGTACAAAGCGAAAAGTGGTTTTGGAAATCCTTTCTTGCTGATTGTTATCCACACCAGGATACTCTACGGAAACTTGGTGTGAAATTAATTTTACATCAGAAACCCGTCTTTTATACGGGAAAGAAAATACGATGTGCCCTGCCCATCATTGCTATCATGGGTAGGACAGGATAGCCCATCACCACCGCCATGTAGGTATTCACCTTGAAAATTGACTTTACCAGCTGCATGTTCCCTAAGATGACCCAACAATGGGAAATGTCCTAGAATCAAAACCTTGGAACTGAAATCGTTTCTTAGCATACCAGAAGGCCCCATGCCAAATTTCAGCTCATTTTATTAACCTTAAGGAGTCACTGAAGGTGGCTCAACGACTCTCCATGAATTTTTCTAGCTAAACAGCAAAAGATTTCTAAATTTAAAATCATTTTTCCAGTAAGTTTTAATGTGATCATGTACTTCATCGTAAAAAAAACATCGAAACAGAAAAAATGCGGGGAGCTATTCACTCACTCAGAGAGACACAAAAGCGTTTGTCAAAATATAGGGAAAATTTTATCTCCATCTCATTCCCACACATGAAACTTACAGTACAGGGTGGGTGTATTATTTAGACGAAATTCATACTCCAGCTAGATTCTATAAGCAATTGCGAGCTTTTTTTCCTTTTTATCGATAAACACATATTAAGAATGCTCCTACGCACCGTTTGGGTCATTAGGACTTGCATTCTACGTGAATTTTAATTAGCAATTTAAAAAAAGATTTTCTAATGCGTTTTTCTCGAAATGTCATAAATGAGCACAAACCCTTTTCACTTGTTAGTACTGATATGTTTATTAATACTGAAAAAAACCTTTAACACATGTCGGCCCAAATACGAGATAGCTCGTTTTTTCGCTAACCGCACGCGTACTCCACTTCAAGGCAAAACTCAAATGTTATAAAATTTATAATGAAACCCTATTGGACAAAGTTAACACAGCAATTTCAGTAACTCAAGTATACTTAATCAACAAAATTTGTTCCAGTGGTTTTTGAGAAATAGAAATCCTTACGGTGAGTGAATACCTACTAGTAAAGTTGAAACTCGTGGAAACTAAATTAGCCAGTAATGTTGTGACGGAACGGAATGCAATGTACATAGTTTTCCAAACACCCTTTTATGCAAGCAACTTTAAGCCGCACTAATCGTTCCGCTCGGTTTAATCCAGTAGTGGAAATGGTGATAAAACTGTTTGGAGCGAACTTTTTCTCGCTCATTCTGTGTGGCTGTATGTTCCTTTTAAATATGCGCACCATTGCCATCCTTCGGGCAGGGTAGCAATTTCGCATCTGCTACAAATAGACAGACCTATTCTCGACGGAACGGAAATACATCGCGGTACTTCCCCACGCATGTGGTGGTGGATGGCGGCCACAAACACATAAACAATGACTCCAAAATGGTTCTTGCGCGAGCGGTGTTTTTCCGGTTGCATTCGTTGCCACCATCATCACTATTGGTTCTGGTTCTGGGTTCTGGTACGATTCCAACAAACTGAACACTGACACGAAACGTGGCGTGTTAATGGAATTTCTGAAAAACTTCTTGAACCAACCGGGTGGCGCCCCAGAATCACCGGAACCCCGTACATACTACGTACAATTTATGAACAGGTGGCGCAATGTTATGAATCATCGCCACCTGTCAGTAATTTCCTTGTGATAGGTGTCAAATGAGAGGGAAAGGCTTGCATGTACAATTAATCAATTTGAAACAATGCATTAAGACATTAGAGAACATTAAGTCGTTTTTTATTTGCGAAAAGTGAATGCAAAATATCATGAACATCGACATGAAGGGCAGAAATGGGTCACATCACATCATTAAAACGACATCAGACGACCACAATGGAAAACAAAGTTATGTTGTGTTCGCATGGTCACTGGGCTCTTCATGGATTTTACAACTTGTTTGCCATTTAGCACATCTACTTTTCCCAGCTAATACATCAAGTAAATTTGATAAATTTGTTATTGCATGATATCATGAGTTTTTTTTCGAAAGGATTTGAAAACTAGCTTGGTTTCCGATTCATTATAGAATAACCTCGGTCTGAGCCAAGTCGTTCATTTGCGTTCCTAACAAGTATCGTTGGATATCCCCGAAAAAAACACATGACACTGTTTATTCTTCCAAATGAAACCAGCAATTGTCTCCGCCTTATTCATGTGATTCGGCAGGACCTAACGGTCATGATTGATGGCGGAATGATTGATTGAGTCGGACATCCCGAAGGATATGCGTCAGAGAGGTTATTCAGTTTCGTTTTCCATCCGAGAAGCAACAGTTTTTGTTATCGATTGAGTAGAGAGAAAAAATGATTAGGGCAAAAAAAACTGTCTGGATATGCTTGTTCATATTTCTTATTTACTGAGAAAAATATATTCCTTTAATCCATCAATATTGACCCTCAATTAATGGTTTTAAACCGATTACATGAACTAGCACATTGATATTCATTTAAGTTCTGGCTTCAATCAACAATCACTGAAGTGGAGGTTAAGCTAAATCACTCGATGCTGGGTGAGGCAGTCAAGCGAGAACGTTGATGTTTTTGCAACATTTTATGACATTGATGTCACAACTCATACATGATCAACGAACGCCATTGTGGCCTTGAGCCTACATATTCGGATGATGATTTATTGACAATTATATCCCTAGAGTGTCTGGATGTTGCTACAAATAAAGGATACATTATTGATATTGATATGTATCCTTATTGATATTGATAAAGAAGATTATACCTACTATATTTGGCAAGAAATGTATGAATTGAGCCAAAATTCAGGGTGGGTTAATACGAATGCTGGCTACGTAAGAAGTGATTCACAAATCACAAGGACGTTTGTTGGCAATTCAAACATAACTTACATAAATCACACTGCTTAAAGTTCTAGAAAACTAGGAAACAAATGAAAATTGGAATTGAAATGTTCAATATAACAGGTAAGGGACGCTCTTTAAATAGTATCTCGAATAGTTTCACTCTAATATAAGTTAAAGAGGCTCCCTAGAGTAGGCATTGCAATTTTTTTTGCAGTTTTGCTGAACAAATTAGAACAAATTCATACAATGTTTGGCAATATCTGGCCATTTGATTTCGAAATTCTCAACATAATATCCGGACAAATCTAAGCAGAACTAGTGATAGTTCGAAAAAAAAAATCTATAATAAAGCGACCACCTAATATTATAATTTTTTTTATCGAGACACGTCAGCAGCGTTCAAATCTCTTTTCATACTCCAAAATAAAACAAATCGGATTGAACAAGCGCAGAAACATTGAGCCTAATTTAGACCTTAGTTTGCTTTATATGTCTAATTTACTTTGAAAACCCGGGCATGTTCGAATAAATCTGGGGAATCTGGAATGCATACCCTTTTAGCAAAAATACATAACTTTCTCTTATGTATTGAATAAAGAAAAAAAATCAGGAGTTTCTTGCAAATCAGGCATTATGTTCTGATGTGGAAGTATTTGCTGTTCATTTAATAAAATGTGATGGCTTTTACGGAGGATTGAACTACCCTGAGTTTAGCATATAATAGCGATCACCGAAATGGAGGGCCCGCATACGAAATGATCATACCTGTGTCATAACAATTGTTTTTCCCAGAATTTGTAATTAAAAGCGTTTCTTATTCACGTTGATCTTATATGAGTGAGACATTGAACTACTGGGCTGAATAAGTCTAGTAAATTATAATGTGGCTTACATTTTACAAATATATTTTTCATTGCCGGAGAGCTATGAGTGCAATATTAACATCAGGAATCAACCATCAATGGATATTCAATAGGGGGTGCGTGGTAAATATTGAGGAACCCAGTGGATTGAATTCAAAATATGTTTAGTTTAAAATTTCGGTGTCTCTAGATTCGACCTAGACAAAGCTTTCCAGATTTTTTTTCTGATTGTTGATTGTGATTCTGATTGTGTTCGATCATGTTGATTCCAAAACCTGAAAAAATCGGTTATAGAGAATGTTTAATTTAAAAAAACCAGCCAATATTCCGATTCCGGTCAAAGTTAAAATTTCCGGACTCCACATTAATAAGGGGTTTGATAAATTACACAAGGCCAGAAAATTCACATTTTTCCGAGGTGCAAAGAACTTTAGAGCTTTGCAACTTTTATTAAATTGGGTGTCCTGAATCCAAATATGGAATTAGTTTTAAGGTAGACACCATTAAAAAAATATATACTTTTCCTCATTCTGTAAAAAAAGGGAACATCACCGATTTTTAGAAAGCTTCAATTCAAATTGAACATTCGATGTTTTTAAAAGCTAAAATCAAATCATTTTGCGGGCTTTAACATAGATTAAACTAAACAGAACCTTTTTTTATATTTTTTTTTCTTAGTAATGTCAGATATACTTGATTCGATATCTTTGCAATTTAAAAAAAAACTATTTAACTATTTTAGATCATTCATCATCATCAAAATCAGTTTTTTTTTCTTAGTTAGTTCATCAGTTTTTAATGGTTGATTTCACTTTTTTTTTACTTTTACTTATTTATTCTGATCAACAGATCACATATAGATCCAAATGATGACTTAAAATTAAATTAAAACAAAACACTTAGGTATAGCTACGGGCTCCTCAACGCACTTAGAACTTTTCTTCGGAAAACATCCCTCGAAACGTCGAAGTCAATATGCTCGGAAAAAACGGTTGAACGATTTCATTGCACCTATGAGGGCGCTGTTTGCTCCATAATTGTTCATTCGGATGGGAACATACAATTGAAGATCCTGATTTCTAAGACCACGGGGTCGCACACTTAGTGGAATAGCTTCCAGTAGAGTGGGACAGTCGATTCGCGATGCAAAGAGCAACGAAAGATGCACGGGTTGCATGTCTACGGGCTTGAAGAGTGTCAATGTCTATAAGGCGGCATCGATTTTCGTAGTTTGGTAAGCGGAAAGGGTCTTGCCAGTTCAGATGCCTAAGGGCGTATCGTAAAAAGCGCCGCTGGATAGCCTCGAGACGTTCAGCGCCGTTCTGGTAGTAGGGGCACCAGACGGCAGATGCGTATTCGAAAATGGAACGAACAATGCTGCAATATAGGCTTTTCATGCAATACACGTACTTGAAGTCCTTCGCTGCTCTGAAAATGAAACCAAGACTTCTGGATGCTTTGTTGACTACGTAGTTTGTATGTGTATTGAATTCCAGTCGCTTATCGAGGATGACGCCCAGATCGTTAATATGGTACACGCGTGCGATGGGCTGTTCTCCAAGGTAGCATTCCGCAATCAAAGGCTGCCGCTTACGGGAAAAACTGATAACTGCGCATTTGTTACAATTCAATGGCAAGCAATTGATGTCGCACCAATTAGCGAAGAGATTGAACTGATTTTGCAGAAAATTAATATCGTCGTAGTCGTTTACGGTGTAAAACAGTTTTAGATCATCAGCATAGCAAAGTTTTGGGCTATCAAGGAGTGAAAGCACGTCGTTAAAATACATTAGGAAAATAATCGGTCCTAAATGGCTTCCTTGTGGCACATCTGAGGAGGCAGAAAACTGTTTGGAAAAGGTATCACCAGTCCGAACAGTCAGTTTGCGCCCAGTCAAATAACTTCGAAACCAGCCAAGTAAAGTACCACCGAACCCCAAGCGTCCAAGTTTCCCTATGGCAAATTCGTGGTTCACTTTGTCGAATGCAGCTGACAGATCGGTGTAGATGGCATCAGTTTGAGATTTTGCAGAAAAGCTTTCATGCACAAAAGAAGTGAACGTCAACAAGTTGCTTGTCGTAGAGCGTTTAGGCATGAATCCGTGCTGGTCATTAGAAATGTAATTCTTAAAAAACGAGGAGATGGGATCCAAGACCACCAATTCGAATAGTTTGGCTATCGAACATAAGGCTGAGATTCCACGGTAGTTGTTGACATCTCGTCTATCACCTTTTTTGTGGACCGGGAACATATAAACTTCTTTCCACAGTAGTGGAAAGGTAGCTATGTCAAGCAAAGCTTGAAAAATAAGACGAATAGGAGTCAACAAAACAGGCATGAAACTTTTTAAAAACGAAGCTGGTATCCCGTCCAGAAAAAAAGAATTCTTGAGCTTCGACGCTGCCTTTGAGATGATTGCATCCTCGATTTCAATACCGTTTAGTGAAAAGCCCAGTGGCGAAATGTTCCTGATAGCACTAGCCAAATGCTCTGGGGATGTGGAAGCTGTAGTGAAGATATTCGAAAATTTTCGGGCAAAAAGATCGCAAATTCCACAATCAGAGTTCGCCGTGATGTCATCCAGAAACATATGGGTAGGAATACCAGGTTCTTTCCGCTGACTATTCGCGTGTTTCCAAAATGATTTTGGGCAGGATTTGAGGTTACGTTGTACTCGGCAAAGGTAGTTCTGGTAACAACGTTTGCTGGCTTTTTTATAAGCGGAATTAAGCTATACTTGGTGTCTTTTTTCCGTTTTCAGTCGTCGCAATTCAGTCGTAACCCAGGAAGTTCGTAGATTTTCTCTGATAGTACGTTTAGGCACATGACGATCCATGACATAGTTCAGGATATGCAAGAAGGTTTCTGCAGCAGAGTTAGGATCCGATAAATCGAGCTCCGATGCATAGTCGATGGTGGCCAAGATGCGAGAAATGTCCTTGAAGTTCTTATAGTCGAGATAAAAAACTGGTAAATTTACAACACGAGCGTTCAACTTAGTTACTTCAAGTAAGGCCGATAGAGCAGGATGATGTGGAACTGCTTTAACGAGCGGCGTAGGAGCTAATTCAATGGTCGGTATACGAGACCCATCGTTGGCAAAGCAAAGGTCCAGCATACGACCGTTTTCGTTCACCACGCTGTTGATCTGACGCAAGGTCGCTGTACTCAGAGAGTCTAATATGGTAAGGTAGAACGAGCAGGATCCGGGTACAGAAAGCTACCATGGTTGGAGCACCACTTCAAACCGGGCATATTGAAATTGCCTATGACGAGTATCCTTCGGGGCGCAAGAAGAGCTTACTATTGAGATGCAGCGTGAAAACGACTCTGCTAGGGCAACATCTCTAGAGCGGTCGGGCGGCAAATACAGTACGCAAACGTACAGTTTCCTATCTCCAAGATCGATGCGAGTCCACACAAGTTCCAGATCGCACCAGGAATTATCGTCGATAAGCTGCGCTGAGAGATTCGACTTGATGGCAATTAGCACTCCGCCTCCACTAGACTTTTTGCTGTTTCGGGCACTACGGTCGCAGCGAAACACTGAATAATCAGGGCCGAATATCTGGCCAGATAGTGTGCAGTCGTTCAGCCATGTTTCCGTAAAGGCGATGACGTCATAACAAGAACATGAGGTAGCGAGTAGGTAGTCGGACAAGCAGGAATTTATACCACCGACATTCTGGTAGTAAAGGGATATGGAATCGAAAGATTTCGATCCGGATGTCTGTGTGCGATGTACGCTGGAAAAGGGAACATCATCAGGCGCAAGAGATGCATGACTGGGTGAAATGTTAAAATCCCACGGATACTTGCCAGTTAGGCAATTGGAAGTCTCTCCCTTACCCACCTGACCGATACACGGGACGACTTGGAGCAGGCACGAACGGTCGTTGGTGGCCAGGGAAAAGAACTTCCAGATTGCTTAGAGAGGTGCGTCCCGAGGTCCTGTAGAGATTCGCAGGAACAGAGTCGATACCGTACCGTATCTATAGTAGCAGGCTATGGCATCAAGCTGGCATCCGGGTAGATTTGAGAGATCATAAGTGCAGCATAAAACTGATTCGACGTATCCGATTGGGTGCTGGAATGCAGAGGTGCGTGACTCGGAGAAAAACAAAACACAGGAGAATACTTGCCATAGAATGGCAATTGGAAGCAATAGGTCTAGGGGAAGACCACCTGACCAATACACGGGACGACTTGAAGCAGGAACGGGCGGTCGTGGGTGGTCAGGAGAAAGAACTTCCAAATTGCCTTGATTGGTGCGTCCTGACATCCACTTAATATTGATTCATTTTTATATTTATAAAATCTATATAACCAAAACTAGAAACGATATACAAAATCTGTGTAAAGATTCGAATTCAGGACGCCAAAATCTATCACATTAACATACGCACAAAAATGCTGTATTTTTTATGTAACAGTTTAATGCTATGAATAAGTTTATGACATGAAATGAAGTTTTTATTGAAAAAATTGATCTTAAATGATAAAAAGCTTATCTTTTGATCTCCATATATTGTTTGTATTTTCAAATAAATTTACCGAATTTTAAAGAAATTTATTTTTTTAATATTTAAATTTATTGACCGCAATGACCAAACATGGAATTCTATTTTCGGATTCTTTCGGTTTCTTGTTGATCATTTAAGATATCACCCATTTCCCAAATTGAACTTTGTCACTCTGGGCTTTCAATGGAAAACTCAATTTTGTATTACTTAACATATAAAATTGTTATTGTGGAATGAAAAAATCATGGAAGAATTTTAATTTTAAATATTATTTTATCTCTGGTAATATTGTTTTTCAAATAAAACTCAATCATCAACTTTGTGTTTTGTTTAAATTCTCTTGTTCGAAATGGATTTTTTTCCTCGAGAATTCAAATCAAAAACATGATTTAATATTTCATCAAATTCAAGATATTACAGTGAAATTTTTGTACCACCTTTCAATTAAAAATAATGAAAAAAATGTAAACAAAGATAATTAAAAATAAACAAGTATTATGATACTGCTAAGCCGGCGTATCATAGTTAAATATTTATCTGGTCTAAAGTTCATTTTTGGACTCGAATGAAATTTCTTTCAAAATCTGGTGTTTTATTTTTGTATTCTATTTCTGTGAACTCATTCTTATGTCTGAAGCTCTAAATGCAACCAAATAACTTGTTCAGAAAAAGCAACATAATTTTGAATATTTCATACAAACTACCGGATTTATGGTGCTATTTTGTTATTGTTATTATTTATCCAGCTAAATTTGAATTTCGAAACCCACCAACCCTCTCTCTCTCATGGACGGGTCCTTTGCACGGGCCTGAATCTTCGGATCAAAAACAGTGGATCAGCTACGAAATGCTAAAAAATTGTCACTTAGTGTACAATAAAGTTGAAGTTAGAAGCTATACGTTGCCCACAGAATATATTTTAATTTTTTTTCAAAATCATGACTAAAAAATTGAAAAAGTGGTGCAAATCAATCAATGTATCGACGAAATTTATTCAGACACAGTAGATGAATTTTGAAAATGCTAAATTGGAAAGTTTACATAATTTGACACATTTTGGCATCTTTAGTTTCTCAAAATACGAAGCTGTTTTTCGAACTTTTTGTCAAATTTGCAATTTCCCAGATTTTCTAGCACTTAAAATCAACTTTGCACTTGAATTTGAGTTTATTAAAAGAAGATTTCTACAATAAATTTTTATCCACGAGAAATACTATTTCTTACCGGTTCTAGGGTTGAACTGAATTTGCGCTCAAAATCCAGTGCGAAGTTGATTTTTGCATGTTAGATAATCTGAAAAATTGTCAATTGACAAAAAGTTTAAAAAAACAGCTTCTTTTGAAAATTTGTTAAAAAATCTGTATTTCTCGCGTGAGCTTTCATTACGTCGTATGAAACAAAATGTAAACAAACAGTTTTATTACGAAAAAATACAAAAACTGACATAACCTAGTCGCAACTTCTATCCATTTAGAATATTTGTAGTCTGGGACAACATATTCTATATGTTAAATACAAATTTAAAAGTTGTTTTGATAACTTTTGCAGCAGTTTTCTGTACTTAAGATGTTTTGCACGACGTAATGAAAGCTCACGCGAGATTTCGTCAATTAAGAATCTGAAGATGCCAAAATGCGTTAAATTAAGCCAACTTTCCAATCCACTTTTCAAAATTTATCTACTGTGACTGAACCATTTTTGACGGTTTATCGATTAACAAGTACGGTTTTTACACCACTTTCTTACATTTTTTGTTATAATGATCTTGAAAAAACTGACAAAAATATCCTTTTGCGCAACGTGTAGCTTTTAACACGTTTGTACGTTTGTTCGTTTGTTCATTTGTGCGTTTGTTCGTTTGTTCGTTTGTTCGTTTGTTCGTTTGTTCGTTTGTTCGTTTGTTCATTTGTGCGTTTGTTCGTTTGTTCGTTCGTTCGTTTGTTCGTTTGTTCGTTTGTTCGTTTGTTCGTTTGTTCGTTTGTTCGTTTGTTCGTTTGTTCGTTTGTTCGTTTGTTCGTTTGTTCGTTTGTTCGTTTGTTCGTTTGTTCGTTTGTTCGTTTGTTCGTTTGTTCGTTTGTTCGTTTGTTCGTTTGTTCGTTTGTTCGTTTGTTCGTTTGTTCGTTTGTTCGTTTGTTCGTTTGTTCGTTTGTTCGTTTGTTCGTTTGTTCGTTTGTTCGTTTGTTCGTTTGTTCGTTTGTTCGTTTGTTTGTTTGTTCGTTTGTTCGTTTGTTCGTTTGTTCGTTTGTTCGTTTGTTCGTTTGTTCGTTTGTTTGTTTGTTCGTTTGTTCGTTTGTTCGTTTGTTCGTTTGTTCGTTTGTTCGTTTGTTCGTTTGTTCGTTTGTTCGTTTGTTCGTTTGTTCGTTTGTTCGTTTGTTCGTTTGTTCGTTTGTTCGTTTGTTCGTTTGTTCGTTTGTTCGTTTGTTCGTTTGTTCGTTTGTTCGTTTGTTCGTTTGTTCGTTTGTTCGTTTGTTCGTTTGTTCGTTTGTGCGTTTGTTCGTTTGTTCGTTCGTTCGTTTGTTCGTTTGTTAGTTTGTTCGTTTGTTCGTTTGTTCGTTTGTTCGTTTGTTCGTTTGTTCGTTTGTTCGTTTGTTCGTTTGTTCGTTTGTTCGTTTGTTTGTTTGTTCGTTTGTTCGTTTGTTCGTTTGTTCGTTTGTTCGTTTGTTCGTTTGTTTGTTTGTTCGTTTGTTCGTTTGTTCGTTTGTTCGTTTGTTCGTTTGTTCGTTTGTTCGTTTGTTCGTTTGTTCGTTTGTTCGTTTGTTCGTTTGTTCGTTTGTTCGTTTGTTCGTTTGTTCGTTTGTTCGTTTGTTCGTTTGTTCGTTTGTTCGTTTGTTCGTTTGTT
Organism: Uranotaenia lowii; assembly: GCF_029784155.1. Classification (NCBI taxonomy): domain Eukaryota; kingdom Metazoa; phylum Arthropoda; class Insecta; order Diptera; family Culicidae; genus Uranotaenia; species Uranotaenia lowii. The sequence continues at coordinate 233,045,517 of NC_073693.1, read as the reverse complement.
CGTTTGTTCGTTTGTTCGTTTGTTCGTTTGTGCGTTTGTTCGTTTGTTCGTTCGTTCGTTTGTTCGTTTGTTCGTTTGTTCGTTTGTTCGTTTGTTCGTTTGTTCGTTTGTTCGTTTGTTCGTTTGTTCGTTTGTTCGTTTGTTCGTTTGTTCGTTTGTTCGTTTGTTCGTTTGTTCGTTTGTTCGTTTGTTCGTTTGTTCGTTTGTTCGTTTGTTCGTTTGTTCGTTTGTTCGTTTGTTCGTTTGTTCGTTTGTTCGTTTGTTCGTTTGTTCGTTTGTTCGTTTGTTCGTTTGTTCGTTTGTTCGTTTGTTCGTTTGTTCGTTTGTTCGTTTGTTCGTTTGTTCGTTTGTTCGTTTGTTCGTTTGTTCGTTTGTTCGTTTGTTCGTTTGTTCGTTTGTTCGTTTGTTCGTTTGTTCGTTTGTTCGTTTGTTCGTTTGTTCGTTTGTTCGTTTGTTCGTTTGTTCGTTTGTTCGTTTGTTCGTTTGTTCGTTTGTTCGTTTGTTCGTTTGTTCGTTTGTTCGTTTGTTCGTTTGTTCGTTTGTTCGTTTGTTCGTTTGTTCGTTTGTTCGTTTGTTCGTTTGTTCGTTTGTTCGTTTGTTCGTTTGTTCGTTTGTTCGTTTGTTCGTTTGTTCGTTTGTTCGTTTGTTCGTTTGTTCGTTTGTTCGTTTGTTCGTTTGTTCGTTTGTTCGTTTGTTCGTTTGTTCGTTTGTTCGTTTGTTCGTTTGTTCGTTTGTTCGTTTGTTCGTTTGTTCGTTTGTTCGTTTGTTCGTTTGTTCGTTTGTTCGTTTGTTCGTTTGTTCGTTTGTTCGTTTGTTCGTTTGTTCGTTTGTTCGTTTGTTCGTTTGTTCGTTTGTTCGTTTGTTCGTTTGTTCGTTTGTTCGTTTGTTCGTTTGTTCGTTTGTTCGTTTGTTCGTTTGTTCGTTTGTTCGTTTGTTCGTTTGTTCGTTTGTTCGTTTGTTCGTTTGTTCGTTTGTTCGTTTGTTCGTTTGTTCGTTTGTTCGTTTGTTCGTTTGTTCGTTTGTTCGTTTGTTCGTTTGTTCGTTTGTTCGTTTGTTCGTTTGTTCGTTTGTTCGTTTGTTCGTTTGTTCGTTTGTTCGTTTGTTCGTTTGTTCGTTTGTTCGTTTGTTCGTTTGTTCGTTTGTTCGTTTGTTCGTTTGTTCGTTTGTTCGTTTGTTCGTTTGTTCGTTTGTTCGTTTGTTCGTTTGTTCATTTGTGCGTTTGTTCGTTCGTTCGTTTGTTCGTTTGTTCGTTTGTTCGTTTGTTCGTTTGTTCGTTTGTTCGTTTGTTCGTTTGTTCGTTTGTTCGTTTGTTCGTTTGTTCGTTTGTTCGTTTGTTCGTTTGTTCGTTTGTTCGTTTGTTCGTTTGTTCGTTTGTTCGTTTGTTCGTTTGTTCGTTTGTTCGTTTGTTCGTTTGTTCGTTTGTTCGTTTGTTCGTTTGTTCGTTTGTTCGTTTGTTCGTTTGTTCGTTTGTTCGTTTGTTCGTTTGTTCGTTTGTTCGTTTGTTCGTTTGTTCGTTTGTTCGTTTGTTCGTTTGTTCGTTTGTTCGTTTGTTCGTTTGTTCGTTTGTTCGTTTGTTCGTTTGTTCGTTTGTTCGTTTGTTCGTTTGTTCGTTTGTTCGTTTGTTCGTTTGTTCGTTTGTTCGTTTGTTCGTTTGTTCGTTTGTTCGTTTGTTCGTTTGTTCGTTTGTTCGTTTGTTCGTTTGTTCGTTTGTTCGTTTGTTCGTTTGTTCGTTTGTTCGTTTGTTCGTTTGTTCGTTTGTTCGTTTGTTCGTTTGTTCGTTTGTTCGTTTGTTCGTTTGTTCGTTTGTTCGTTTGTTCGTTTGTTCGTTTGTTCGTTTGTTCGTTTGTTCGTTTGTTCGTTTGTTCGTTTGTTCGTTTGTTCGTTTGTTCGTTTGTTCGTTTGTTCGTTTGTTCGTTTGTTCGTTTGTTCGTTTGTTCGTTTGTTCGTTTGTTCGTTTGTTCGTTTGTTCGTTTGTTCGTTTGTTCGTTTGTTCGTTTGTTCGTTTGTTCGTTTGTTCGTTTGTTCGTTTGTTCGTTTGTTCGTTTGTTCGTTTGTTCGTTTGTTCGTTTGTTCGTTTGTTCGTTTGTTCGTTTGTTCGTTTGTTCGTTTGTTCGTTTGTTCGTTTGTTCGTTTGTTCGTTTGTTCGTTTGTTCGTTTGTTCGTTTGTTCGTTTGTTCGTTTGTTCGTTTGTTCGTTTGTTCGTTTGTTCGTTTGTTCGTTTGTTCGTTTGTTCGTTTGTTCGTTTGTTCGTTTGTTCGTTTGTTCGTTTGTTCGTTTGTTCGTTTGTTCGTTTGTTCGTTTGTTCGTTTGTTCGTTTGTTCGTTTGTTCGTTGTTTGTTCGTTTGTTCGTTTGTTCGTTTGTTCGTTTGTTCGTTTGTTCGTTTGTTCGTTTGTTCGTTTGTTCGTTTGTTCGTTTGTTCGTTTGTTCGTTTGTTCGTTTGTTCGTTTGTTCGTTTGTTCGTTTGTTCGTTTGTTCGTTTGTTCGTTTGTTCGTTTGTTCGTTTGTTCGTTTGTTCGTTTGTTCGTTTGTTCGTTTGTTCGTTTGTTCGTTTGTTCGTTTGTTCGTTTGTTCGTTTGTTCGTTTGTTCGTTTGTTCGTTTGTTCGTTTGTTCGTTTGTTCGTTTGTTCGTTTGTTCGTTTGTTCGTTTGTTCGTTTGTTCGTTTGTTCGTTTGTTCGTTTGTTCGTTTGTTCGTTTGTTCGTTTGTTCGTTTGTTCGTTTGTTCGTTTGTTCGTTTGTTCGTTTGTTCGTTTGTTCGTTTGTTCGTTTGTTCGTTTGTTCGTTTGTTCGTTTGTTCGTTTGTTCGTTTGTTCGTTTGTTCGTTTGTTCGTTTGTTCGTTTGTTCGTTTGTTCGTTTGTTCGTTTGTTCGTTTGTTCGTTTGTTCGTTTGTTCGTTTGTTCGTTTGTTCGTTTGTTCGTTTGTTCGTTTGTTCGTTTGTTCGTTTGTTCGTTTGTTCGTTTGTTCGTTTGTTCGTTTGTTCGTTTGTTCGTTTGTTCGTTTGTTCGTTTGTTCGTTTGTTCGTTTGTTCGTTTGTTCGTTTGTTCGTTTGTTCGTTTGTTCGTTTGTTCGTTTGTTCGTTTGTTCGTTTGTTCGTTTGTTCGTTTGTTCGTTTGTTCGTTTGTTCGTTTGTTCGTTTGTTCGTTTGTTCGTTTGTTCGTTTGTTCGTTTGTTCGTTTGTTCGTTTGTTCGTTTGTTCGTTTGTTCTTTTATTCGTTTCGTTTGTTTACGGGTAAATTTGGCTGTAATTTCACATATTTTACCTACAGATGTGTTCAAGATTAATGGAAACACTAGGCAGATTTTAAAACGCATTACAGGAAACTATTTAAGAAAGTCTTATAAATATTGATGTTTGGATACTTGCTGAATCCCTTGAGCGGAATTATAGGTATATCTAACAATTTTCTGTCGAATGAAATCATTCATGAAGGAGCCTTTAGAGCACCACTTCCGGACACTTTTGAGTGGGCAATTTAACGTGTAAGTTTTTCTTCCAATTTTTTACGCTTAACTTTTTGGCGTAGAACATTTACTGATAACTTTTCTTCTTCTAATCTTCCGGTTATTTAACCGGATTAGTGACAAAATATTTCAAGAAAACACTTACTGCCCTTCGATTCTAAATTTATCACCGGTAGTTTACCTGAAAAAAAAAAGAAATCCAAGTTAGTAAAATACATGAAAAAGATGCTCAATAATATAAACAACTGTAACAGTTGTTTCAAAAAAAATTATTCAATTTGGTTAAACCAATCACTAGTTTGTTGTTAGAGTTTGCGTGCTCATTCATTTAAGATTTTTTTTCCGAGAAACAAAAGCGTTCCGTTCGATGTTGGCTGTGTTGAGCATATTGTTATTCCAGAAAACTTTCACGGATTGGCAAGCCACGTTCAACGTCTAAGAGTTGTTTCTGGTAATTTTTAAATCATTCCAATATGAAATTGTTGAGCGTAGCCTCAGGAAAATGTAGTCAGCTAGATGCAAATAGGATTCTTTTTCGACAAGGTCAAACGAAATGTTTAAAGACTGTCAGAAGACAGAAGTGAAACATTTTCGTTATAGTGTTTGATTATGTTCCCGGTATCAATGTTTAAAATGTATTCTCTTTGCCACATGCCGTAGGATTTGATCAACCACATAAAAAACCATTTAATCCATATCCACAATTTTCTCCGATCATTTTTTCTCTGGCTTAAAATTTCCTGTGAAGTCAAAAAAGCCCCCATTAGCGGTGGCATTAATTTGAATTGACATTTATCACGTCCGTCGTCTGGTGGCAAACAGACTCTGTGCCGGTATCTATCTGATCCTGTGAAAATGTGAACCAATTTGTTGAATTGGAAATGGGACCGGAAGACGAACGGCAGCAGCCATCGTTTTGGTATCGTATCATTGTTGACCAGATGACATGGCTTTTTTGCTGCTGCTGCTGCTTTTCTGATTTATTTCCATTCAATTAAGATCGTGATTTAATGATTAAATGCGTGCACCCGAGGATGCCAAATAATGTGTGTCGCGGGAAAGTGTCTGTCATCATTTTGTTTATTTTTTTTTTAGTTTGTTGGAAGTTATGATGGATTTATTGTGAGAATTCGATCGATTTACACTGTGTTCATAATTGTTGAATTTAATCATTTCTGTCTTGTTCAACATTGTAATAATTTGTTATCTCTCCTCATATACACAGAAAAAAAATGAATATGTATTCCAAAATCTGATTCTAAATTTCGAATTTGAATTCTAATCTAAAAATCATGTTACGATTCCAAATTCTTAATCGACTCAATTTAGTTAAACACACTTTTCGCATTGGCGCATACTTATACGATACAATCATAAATGGATCGGTAAAAAAGGCGTCGATCCGAAAAGAATAACTTTTTTTTCTGCCTTTTCTACAACTTCATTACATTTCTCCAAATCGAATTATAAACTTTCTCCGGGCTCGCAGACCAACAAATGGAACTTGTTTGGCTCCCGGCAGCAATAAACGCAACCACATAACATGTCCTGGTGGGATTTCCGGCGGCCGTTTGTGAGGAAACATTCGGAAACTCGGGACGGGGTGGGGTCCAGACAAATTTCAGTATGATTTATGTTTGGGTACCCAGAGCTGCTGCGTGTATGGATGTTGGAGGCATCCAGTTAGAAGGTGCCGGAAGCTGCCATTGACGGGTTGCCGAACACTTTCTGTTCGTTCAGTATTTAGATGTACTTTGGACGGATTCAAATTCATTGCCGATGTTAGCAACAGCAGTTAAAATCTGTTTAGCATGCGGACAGTTTGTGAATATTCAATTGACACATGATTGAAGGCGTTTAGTAGCGAAAATTGAATCTGCTTAGCTACAGTTTGGTTTTGCAATTACCATAATAGAATTGTATTAAGTTTTCATTCTAAAAATTATAATATATGGATTTAAGAGAAAACTTCCGTAAATTCTTCAAATTTCTTTTGGTTGATCGAAGTTTTATGCACTAATTGAACGAAGAAAAATTGAGTCCGTCTAATTTTGTTTCGATGCTCGTAGAAAAGTCTGGGTGCTCCGGAGGTAGGGAGCGATATAAATTTTGCTCCTGGAAAAGAGCACTGCATTGTCGGAAAACGACAACCAGATGACAATTTATTGCAGCATGAAAAGGGATATAATTAAGCTGAATTAAGCACTACTGGGTAGTCAGAAATGACGGAAAAAATAATTTTGGGTTTTATTATTATGGCTGTTAGTGCACTTGTCGGTTGGCTGCTCCCGAGCTTACTTTTGTAGCTGTCGAATGTAATTTCGAGGCAAACCGGAAGGGGCCGAATTTTAGAATGCTTTTTTGCTCAGTTTCCATTGTTAATAATTAAAATGTATCGGCAATTTGTCACTAGCTAGTCCGGTTATTAAATTTCAATTTTTTTTTTACAAGTTTAGAACGGGAGCATAAAAGAGGGGCATGTAGAAGCAGAAGATATTTAGGAGAGTTGGATTCCACAATTAGATTTGGTCATTTCCATCTAGCGTACTATAATCTCGAACCTAGGCGTAATTTAGGATTTCGTAAAACTGTGTTATAAGCTTAGCCTACCTTGATCGACTACTCAAATCTACCAGAATAATTGAACTCGAAATGCTTCATTATCAATTTTAACAAAATAATTTTCACTGGAAAAGTTTATGTTTCATCAAGTTATCAATTTTTGAAACCATTGTTTGTCTCTTATTTTTCTACTGAAAATGTATTTCGAAAACCATGATCGCAGGTGTGGCACAGTAGAATTGATTGACCGAGGCCATCAATTTTGTCCAAAGGTCAAAAGAATGATTTCTGAAATTGACACCGCATTCACAATGAACAAAACTGATGCTCTCTCTTTACACATAAATAATGGCACCGGCCACGTCCTAGTAATCAATAGATAGGTAGGAAAACAGAGAAAGCGATGAAGGATATAAATTTATGCTTTTATCTTAGATGGCTTATCAAAAATCAAAATCATAAAGAATTTTGTTTCGATATCCCAACCTGAATCCTGCTACTATGATAGAGCAATTGGTTTAAATTGAAAATCTTTTCAAAACTACACGAGCCGATTTCAACAGTGCTGCCTATTCCATTGGCGAACTATCTCCTGTTAAACTATGTGACAAATAAAAAATGAAATCAACCGAATACTGTCCTATAATAAATGAAGCCGAAAATTGGGTCAATATCAACTTGACGTACTTCATTTTATTTTGCATTTAAAAAACCTGAACACCCCTAATTTTGAAGGTGCGTGTGGTAGAACTTTGCTCCTATTTTAATTTTGGAATTCACTCTTCAGTTGTCAAAATGCTGTCCAAGGAAGTAGACCAACGTATCAAAATTTTGCTCGCGGTAGTTTCAAGCAAAACCCTAACCTTTCTCTCCGAGATGCCGCAAATAAGCTGGGTGTATCGTCTACAACCGTGCATCGAGCCAAAAAATGAGCCGGACTATCGACTTACAAGAAAGTAGTGACTCCAAATCGCGATGATAAACAAAATACGACAGCCAAAGCGCGATCCCGTAGGCTGTTAACGATGATGCTGACGAAGTTTGACTGCGTGGTAATGGACGACGAAACCTACGTCAAAGCCGACTACAAGCAGCTTCCGGGACAGGAGTTTTATACGGCAAAAGGAAGGGGAAAGGTAGCAGATATTTTCAAGCACATGAAACTATCAAAGTTCGCGAAGAAATATCTGGTTTGGCAAGCCATCTGTACCTGTGGCTTGAAAAGCAGCATTTTCATAGCTTCCGGGACTGTCAACCAAGAAATTTACGTGAAAGAGTGTTTGAATAAACGTCTGCTGCCTTTCCTAAAGAAACACGGTTGTTCCGTACTGCCACCAACAACGTGCAGGTGGTTCCCAAGGACAAGAACCCTCCAAACACGCCAGAGCTCCGCCCAATTGAGAAATACTGGGCTATTGTTAAGCGGAACCTAAAGAAGACCAAAAAAACTGCTAAGGACGAGCAGCAGTTCAAGGCAAACTGGCTTTCTGCGGCGAAGAAGGTGGACAAGGTGGCTGTACAAAATCTGATGGCAGGGGTTAAGCATAAGGCCCGGCAATTCGGATTTGGAAAAGCGGAAGCCTAGCTGAATATTTTTCCTGAATTTTATACTAGGTAATTAAACTTAAAAAAGGAATTTAATTTGGTTTTTCAAATAAACGATTTCACCGATTTACACGCGTTTTCCCTTCACCAAATTTTGACCGTATCACCCTTTATTAACTGATGAGTTGGCATCGTGTAAGGATATCGGACAGCGAACTCGGAGGACTGGAGTTCAAATCTCGGTCGGGGAGATTTTTTTTCATTTATTTAGCTTTTTGTGAGAAAATCGAATCGTTGGAATCTTGTCTTTGTAGATATATCGCCTCCACTTTTGCAGCTATATGCTATTTTGGTACGTTTAATACAATCTTTTCATCTGGTATATTTGTTTGAATAATTCTGTTGTTCCTGCGTTATACCTTCATAAATGTTTGCTGGGTATCTCCTGTTAAACTATGTGACAAATAAAAATACAATCAACCGAATACAGTATTATAGGCCTGTAATCAAACCGAAAAAGTTTTGACTATTTACTAAGTAGTCAATTTAGAATTCGAAAACAATTTTGTTACATCAAATACAAGACTAACGAAGTTTATAACAAAATTTCAAAAGCCTGTAGTAAGAAGTTAGATATTTGAAAAAAAAAAATGGCTATTCAATCATGTTTTGAATGACGATGGAAAAGTTTTAAACGTGACTAACTTATTTTTTGTTATTAAATAATGAATTATTGACGATGATGGATTATTATTATATATCTTCACTTGCTCACGTTCCATTTCTTCACACAATAATACACCAATTGAACCATTAAATAAATAATCTTAAATCCAAACCTGTTGTAATTTTTTTTTGTAAATTTAAGCTTCTTTGAGCTTGAAGATATAAAAAATATCAAAGAATAGACAAAATAAAAAAGTTTGCCGAATTAATAGAGCTTTCGTGTGTAGGTTTGCTTTAAAATTTGAATATTCAAGAGTGTCTTTGCCAATGCCCTGAAGAAAATAAAAACCCTGATTGTTCAATTACCGAAAAAAAAATTGACGATACACTTTTCAATTTACCTGTACACAACATATACGCTACCCGATCAGTTAAGCGTTTATAGACATAAACTCACCATCCTAGATATGTTACATTCTTATGATTCGACTAACATTTTGTTTAACACTGTTATTTTCTTCGTCGTTAATTAATCAAAATTCAAATCATTGTCTCAACGTGCATCTACCAATAACATTTTGGGCATTTCAATATCTTAAAAGAAAGTTCTGAATATTATTGTTAAGTTTAAGATTCTGTGATAGAACTCTTCCATTCACTAATTGAGCTGTAAAAAATGAAAAATGCTTTCAAACTACTTAGGTAGAATCACCACAAACTTTTGTTGTTGAATTCCTTCAAAAAACAATTAAAGCAAACAAAATATTAAAAATGCTATCAGAATATTTCATACTTCAGGTTTCGTGATTCAACCAAACTCAAATATATTGAAATTCAATCCATTTTTACTTTAAAATTTTGGAGGAGTGACATCCCGCATAGTCGAAAACCATACTTTGAATCTATCGGATTATTTGGTTCTGATTACATTGATATTGACGATTTCTTTTGGGTCCCTACTAAATGTGCAGTTGCTAAAAACGATTTAAAATGGTTTGCAAAAGATACGATTTATCTTTTAAAAAACTAATTGAGAAATTCAGCAACGCGACGAGAAGATAAAAAAATATTTCTGGAAGATAGAATAAATGATCAAGAAATAAAAATGATTATTTTTGCAACGCGCCTCAATTTTTTCTGCTGTCGTCGCACGTGGCCGATTTTTTTCTGAAAAAAAGGATCTCCCGACACAGTTAACGCAAGTTTTACTGTTTCAAGCCGGCCCGGTAGGCAACAGCACAGGTTCCGATGTTGCGAAGGATTTCTGATTGAATCTTGTTTATTACAGGAGCAGGCGGGGAAAAAAAATCGGGGGGTTTCTTTGCAAGGCAATGGTGAAAAAAAAAGCGGAGGAGTTACCACAGTACAAAAAACGACAGATCTCAGCCAGCGGTAAAGGTTGGATCATGATTTTCAAGGATATTGTGCCGATGCAGCTGGAATTTTAGGTGGCCAACAGCACAACAGCTACAGTAATCGTTTTAGAAAAGTTTCTTCTGTGTTTTTGATATCAGGTAAATCTTGGATTGTATATGTGTTTAAGGAATTGTGTAAAGTATCAGTGATACAAAACATTTTAAAAGCAATTTTCATTTAATTTTTGATCATTTTGCCAATACCAGATGATAAGCTGAAGCATCATTCCTGTATGAAAGGATCATTAATAAAAGATAACACGTATGATCCCAACTGGCTCAATGAATTTGAATCGTTATTGAATCGTAACTCTACTTAACGATCCGTTGGGTGTATCGTAAAGTGTGTCCAAACGATTCCAAAAACTATTTGTATAATCGTCCGTGAATAATCTGATCATCAAACGATCGGAAGACTGATATACAATGGATTGTGGGTTCAAGCCAGCCGGAGTATCTCGACAAATTTAGAATCATGAGAAGGTTACTTAAGATCCTTTTCAGAATTCTTTATTTGTTTCGAACAGTTGGAAGGGAGTGAGATGAGTCAAACCTGTCCCAAGCCAGTGGTAACGGACCCCTTGGTTGTGCTGCAATTATTGTTGATGAATTAAGCATGAACAATATTTGAATATGCGATCGAGACTTCCCGTACTGCCTCGGGTCGAAAGACCTATCAGCCACTGGTGGGTTTTCATACATACATACATACATACAATCGTCCGTGAATAATCTGACTACTATTAGGGTAATCTTTTCAGTGTCTCGGGAAAAATATCACAGGAACCGTAACTTAATGATACCGGTTAATGCGGGATACAAGTAAAATAAATGCATAAGTAAATTACAATCTATTTACAGCATAGCACAACGCTCAATATGCGCCTAACGAAAAACAAAGATCAGATGACTTTCCTGAAATTTTTCTTAGATATCTACAACCTTTGCGATTGTCATTAATCATAATTTCCTTTTTTTAGGAGAGTACTGAATTGCGCAATTGAGCACTATCATAGCAAGCAATAACAATCAAATTCAATTTTATGGTGGCTGTTCATCTCTTAAGATGTTAAAACTAAGCAAAAGAAATTTGGCTTAAAATTTCCGAATTTAATAACAGAATTAATTTGTTTTAACTGTGAACATTTTTTTGTTTTCAAGTCATTTTGATCCAATGATGTCAGTGGAATTGTTTTTTTTAATAACCAAAAGACATATTTTATTTAGTAGTTTATTACTTGTTTGCTTTTAAAAATACGAAATTACGGTCTTTGACAAAGTTGTTTAGCAGAAATTGTCTTTTATCTACAATATAAAAATGTATTTCTGTCCGTCTGTCTGTCTGTCTGTCTGTTCCTTATTAGGATATATTGACCATTTTACACGAACACCACCTTAGCAGGAGGCCTTTGCCCTAACCTCAAACCATGAGAGAACAAAATGGATGTTTATTCTTTTATAACGAATACAACGAAAATTCTTGATAGAAGAATGAAAGATTGAATTTAAATGACAGATAGATTAAGCAGATGTTTAGTAGGAGAAAATTCATAGATGTTGAAATTGAGCCAAGAGCATATTTTTATGGAAAGCTTCAAAGGTGCGTTCTAGACCCTTTGTCCCGTATCAATTGAATGACTGGGAGAAGTCCCAAGATCTCCCAAGATGAAAAAAGGTTCATTAAAGTCAGCTTCCGACAAGAATTGCTCTATTCGGTTGAGAAACCAAGAGAGGCTGTAGTTTGGAGATCTATAGGGTAACGGACTTATTTTGGACCAGAGGACCAATTTTGGACCACCTTTTCTAGCTCTCTTATAAAGCAAATAATCATGAAATTTTTTTTAGCCATATTGTTGAAGCCCGGGCACTTAATGTAATGCAATAATTTTTTTCATTATAAGTTGCTTCATAAGAGAGCTAGACAAGGTGATCCAAAATTGGTCCACTGGTCCAAAATAAGTCCGTTGCCCTATATTCCGTGGATGGTAATCGGGTCTTTGGTGAAAGCGCTAACACGCAAATTTTCTTTAACGAAAACCACTAAGCCACCACCATTGTTGCAGCGTGACGAAAAGGTTTTGTTGTATCCAGGTCAATTAGAAAATACCAAATTCTTATCGTTTATCCAGGTTTAGCTTATCACTATGGTGTCAATATTTATTTTGAGGCTTAAAAGACAGATAAAAAAAACGATTTTTTTCAGGCTATTCATACCACGAATATTAAGTTGTAGTAAATTTGCGTTCGGGTGTAGATTGCTTTATTATCAAAGGACATTTTTACTTTTTCGTGTAAGAAATTCATCAGTCATGCACAGTATGGCCTAGGCATTGAAATTTGTTGTTACACAAGATTTGTAAGGGTAAACATTTTCTCATATCCGGGCGTGACCGGGTAAATATCGACTTACATTTTGAAGTTTTCTTCAGAAGAATATTTTCTTAAGATCGTTGATATGAAAACGTCCATATTTTCGTTTGTTTCGTGTGTGAGGTAGGCTCGATCATCTCCTTGTCTCAGCCGATGTAAGTTTAGAGTCAAGTTTACATACCATACCAAATCAAAGGTGATATGACGATGAGTGTGGTTGGAAGATCCGGTGCTTACTTGTTCAAATCCAGAGAGAACAGCGCAGTTGGACCAGTTTTACAGGCGTAAATCGGTGAACAATTGGAGCGGGTAGTGCAAGCATATGTTGTTTACACGAGCAGGGATGCCAATTAAACAAATAATATGAAAACGATAAACTTTGCTAATAATCCCAACGAAAACTTTAAGAAGACTAACAAAACTTACAAAGCTTACATGGCCCAACATGGTCAAATTTGTTATGATGATGGACAAAAAGCTTTCAAAATTTCAAAACATCAAATGACTCATTTTGATTAATATTTTATGTGAACCCGACCAAGACCGGGTTCACACAAATCAGCTAAATAAAAGTTTATAAACTAACACAAAAAACTTCTACAAGGCTCGGTTTAGCTAAAAAATTCGCCAAAACGAAGCTCTTTAGATCCCAGGCTCTGAGAAAGTAAAAAATGACCCCAAATCATACTGGTCTGATGTAAAAATGTTTCACATCTTTAATTTCTTAATCCCTGGGGTCTAAAATTTGGTTTGTTCTGTGGAACCGATCCTGTTCATGGTTTCTGTGCCAATTTATTAATTAGATATTTAAAGGAAATTTTCCACTGAACAACTTTCTACAAGATCATAACTTTGTATTTTATCAACCCTCCAAGTCTGTTCGGGTCAATATGACCCGAAGCGCACATTTCAAACATCTTAATCATCTTTCCAATATACTGAACAACTGGGAATTTTTACAGACCAAGTATGTTCTCTGAAAATAATGATCAAATTAACGACAAAAAATTAAAATTTGAGTTTTGAAAATTGGTTCATTGGGAAATGAAATACAGCTAAGCAAAGCAAACATTGGATGTCGTTTTTTAAAGCAAGACTTTTTTTCTACCGGAAGATCTGAGATAGCAGTCAAAACTTCCATTGGACCCCAACTTATCTATACATTGTCGAATAGATGGATTCTTGACGATTTCAAACATTAATGAAACACTTAAATACAGAAAAAATGTCAGATGTTATGATTATTTTAAAAATAAAATTGATTTTTCGGACTTTTTACTTTCTGAACCAGTTTCTGATAACCTGGTTATACATATCGACTTTAATTTAAAATGTTGAGTAATAAGAATTAATAAAAAAAAAACCACAGAACAATAAAAAATGATGTTGATTTTTTAGTATAAAATATTCAATTTCCCATACCCACTTCAAAGTTCAAAATTACTCATGTAAACTTTACTAAAAAATTCTGCAAAGAATCATGGATGAGTTTCGAACCAAAGCGAATGTAGTTGAAAGCCATCCAAAACTCCAACTTATTCTCTCCGTTGAAAGCAGTCTACTTAAGTTGTTTTTTTTTAATGAAGACCTGCTTTCTCAACTCATTTGAAATACTCGTAAATATTTGTTAGGTTTCCTCCCTGATCATTTCTAGTTCACAACTAAATTTTAGTATTCCACTTCTTTTTCTGCAAATTTTCAAAGCTTTCTCAATCCGCTTGACATAATAAATCATTTGTGTTCTGACTGACTTTTCGAAAAACTGTTTCTTCAATGAGCTTTTTTAATTCGAAGCTGCTTCTCACCTGAAAACCACTTAGAATGCTCAGATTGTGATCTATTTCAGAAAACGCAGCGTAAATATTAGATGCTTTAAACTTGCAAACTGCCAACTATTAAACAAATATTTGGTGCTTTCATTGATTAATTGCAACATTGGATGGAATAAAATGTTGAAGGCAACATCCTACTTTATAAAGCAGAATGCTGTTCCTCGTATTATTTTTTCATTTATAAAAAGCGTCCTTAATCTTTTCGTTCAACAATCTTCTCGAGCCTGCGATATTATTAATTGGCAGATTTTATCATGATCCGCCATGTCCATTCATGCTGTTTGTTAGAACCTGTAAATCTGTTAAAACCAGAATTTTTGGGCCAAAAAAACCCAGATATTCCAGATAACAGGACGGCAACAATGCGCGACCTACTGCGAAGTCGATGGGAAAGGGCAAAGAGTTAACCTCTAATCTCTAGCAGCCCCTCGATTTAGACACGAATTCACTTTTTGTGGAGCAGCAACAAAATTTTGGCAAAACAGCCAAACAGCTTCGACTCGGTGGAATTCCGGAACCGGAAGATAGAGGTCAGATTCTAGGTTTAACGTTAAAAAATGGTGAAACATAAAAAAAAAACCTCAGCCATAACGTCTTTCTCAAACAAAAGGTTACTAGCCAGGTCCCTTTCCAGTTTTTTTTTCTTTGGACTGACCTAACAACGACGGTACCCACTAATTTTACAGATTTGTCGGACGCGAACCTTGTTATCTGATGATGCTCTCTGCCATTGGCAGCGGACCGCAAATTTTCTGGTTTGTTGTTGAAAAGCTTCAGGTCAGACTTTGAAGCAATGGCTGGAACGAACAACCGATGGTAGGTGGGTGGGTTTGTCGAGAAAATATTTTTCCTCAGCTGTATCAATTCTTCCATCTTTCCCTTAACTGAAAGATGTTCCCCTATCGCCATCATCCGTAGGAAGTTTTCTAGCTAGAAAAAAGACGGCACGTTCTGATTTATAGACATCGACAAGACTATTCCGAAGGAAGGAGGAAAAAAAACAGGAAAAGGAAAATTTCTCACGATGCTGATCCTCTTCATAAGAAGGAAAAACGTACTCTCTAGGTTTGAGATTGAGTTGCACCTACGACTTTTTGTTCATGAATAGCTAATATCCTTGAAAACAACACAACACAAGAATGAAGATTGTTCCACCTTGGCTCGCGAATGAAATCTGCTGGGGCGTGTGAGCGAATTATGTAAATTTCTTGCGAATGTGATGCTGATTTCTTCCGGTTCAGATTCTTCCGGTTGGGAAAGTTTTTCTCTTTCCCTCTCGGCTCAAATGGAGGTTTTTGATTTTGGAAGTTTCGTTACCATCATTAAGGAAAATGTAAATGCATCAAATAATAAGCTTGAAACAACTTTCAAATTGCTTCCATCCAAAGTTACAGAAAAAATTAAAAAATCGAATCAAAACTCTATCTTTAAGTCAGCCAACCTTCCTTATCTTAAACGCGAAAAAAAAATCGTTCAACCGTAGCGCACAGAAACGCAATCAAATTCGATGGAATGGGCTTATCCGCACTTAATCAGGAAGCACATAAAATGGTACACTGAACACATTCGGCAACAGAAAGCTTTTCTATGCATCAGCTGACCCATCATCAATGAACAGCACCACGCCTTCCGATTGCCGATGGCCTCTGGCTGATGGCGGCTGGCCTCTTAATCTTGCCCTGCTAGCTACCCATACTTAAATGCATTCATTCGAGGGATTATACACTTCCGTGCCCGGGACTCGTTAAACATGACTTTATGATCTGTTAACATTTATCGGCATAATGATGACAGGGCAGTGTGAGAGGAAGGAGTTGGCTATGTTGGACATTTTTGCTCTTAGAGGTTTGTAGTATCGAATGTAGGTCAACGTTTTTGACCGTCAGATGACGATGACAGCCATTAAAAATGCGAAAGATGGAAACCAGGAACTCCGAAATTCAAATTGTTACTCCTCATAAAAATGCGTTATTGACACTATAGTGAAACGTATTCATGAAACAAACTCACTTTTCTTATGAGACGTAAGGTGAGATGAATTCCAGAGCTCGAAACATACAGATGACTTACTTACTTACTTACTTCCTTACTTACTTACTTACTAACTTACTTACTAACTTATTTACTAACTTACTTACTAACTTACTTACTTACTATGGGGTAGTATGTACACTGGAGCAAGACTGGAGCTTGAGCTGGCTAGCACTGGAACTACCAGCACCATGCATCGAATATTAGACAGAATGCCAGTTATTGTGGTCATCTTTGCGAGCCCATTACTAAAAGCTGATATTAAAGGGTGATACAGTCAAAATTTGGTCAATATCAACTTGACGTATTTCTTTCAACTTTGCACTTAAAAAACCTGAACACCCCTCATTTTGAAGGTGTGTGTGTGTAGAATGTTGCTCCTATTTTGATTTTGGAATTCACTCTTCAGTTGTCAAAATGCCGTCCAAGGAAGAAGAGCAGCGTATCAAAATTTTGCTCGCGCATCGCGAAAATCCGAGCTTCTCGCACGCAAAGCTGGCAAAATCGCTAAAAGTAGCCATATCAACCGTTACAAATGTAATTAAAGTGTTTGGGAAACGTTTGTCGACAGCCCGGAAGTCTGAATCGGTGGGAAATCGAAAACCGGAAGCCGCTGAGACGACAAAGAGAGTTGCCGGTAGTTTGAAGCGAAACCCTTAGCTCTCTCTCCGAGATGCCGCAAATAAGCTGGGTGTATCGTCTACAACCGTGCATCGAGCCAAAAAACGAGTCGGACTATCGATTTACTAGAAGGTAGTGAATCCAAATCGCGATGATAAACAAAATACGACGGCCAAAGCGCGATCCCGGATGTTGTACACGACGATGCTAACGAAGTTTGACTGCGTGGTAATGGACGACGAAACCTACGTCAAAGCCGACTACAAGCAGCTTCCGGAAAGAGGTTTTATACGGCAAAAGGAAGGTTAAAGGTAGCAGATATTTTCAAGCGTATGAAACTGTCAAAGTTCGCGAAGAAATATCTGGTTTGGCAAGCCATCTGTTTCTGTTGCTTGAAAAGCAGCATTTTCATAGCTTCCGGGACTGTCAACCAAGAAATTTACGTGAAAGTGTGTTTGAATAAACGTCTGCTGCCTTTCCTGAAGAAACACGGTTGTTCCGTACTGTTTTGGTCGGATTTGGCATCTTGCCATTACGGTAAAAAGGCCATGGAGTGGTACGCCGCCAACAACGTGCAGGTGGTTCCCAAGGACAAGAACCTTTCCAACACGCCAGAGCTCCGCCCAATTGAGAAATACTGGGCTGTTGTCAAGCGGAACCTAAAGAAGACCAAAAAAACTGCTAAGGACGAGCAGCAGTTCAAGGCAAAATGGCTTTCTGCGGCGAAGAAGATGGACAAGGTGGCTGTACAAAATCTGATGGTAGGGGTTAAGCGTAAGGCCCGGCAATTTGGATTTAGAAAAGCCTAACTGAATATTTTTCCTGAATTTTTATACTAATTAAACTTGAAAAAGAAATTTAAATTGATTTTTTAAATAAACGATTTCACTGATTTACTCGCGTTTTCCCTTGACCAAATTTTGACCGCATCACCCTTTAACTGAAGAGTGTTTGACGATTACACGCACAGCGATTCCCAGATGATACGCCCATTTCGGTTTGGTTAAAGGGGATGTCTATTGATACGACAATAAAGACACGCCCAACGTACGAGATCTCGCCAATAAGGACTCGATGCCCAACTGGCGGCAGGTGTAGGACAACTCAGCGAGAGGAAGATGGACTAGATGAAGTGGACTTCCATCTGACGCAATTCTTAGCTGGTCATGGATGCTTCATGAAGTACCACTAGCCGGTTTGGACATGTGGCTTCGCCATAATGCCCAGATTTTGGTGACCTGTCCGAGGTTTGCGGCGGTAGGTACCAACTTTCTTGCCATCTGTGGGCCCGAAACAACAGCAGACATCGTGGTGCAGAGGATGTGTACAGACTCCAACACTTGGCATGTGGTCAGTGATGGATTCACTCGGATCATGACTATCCTGCAGAGGTGCTGGAGTCAATGGCAGTCCGCTAACGGTGTAGGATGACTCCATCGGCTGGTGCATCTGACTAGTGTGCGTCCGGTTCCTTGATCGAAGCTACAAAGATAAGGCATCATCTTCTGCGTACTTGTACAGGATACCCCATCGCCGGGGAGTATCCTAAATAGTAACAGAGAACAAGATGCTCTTGATTTGGCACGAAACCGGCAGAAAAAGCCGTGGGCCGAATATCCCAGGGTTGCCAGCCAAAGGGATAAAAGAAGACCGGACAATGGTCGGAGTAGACTGACTCCATCGATTGGGGACGGTCGAATAGGTTTGAGGCTACATAGAGAGCAACATCTTCTGCGTAGCGGATGCCGTGGGTGCGCCACATTCGTGCTTCACCTTCGGGAAATATCCGAGTAATGCGGTCCCCAACGACCGCAGCTACGGGGATAAGACCTTGACCTTCTTCGCAGTGGAAATCGTTGAGAAAGGGTTATTTCACGATCCAGGAATACCCACGGATAGAGTGGCTCTCGACACCT